>NW_004444134.1:434796-462599 GCF_000243295.1 Trichechus manatus latirostris | reverse complement strand
ATATACTTCACTGGTTTTGCTTCTCTAGAGAACCCAGCCTAAGACGTTTGAAAATGAGAGTGGTTCTTGAGAAATAAAATGGTAAGGACGAGTTTTCTAAGTTGGTTTTCAAGTCTGCTTAGTCTTAAAGATGTTGATGACTCTGCTTCCAATAGTAAAAAGGGTACTGCTAATCCATAGCGTGAGGTGGTAATAGAAATAAAAATATCACCACCAATAGATCAGGTATTGGTGAGAGGCGAGGCTCTGGGTGATCACTTGTTTGACACATTTCTACACTTTTTTCAGAATGAGAAGTATAAGGAAGCTGGTTGATTGGTCCTACTTTCACTAGACAAAGTAGTGAAAGAAAGAAATGTGCTCAGGGCTTCAGCACCTCATATATGACCTCAAAGTTGTAACTTGTGCCCTGCAAGAAAGCCTTATTTTCTTGTAGGAACAGAGCCAATATTACCAAAAACTAAACGCAGAGTCTTATTATAAAGTGAGGGCATTGATTGGGAAGAAATGGGATCCTGAAACTTGGGATGGGGACATATGGGCAGATAATCAGGAAGCTGGGGACTCTGTGCTCCTGAATTTTGTTGAATCACTCCTGCCAACAAAACCATTAGCCCCTTCACCCCCATCTGATGAGATCAACCCAGCGGTGTCTGAAGAACTTTTTTCTGAGATATCATGGCATACGAGTCACCCCTGGGGAGGTGACTGAGTCATTGTCTGGGGCATCTCCTGAGACAGATGCCTTACAAGACAATGCTGAATGATCTCGAAACACATTCCTACCACATATTTTGGCTTCTAGACCTATAACTAGACTTAAGTCTCAGCAAGTCCCAAAAGGTGAAGTACCAAGTGTGACCCAGGAGGAGGTATGCTACACTCCAAAAAAACTGCTTAACTTTTCTAATATGTACAAACAGAAACCTGGGTAATATGCATGGGAATGGCTATTAAGGGTGTGAGATAATGGTGCAAGAAACATAAAGTTGGATCAGACTGAGTTTATTGATATGGGTCCACTAAGCACAGATTCTTCATTCAATGCTTTAGCTCAAGAGGTTAGGAAAGGATCTAATAGTTTATTTGGTTGAGTAGCTGAAGCATGGATTATGCAGTGGCCTACACTAAATTAAGTTGAAGTACCAAACCTGCCTTGGTATACTGTAGAAGAAGGTATCCAAAGGCTTTGGGAAATTAGCATATTAGAGTGGATTTATCAGGTTAGACCCACAGACTTACACATGGAGTGCCCAAAGAACACACCTTTTACCACAATGGTGAGGACCGTATTTGTGAAGGGAGCCCCAGCATCTTTGAATACTGTTATGATTGCTATTTTATGTAAGTCAAATTTAACAGTGGGAACTCCCTAACTAAATTAAGACATCTAATTACAATGGGACTGATTGGACCCCGTGGTGGTAGGGGTCAAATGGTGGCACTCAATCGATAAAGATGAGATGAGTGTGATTACTGTAATAGACAGCAGAGTCAAAGCAGTAATCTGAATAGTCTGACTCATATGGACTTATGGCATTGTCTACTTAGTCATGGTGTCCTCAGGAGTGAAATAGATCAGAAATCTACTAAATATTTACTTGATCTGTACAAGTGGAATAATTTTAGGTGAAGTGAAGAGCAGTTTAACTCGAATTGCCAGCATAGAGAGTCACAGCCCCTCAATAAATTACCAGACTTGAGTGAGTTTAAGACCCACAGCCCCTTGAATGAAGGGGAAGCCGTGTCCCCTTGAGGAAGGACCCCACTACACTTCCAAAAGTTTGTACTGTTAATCTTTCTCCCAGCCTTCTCCAAAGAGATCAATGGCCTTTTAAGAGAGTGGCTATTTACTGGGGAAAAGGAAATAATCAGACTTTTCAAGGATATGTGGATACTGGCTCTGAACCGACACTAATAACAAGAGACCCAAATGTCACTGTGGCCCACCAGTCAGAGTGGAGGTCAGGTTATTAATGGATTCATAGCTCACATCCATCTCACAGTGGTCCCAGTGGGTCCCCGAACCCATCCTATAGTGATTTCCCCAGTTCTGGATTGAATAATTGAACTGGATATACTCGGCAACTGGCAGAACCTCCACATTGCATACCTGAGAAGTGGAGTAGGGGCTATTATGGTAGGAAAAGCCACGTGGAAGCCATTAGAACGGACCCTACCTAGGAAATTATAAAACAAAAGCAATACTGCATTCATGGAGGGACTGCATCAAGGAATTGAAGGATGCAGGGGTGGTATCTTAGACTGTGTTCTCTAGAGAAGCAAAACCAGTAAAGCATATAAATATATATAAAGAGATTTATATCAAGGAAATAGCTCACGCAATTGTAGAGGCTAAAACGTCCCAAGTCCACAGATCAGGGTAGAGGCCTCTCCCAGTTCACGTAGCCACAGAAGCTGGTGAACCCAAGGTCGGCAGGTCAGAGAGGGGCTCCCGCTCACAGGCTGTGAAGGTCAATGAATTCCAAGATCAGCAAACAAGACCGCAAGGTTTCTCCTGATTCACGTAGCTGCAGGGACTGGCGAATCCAAGGTCGACAGGTCGGGGAACCAGACTCTTGCTTGCAGGCTGAGAAGTTCGATGAATTCCAAGATCAACAGGTAAGCTGCTAGCTCAAGTCCCACAAACCGGAGGTGAGACAACAAGAGGCAGCTGCTGAATCTGGAACAAGCCGAAAACCTTGGCAAGGCCAGTGGGCAGAAAGTAACCGGCTGAAGGCAGAGAGATGAAACTGAGAGGGTGGTGAGCTGCCACAGGCCCTGTCTCCACCAGTACCACTCAACAGATTCCATCATGGGGGTGATCACAGCATTATACAACTGCTAAAACACTAAGAAAAGGGGTCTAGCCAAGTTGACATACAATCTTAACCATCACAGGTGGTGATTCCCACAATATCCCCATCAAATCGCCTATTGGGGCTGTGCATACAATGGATAGATCTTGGAGAATGACAATGAATTATCAAAAACTTATCCAGGTGGTGACTCCAATTGCAGTTGCTGTTCCAGATGTGGTTTCATTGCTTGAGGAAATTAATATATCTTCTGGTACCTGGTATGCAGCTATTGATCTGGTTGATGCTTTTTTCTCTATACCTGTTTCAAGGGACCACCAGAAGCAGTTTGCCTTCAGAGAGCAAAGCCAGCAATACACTTTCACCATCCTACCTCAGAGATACATCAACTCTCCAGCCCTTTTCGTAATTTCCTCCGCAGGGAGTTCAATCGCTATTCCCTTCCATAAGACGTCACACTGGTGTATTACATTGATGACATTATGCTAGTTGGACCTAGTAAGGAAGAAATGTCAATGACTCTGCACTTATTGGTAAAACATTTGCATGCTAGAGGGTGGGAAATTAATCCAACAAAAATTCAGGCACCTTCCCCCTCAGTGAAATTTCTAGGGGTTCAGTGGTATGGGGCACATCGAGATATTCTTTCAAAAGTAAAGGATAAGTTATTACATCTGCCTCCCCCCAACTAAAAATGAGGCACAATGCCTAATTGGCCTCTTTGGATTTTGGAGGCCATATATCCCTCATTTTGGTGTCCTACTCCAGCCTGTTTATCAAGTGACTCAAAAAGCTGCTAGATTTGAGTGGGGCGTAGAACAAGAGAAGGCTCTACAACAGGTTCAAGCAGCCATGCAAGTGGCTCTGCCGCTTGGGTCATATGATCCAGCTGATCCAATAATGCTTGAATTGTCACTGGCAGATACAGATGCTGTTTGGAGTCTTCGACAGGCCCCTATTGGTGAAACATAGTGCAGACCCTTAAGATTTTGGAGCAATGCCCTACCATCCTTTGCAGATAATTACCCTCCTTTTGAGAAACAGCTTTTGGCTTGTTACTGGGCCTTCATAGAGACTGAATGCTTAACCATCGGCCATGAAGTCACCATGTGGCCTCAGGTGCCCATCATTAACTGGGTAGTGTCTGACTCACAGAGTTACAAAGTTGGACGTGCACAGCAGCACTACATCATTAAATGGAAGTGGTATATAAGAGACTGGGCCTGAGTAGGACCTGAAGGCAAAAATAAAGTAGTATGAGGAAGTGGCCCAAATGCCCATGGTCTCCACTCCTCTCACATTACCTTCCATTTCCCAATCTGTACCTATGACCTCATGGGAAGTTCCTTATGATCAGTTGACTGTGGAAGAGAAATTTTGTGCCTGCTTTACAGATGGTTCTGCACGATATTTAGGCTCCACTAGAAAGTGGACAGTGGTAGCAGTGCAGCCCCTTTACGGGACTTCCTTGAAGGACAGTGGTGTAGGAAAATCCTCCCAATGAGTGGAACTTTGAGCAGCACACCTGGTTGTTCACTTTGTTTGGAAGGAGAAATGGCCAGATGTGCTATTGTGTACTGATTTATGAATGGTCAGGGACTTGGAAGGAACATGATTGGAAAATTGGAGACAAGGAGGTATGGGAAAAGGTATGTAGATAGACCTCTCTGAATGGGCCAAAGAAGTGAAGATATATGTATCTCATGTGAATGCTCACCAAAGGGTGATCTCGGCAGACGAGGATTTTAACAATCAAGTTGATAGGATGATGTGTTCTGTAGAAACCAGTCATCCTCTTTCCCCAGCCACTCCCATCATGCCCAATGGGCTCATGAACAAAGTGGCCATAGTGGCAGGGATGGAGGTTATGCATGGGCTCAGCAACACGGACTTCCACTCACCAAGACTGACTTGGCTACAGCCACTGCTGAGTGCTCAGTATGCCAGTAGCAGAGACCAACACAGTGTCCCCGATATGGCACCATTCCTCGAGGTGATAAGCCAGCAACCTGGTGACAGGTTGATTACATTGGACTGCTTCCATCATGGAAAAGGCAGCTTTTTATTCTTACTGGAATAGACACTTACTCTGAATACAGAATTGCCTTCCCTGCACACAATGCTTCTTCCAAAACTACCATCCGTGGACTTACAGAGTGCCTTATCCACCATCATGGTATCCTACACAGCATCCCCTTGGATCAAGGGACTCACTTCACAGCAAATGAAATGTGGCAATGTTCCCATGCTCATGGAATTCACTGGTCTTACCATTTTCCCCGGCATCCTGAAGCAGCTGGCCTGATAGAATGATGGAATGGCCTCCTAAGGACACAATTACGGTCCCAGCTAGGTGGCAGCACCCTGAAACTTTGAGGCAATGTTCTGCAGGAGGCTGTATATGCTCTAAAGCACTATCCAGTATATGGTGCTGTTTCTCCCATAGCCAGAATTCATGGGTCCAGGAATCAAGGGGTGGAAACGGGAGTGGCATCACTCACTATTACCCCTAGTGACCCATTAGCAGAAGTTTTGCTTCCTGTCCCTGTGACCCTATGCTCTGTGGGCCTAGAGGTCTTAGTTCCAAATGAAGAAATGCTCCCACCTGGAGACACATCACTGATTCCATTGAACTGGAAGTTAAGAATGCCACCTGGCCACTTTGGGCTCCTCTTGCCTCTAGATCAACAGGCAAAGAAGGGAGTTACCATATTGGTCAGTGTCATCGATCCTGATTACCAAGAGGAAATCAGATTGATATTTCATAACGGAGGTAAAGAAGAGTATGTCTGGAATTCAGGAGATCCCTTAGACTGTCTTGCAGTACTACTATGCCCTGTGATTAAAGTCAATGGAAAACTATAGCAACCCAATTCTGACATGACTACTAATGTCCCAGACCATTCAGGTACAAAGGTTTGCTCACCCCACCAGGCAAAGAATAGCGATGTGCTGAGGTGCTTACTGAAGGCAAAGGGAATACAGAATGTGTGGTGGAAGAAGGTAGTTGTAAATACCAGTTACAGCCACATGACCAGTTGTAGAAACCAGGACTGTAATTGTTATGAATATTTCTTCCTTGTATGTGTGCATCAAATATTTTTGTTTTCTTTGCTTATTGTCATGGATTGAATTATGCCCCCCAAAAAATGTGTGTATCAGTTCGGCTGGGCCATGATTCCCAGAATCATGTGGTTGGCCTCCATTTTGTGATTGTAATTCTATGTTAAAGAGGATCAGGGTGGGATTGTAACACCACCTTTACCCAGGTCACATCACTGATCCAACGTAAAGGGAGTTTCTCTGGGGTGTAGCCTGCACCACCTTTTATCTCTGAAGAGATAAAAGGAAAGGGAAGCAAGCAGAGAGTTGGGGACCTCATACCATCAAGAAAGCAGTGCCGGGAGCAGAGCGCATCCTTTGGACCCGGGTTCCTGCGCAAAGAAGCTCCTGGTCCAGGAGAACACCGAAGAGAAGAAGGCCAACAGAGAGAAAAAGCCTTCCCTTGGAGCTGATGCCCTGAATTTGGACTTTCAGCCTACCTTACTGTGAAGAAATAAATTTCTCTTTGTTAAAGCCATCCACTTGTGATATTTCTGTTATAGCAGCACTAGATAACTAAGACACTTATAAAGTACAAGATGTAAACAGGGCTACTGCATTTATGGTTGTACGTGTGTTGGTTGTATCTTATTAGGCGCAAGTATGAGTTTGTAATTGTCTTTATTCAGAAATCATGTATGGCTTAAGGAGATGTGTACAGGTGTCAAGCTGACAAGGGATGGACTGTGATGATTAAGCTTGTGTGTCGACTTGGCTGGGCCATGATTCTCAGTGGACTGGCAGTTATGATGTAGTTCAGCAGTCGTATAATGATGTAATCACCTCCGTGATGACATCTGATATCATGTAACCACTTCCATGATGAGATCTGCTATGAGTAGCCAATCAGTTAGAAAGGAGTTTCCTTGGGGCCGTGACCTACATCCAACATATGTGGACTTTCTGCATAGCTCTCTGGCTTTTGCTTTGCTCTGAATCTTGTATTTGGCTCGTCAGCATCTGACCTCCAGTTCTTGGGACTTGGGCCAGCAGCCTGCCATCTTATCTGCCAATCTTGGGTTCATCAGCCTTAGCAGCTGTGAGCCAGCAGGCTGCCGTCTGACCTGTGGATCTTGGGTTTGTCAGCCCCTGCAGCTACGTGAGTCAGTAGAAGCCTCCAGCCTGATGCCTGATGCCTGACTCACGGACTTGGGACTTGCCAGCCTCTACAACTATGTGAGCCATTTCCTTGAGATAAATGTCTTTTTCTCTATATATAGTGTGTGTGTGTGTGTATATATATGTATATATACACACACATATATGTGTGTGTATATATGTATATTATATACATGGATATATTATATATATATATGTGCTTCACTGGTTTTACTTCTCTAGAGAACCCAGCCTAAGACAAGTGGCATTAGTTTATGTTAATGGTGGTGGAATGATTTGAAAAAGCATATCAAGAAAGTACACTTCTTGAAGTAATCATGTCACTGAATTGTACAAATAGAAAATTTTGAGACAGCTATGTTTTGTTATGTATATTTTTGCCACAATAAAATTAAAACAAAGAAAGAAAAGACACAGCCAAGCCTACCAGCAGCTCTAAATACTGGGGTGGAGGAGGGATGCTGAAGGTCTGTGTAGCTCATTGGACTCCATGGTGTCCTCAGACCATGGGCTCTGTGTGTTTGCAGCTTCTCAGGGAGTCACAAGGGGATTTTGCCTTTCCTGCAGTGGTTAAGTGATATGGCTGTTAACCAAAAGGTCAGCAGTTCAAATCCACCAGCTGCTCTTTGGAAACCCTATGGGGCAGTTCTACTCTGTCCTCTAGGGTCACTATGAGTCAGAATTGACTCGACGGCAACAGGTTTGGTGCTGAGGGCACCTGGGACTGGGGAAGATAGCTTGGGTTCCTGGTATTTTAAAACTTTGTCCAGCAAGTGAGAAATACCAAGAAATGGCTGTGAAGAGTTTGCTGGCATACACAGAAATGGTCGTCGGTGGAATGCTCAGTCTCCAAGCCATTGTGGGGCACCTGCCCCACAGACAGTCCTGGCCTTATGCCTCCACAGCCTGTTCTGAGCCCATGCCCCCACAGCCTGTCCTGGTCATGCCCCACAGCTTGTCCCAGCCTCATGCTCCCACAGATCTGTAGACCTTTACGGTTCCCACCGTAATCCTGAATTACTCCTTGCACTAAAGCTCCCTCTTTCTAGAGCAACCTAAACTCTCTACCCACACAGTAGAGGAAAATATTATGAAAGAAAGCAAGATTTTACAAACATGAAAGTAAAGTAGTTTACAATGCTGGCAAAGTGAGAAAATGCCCCAGGGACAACACCTGAGTGCAATCCTTGGCAGAGTCGTGACCCAGAAGAACAGATTTCCAGCCCAACTCTATGCTATTTGAAGGTTAACTTGGTTTCTTGTCTATGAAGAAACAAACTAGTGTTTGACCCCAAAGGTACTTCTAACACTTGCTTCCTGCAATTTGAAGCTAGTCTACCATGGCCTGCCTGGAAGCCTGCTTCACCTTCTGAGCATTTGTGACCATGTAATGTTGGGACTCTCTAAAAGATGCCAATGATGCCAGCTTCTTTCCTTCGTTTTTGTTTTTTTTTAATTAGATTTGCTTTTCCAGGGGCATCATATATTACAAAAATAGAATTCTATGACATTCTTTAGAAGCTTTAATTTTTAAAATTTTTTTTATTGTTGTAGTTTAAATGAAGCTTACATTTCAAGTTAGTCTCCCATACAAAAATTTCTACATACATTGTTATGTGACCCTAATTGCTCTCCCCATACTGTGACAGCCCACTCCTCCTTTCCACCTCTGATTCCCTGTGTCCATTCAACCAGCTCCTAACCCTCTCTGCCTTCCTATTTCACCTCCAGACAGAAGCTGCCCATTTAGTCTCTTGTATCCACTTGAGCTAAGAGGCACACTCCTCACTAGTATCACTTTATGTCTCACAGTCCAGTCCAATCTCTGTCTGAAGAGTTGGCCTCAGAAATTGTTTTAGTTCTAGGCTGACAGAGAATCTGGAGGCCATGCTTTCCAGGGTTCCTCCAGTCTCAGTCAGACCATTAAGTCTGGTCTTCTTACTAGAATTTGAGTTCTGCACCCCATCTTTCTCCTGCTCCATCAGGGACTCTTTGTTGTGTTCTCTGTCAGGACAGTCATTGGTGGTAGCTGGGCACCATCTAGTTCTTCTTGTCTCAGGCTGATGATGTCTCTGGTTTATGTGGCCCTTTCTGTCTCTTGGGCTAATACTTTCCTTGTATCTTTGGTGTTCTTCATTCTCCTTTACTCCAGGTGGTTGGGACCAATTGATGTATCTTAGATGGCCGCTTGCAACCTTTTAAGACCCCAGGCACCACTCACCGAAGTAGGATGCAGAACATTTAGGATTCTAAGACATTCTTTAGAAGGGAAAAGAATTTTTTAAAGATCTGAAATCACCAGAAATTCCTATATTTGATATAGATTTTAAGAAAACATTTACATACAGTGAAATTCATTCTTTTTTGGTATAGAGTTCTATGAGTTTTGATAAATGCCTAGGTTGTGTAACCACCACCACAAAGACACCGAATGGTTCCATCCTTCCCCCTTTGTAGACAATGCCTTCAAGCCTCCTGTCATACACTACTATCTCAAACATTTAACCATGATCTTGAAGTTAATGTGTAAAATCCCCATGAATGTTTTTGTTTACTTACTACTTATGTTGGTATCCACAAACAATATGGCTGGAAATGTCACTGATCTCTTCACCCCTATAGTTTTTTGCCTTTTCCAGAATGCTATACAAATGGAATCATACAGTGGGTAGCCTTTTAAGTCTGGCTTCTTTCATGTAGCATAATTAATTTAAGATTAACTCACATTTATGTGAAGATAAGTTTTCACTTTTCTTGGGTAAATATCTAGCAGTGGGATTGCTAGATCATATGGTAGGTATATTTTTAACTTCGTAAGAAACTGCCAAACTGTTTTCAAAAGTGGCAGTACCGTTATGCCTTCTCACCAGCAACTTATGAGGGATTTGACTGTGGCACATACTTGTCAATGCTTGGTATTGCCAGGTTGTTAGGTTGTTTTTTTTTCTGCCTATTTTAGTCATTCTAATAGTTATGTCATTCAAATGGGTAAGGAGCCTTGGTGGTGCAGTGGTTAAAGCTCTGGACTGCTAACCGAAAGGTCAGTGGTTCGAAATCACCAGTGGCTCTGCAGGAGAAAGATGTGGCAGTCTGCTTCCATAGAGATCTACAGCTTTGGAAACCCTATGGGGTCGCTATGAGTTGCAACTGACTCAATGGCAGTGGATTTGGTCTAATAGGTATGTAGCAATAGCTCTTTGTAGTTTGAATTTGAATTTTCCTAATGTTAATGATGTTAAACCTCTTTCCATGTGCTTATTTGTCATCCATATATAATCTTTAGTGGAGGTTTATTCTCTAATGGAAATATTTCAAACATACAGATAATAATGTAACAGACACTCATCTACCCACCATTAATATCTAAAAGATTTAACCACGATCCTGAAACTGATGTGTATAAGCCTCATGACTGTTTTTTGTTCACTTACTACCTGTATAGTTATCCACAAACATTATGGCTGGAAAGGTAAAATAAAAATGGAGTATTTCTGGAAAAATACAATGAAAATGGAGATTGCCACCAATTTTAAAGATCTAGCTCTTTAAGCACGTATCTTTTTTTTTTTTAAATGGCAAGAATAATGCCTGTATTTCTTCATTGCTATATCTCCAGTCCTGAGATTTTTGTTTGTATGTTTTGTTTTGTTTTAGTTTTTCTTACTGTTCTAAAAATACAGATAATACAAAACTTGCCAGTTCAACATTTTTCACATATACAATTCAGTGAGATCAATCACATCATGTTATGCTACCATCACCAAAATCCTTTGCCAAATTTTCCATTCCCATAAACAAAGACTCAATGCTTCCTAAACAATAATTCCCTCTACTCCTCCTCCCTTCTGCCCCTGGTAACCATTTATTAAACTGTGATCTCCATATGTTTGCCTATTCTAGGTACTTCATATTAGTGAGGTCATATAATATTTGTCCTTTTTGCGATTGACTTACTTAGCATAATTTTTCCAAGGTTCATTCATGTTCTGGAATGTATCAGGACTTCATTTCTCTGTATAGTAGAGTAGTTATTTCATTGTATGTATTTACCACATTTTGTTTATTTATTCATTTGTTGATGAGTATTTATGTTGTCTCCATCTTTTGGCTATTGGCTAATAGTGCTGCAAAGAACTTTGGTGTACATGTTCACATTGCTGCTTTCAAGTCTTCCGCGTATATACCTAATAGTGAAATTGCTAGGTCATTTGGTAGCTCTATGTTTAACTTCCTGAGGAACCACCAAACTGTTTTCCACAGCAAGCCCATATCTTTTAATAACTCCCATAATCTTGGCATGGCTGGGTCTAGTCTGTGGTTTGGTAGCTCTGACCTTGCTCCTGTGGTCTCTCTTTATCTGCAGGGTTGGCTGGGATGTGAGTGTAATCTCTAGTGGATGTGGTCACACCAAACTGTCTCCTCTCGGTTCTCTGCAAAGGCATGACTGTTTTTGTGAAGCTGTGGTTTGAGGTAGCTACTGGATTTGACCCTGACTGCATGAATGCTAAAGGCAGAGGAATTCTCTGCCAACTCCCCTTTCTCCCACTAAGCTGCCCTGTAGGCAGGACATAAATGTCAAATCTCCACACTGATACTTCTACATCTGCCCTGGCTCCTTTAGTAGTAATATTTCATAACTCAAAGGAAAGATTCATATGGAAATAGAAAGTCGCGACATCTCTACAAGAATCTAAGACTGGTTTAGCTTATTTGTCTAATGAACATGCCATGACTTTGAAACCAATGGAATCCAACCAGGAGTAAACCATCTTTAAAATGCATGTTTCCATGCAGATCTAGGCAAAAAAGGAAAACAATTCTGCAAAGCCCTACTGCTGGTAGGTCAATGACCGAGTCTGTTTCTTAGCTCTTTAAAATGGCAGTGACAATTATATTGGAGAGAAGAATCATTTCCGTATAAGCATTGCCCCAGGAGAGTTACAATCAGTGTCTCATCTTCACATGACCCACATGGTACCAGTGGGGCATTCCCAGTCCTTAGAGACAGGCACAGGAGAGCATCAACAGATACTCAATTCAGTAATAACAGGACCATGGAAGAGTCATGGTGGGCAAGGGGAGGGTGGAGCTGGTACTTCAAATACATCTCTCAGTGGGCTAATGGTAAGCAGAGCCACTGCACACTGTTGCACAGGTTTTACACTGTACAATGCTTCGGCACCATCCACATCATAGCCACTGTATATGTATTTATATATATATGTGTTATATGTATATGCATATATGTATATGAGATTTATTACTACAACTTTCTTGTAGATGGCAATAAAATACTTTCAGAAAGGGGTGCACAAAGGTCCAGCTCAGGCTAACGATGTTGCTGACTGTAATCAAATAGAAGCCAAGGACTATGTCTTTTTAACTATCAAACACCTGTATCCAAGCCCAATGTCTGGAACACAGGAGGTTTTCAACACATGTTGTTTTAAATTGACCGCTAATGATCTCAACAGATTGTAGTCCTAAATTAGCAAAAAATCTCTGGAAAGAACTTTATCCATAAAAACACTCCTCCTAATAATAATAATTGGCTTAAAATTGGAAAAGGTATATGGCAGGTTTATATTCTTTCACCTTACTTATTCAATCTGTATACTGAACAAATAATCCAAGAAGATGGACTATATGAAGAACACAGCATCAGGATTGAAAGAAGACTCATTAACAACCTGCAATACATCGATGATACAACCTTGCTTGCCAGAAATGAAGATGACTTGAAACACTTACTGATGAAGGTCAAGACTACAGCCTTCAGTATGGATTACACCCGAATGGGAAGAAAACAAAAACCTCACAGCTGAACTGAAACAACATCATGATAAATGGATAAAAAATTGAAGTTGTCAACAATTTCATTGTACTTGGATCAAGAATCAATGTCCATGAGAGCAGCAGTCAAGAAATCAAATGACATATTGCATTGGGCAAATCTGCTGCAAAAAAATCTCTTTAAAGTGTTAAAAAGCACAGATGTCACTTTGATGACTAAGGTGTGCCTGACCAAAGCCATGGTCTTGTCAATCACCTCATACGCATGCAAAAGCTGGACAATGAAAAAGGAAAGCAGAAGAATAATTGATGCATTTGAATTGTGGTGTTAGTGAAGATACTGAATATACTGTGGACCGCCAGAAGAAAGACCAAATTAATCTTAGAGAAATAGAATCGAAATGCTGGTTAGAAGCAAGGATGGTGAGACTTTGGCTTGCTTTTTTTGGTCAGGTTAGCAGGAAAGACCAGTTGCTAGAAAAGGGCATCATGGTTGGTAAAGTAGAGGGTCAGCAAAAATGAGGGAAACCCTAATGAGAGAGGTTGACACAATAGCCACAACAGTGGACTCAAACATATAAATGATAAAGATGGCATATGAACAGGCAACGTTTCGTTCTGTTATAATAAGGTCACCATGAGTCGGAACCAACCTGATGGTAACTAACAACAGCAGATAATGATAATAGACTCAGGCATGCTACAGTGTGCCAGGCACCAAGCAAAGTGTTTTAAGGACATGGACTTTACGGGGTTGTGTTGTTCTCCCAACAATGCTATGGAATAGGTATTCATATCCTTATTTTACACTTGGGGAAATGGGCTCTAGTAGGTTAGAAGATTGTCTAAAGTCACACTTGTAAAGCCAGAATTAGGGCCCAGTGCTCATGACTCCTGATCTAAGACTCTGTCTATATCTTCACAATCCAATACACCAGCCACATGCGACTATTGAGCACTTGACATGCAACTGGTCTGAACTGAGATGTGCTGACAGTGCGAAATACACTGTATTTCAAAGATGTAGTATAAAAAAGGAATGTAAAATAACTCATTAATGATCTATTTATACTGTGTACTGTACATATTCAAAGGGTAATATTGGATATATTGGATTAAATACATTATTAAAATTAATCCCACCTGTTTCTTTTTTAAAATGCAGCTACCAGAAAATTTAAAATTACACACATGGTTTGCACATCAGTGGTTGCATTGTGTTTCTATTGGACAGTGTTCGTTGCTAGGAGAAGCTGAGTGACACACTATTTTATTTAACAGGAAGAATTCAACAGAGCAGCTGAAAACCTGGTATAGCATCAGCTCGGTCCACCATTTGGCCCTGGGAAGGTCCCTTTACCTCTCTGTGCCTCAGTTTCCTCCTTTATGAAAGTGGTGGACAGTAAGTTCTCTCCCAGCTCCAGGTTTTATGCAAGCTGCATTTTAAAAAAGAAACAGGTGGGATTAATTTTAATAATGTATTTAATCCAATATTACCCTTTGAAGATGTACAGTACACAGTATAAATAGATCGTTAATGAGTTATTTTACATTCCTTTTTTGTACTACATCTTTGAAGGACATTAATGCTCTGCTTCTTGTCCTTCCTAAAAACACATCCAATCACCCTGGTGGTTTTGTGGTTTAGATACATAACAATCTGATAGAGAAGATGGTCGTTTTCTCAGGATGTAAAGGAAGTTGTTATAATGCTATTACTCTTCCTTTAATTCCTGAAGGACACAATTGCTCTATTACTTGTTCACTTCGGGATACTTGTGGGTGAAGGAATAATCAGATGCAAGTCAACGCACTTAGGTTCTTACTTTTAGGATGTTGTTCCTCTTGAACATTTAATTTCTTTCTTGTGGTTTATCTCGTCAACAGAGGACCTTGACGTAATCATTTCCCTGTAATTTATAGATAACATCTCTTTCACTAAATATAGAATACTGCCTCTATCAATGTATTTTTTTTTACAGGCAACTCCTATCTTGCATGGAAATTAAACAAGAAATTGGAATTACTAATAATGACATAACAGTGGTACAGATATGCAGTTAACTCTAAGAATTAAAGAAAAACATCATGGGAATAAAGATGTAGAAAAAAATTATACCCATTGCAACACTTTCCATTAGATTCCAGTCACATATCTTCCAAAACAGGCACCCTGTGTTACACAGCACTTTACTCATTATTTTAGCAACCATGGTGGAAGTATAGTAGCTAGAAAAAGCTCCTTGTTCTGCTCAATCAATACCCAGAGGCTCATCTTTGATGGTCACCATTTGAAGAGCAGGATATGAGAGAGAGTTCCTAGCTATTCATTCACATCCATTTAAAGGTGGTGATGCTTCTCTGATGATAAAAGACTGAGGTCTAGGACAATTGTTACCCCCAGAAAGTTGCTTCAGTCTTCAGTGTCTCATTCCATGTGACTTCTGTGGTAGTTAAGGAATTTTCCTCAAGCCTTAGAGACATGAAGGAGAAAGAGAATTGGCAGATGATGTACTCAAGGCAGACAGAAATGGTAAAATGGTGGAGTATATAAGTTTGGCCACCTTTCCACTCGAATTTTTTTTTTCATTCATGCCCTCTGCCCCACTCCTGATGAGGTTAAAATGCTAAATTTGGAGAAGCGAAGGCTCATGCTGGACAGGATAACAGGGGCCATCCTGTTTTATGAAGGGCCGTAATAAGGAAGAGGGATTTGATCTACTCTGTTGGCCATCATGATTCATCTCTAGCAAGCAGAGTTTTCTAAAGGTGGAGCAGATGTCTCAGCAACTAGAATGCTTGAGTCCAGGTCATTAACGCATGTAGGGCCCTCAGGCCAGCAGGGAGATTTCACACCTTAAACTTCAGGATGAATGAGGTCAGCTTTTTGATCTCTCTCCTCTCAGGCCCCTAGTGAACGTGGTCACACCCTCCAAAGCACCAATGTAGTTGTAGTCTGTAAGGAGGAGGGGCCTGTGTCTGCCCCTAAATGTCCTATTAGGTCTTCTCTGGGAGAAATGGGTGCCCAGTTGCCCCATCTCCCTCAGGTGCATAGCCCTGGTGACTCCACCACAAAAGCACTGCTGATTCAGGATGGAAGACCTTGCACCAGACTGACTGTAAGTGAAAGGCCCATTGTCATTAGCAGTGCCTGCTTAGCAAACTGAGGTGGCTGAAGGCCCCTGCCCACCAAGAGTGAGCTCTGGTGTCCACCCTAACAGTGGTGCATGGACATGGCACTTCCTTGCCCATTAGCTGCCCTTGTCAAGTGGGAACTATGACTACAGTGTACTGAGCATTCACTCTGCCTGACAATGCACAAAGCGCTATGAGCTTCTTCTCTCCCCTAGGCCTGAGCAAGGCTGCGGCAGAAGGGTCCAGAATTGCAACCCTCTCCTGCCAATAGGAAAGGCTGTTAATGACCAACAGAGCCATATGTTCATGTGCTGATCTATGTACAGTCTTCTGTCATTCATCACGCTACAAATGCAATGGGGGAGACAAGCTTCTCACTAAGGAAACTCAATTTTACTCCCTCACCCCCAAGTGCACTTCTGTGTCTGTGTTATACAGGTTGTTGACAGAGACAATTTCTGTAGCTCAAGAATTGCCTACCATGGCCCAAAGTGGAAGACAGCAAGGGAAGGAGAACCCTGTATGCTAAAGAAATCTGAGAATAGTTGGGGGTTGGACATCCTCTCAGACCTCCCCTTGTGGGGAGTGCTGACCTGAGAGAGAGCTGTGGGTCCCCCTTGACTCCCTCTGGCAGGGGGAGAGGTGCTCCAAGAAGCACATGCAGACAGAGAGGATGCCTGCAAAAAGTAGAGGTGCCTGCCTCGTTTTGACAGCCACGGACTCAACTGAGAGGTGGGAGAAGAGGGCTGGAGAGGGAGCATGTGACTCGAAGAGAGGGGACCCTGTGTGAGGGGACCCTGAGAGAGGGAAGGTGTGGGGTTGTCTGCATTCCCACAGTGGCAAGGAGGTGTGGCTTCTTATGTGTAAGTGGACACGCAGAAGTAGCCAGGCTGGATGTTGGGGGGTCTTCTCATCATCTCGTATGTACTGTCCTGGGTTGCCCTGTGTGACCGCCACAGCTCCTTCCTGTGGTGGTGGGACAAGAACGTCTGAGTCTGAATCTCTCATCTCCTGCTTAACTAGCTGTTTGATCCTTTAGCCTTCTCAATTGTAAAGGGGTCACACTGGCAGCTGCCTCCAAGTATTGTCTTGAAGATTAAATTGGTAGATGCAGGTACAACAGGGCACATGGTAAGTGTACAGGAAATATTCATTTCTATTGTCACCGTTATTCTTATAATAATTCTTAGTAACAGTATTGCTAGGAGCTGCCCTCCATTCTGGACATATGATGGTGAGCAAAACTAGACACAGTCCATGCTTTCATGAAGGTTACAGTCCAGTGGGAGAGACTGCCATTAACCAAATAACCACTAAGTGCAGGAGTAGGGAAGAGCAGCAGGAGAAAGTGATGAAGCAGTGCCCAGACCAAAGGAAGCTGTGTCAGAATCCATCCTGACCCAGACTGGTTGAGATGTCCTCTCATGAGCATCCTGTCTCAGTACTAACGCTTCACTTGTTCACCTCTTGCAGTAATCCAAGAGGCCCACAAGGAACAGAATATTGTCTTGAAGCTGTATATTCCTGGGAACCAGCAAAATGCCAGAAACATGGTGTGTCTTCAGTAGATGTTTGTTGAATGAATATTAAAAAAAAAAAACAATGTTCTTGTCCTTCCTGCTTCCAAGCAACCCTCAAGTGTTGCCATTTGCATGAGGGTAAACAATGGGGCCAACGGCAAAGAGTGAATCCCAAGGAGGTCAAGAGGCATGGGGAGGAGTGAAGGGGAGCATGGAGGTTCCTGAAGGATCAGCATGAAGATTATCAAGGCAGGAAAGCCTATAGAGGGAGCCTCAGTGCTGCTGTTATAGCTTGAGGACAGAGACTCTACCTTGGAGAAAAAATGACTTGGAAGGGAAGGAGACAGAGGGGAAATGCAGGGTAAAAAAATGAATCCAGGCAGGGGTGGGGGAGGACAGAGACATTCCTGCAGTCTGGCCACTGAGGAGCTGAGCCCCACAGAGGTCACTGCACTGCTAAGGTGCAAGGAAGCTCAGCCCTGTGACCCAGAAGGACCCAGGACTGCCGATCGCTTGGGAGTGCATTACTGAAGGGGCCCACACATCAACCTAAGAAACTGGAAAACCACAAAAACAATGCAAAGAGACACACCAATGTGTAAAGTCTGCATTTTATGCTTGCTTTTTTTTTTTTTTTTTTTTCCTTCTGGTAACAAAAGTAATGTGAGACTGCTGGAGAAATTCTGGAAAATACAAAAAAGTTCAGACGAAAATTTAAAATTCCCATAGCCCTGATGAAAGACTCCATAGAAGAATCCTTATCAAAAGGTGGAAAATGCAGAACAGAATTTTAAATTTTCATGGACATTAGACTTTCTGGAACCAGGGAGGGTGGATGAACCTCTGAAACTACTGCCCTGAGATAATCTTTAAACATTAAACCAAAAATATGACCTGAAGTCATCTTAAAACCAACTAGTAAAAAAGGTTTGCCTTGAGCATTATGCTCTTTTAAGAACTATCTACATGAGATCAAATTGACGACAGCAACTTAAAAGATTAGGTAGGAACCTTAGGGGGCAGTGAATTCGTGTTAATGAAGGAGGAACAACTCAGAAAAGGAGGGTGAGAATGGTCGCACAACTGGAAGAATGTAATCAATGTCACTAAATTTTACGTGTAGAAAATGAATTGGTGTATGTTTTGCTGTGTATACTCTCAACGAGAACAAAATAAGTAAAATTTAGGAAAAAAAATCCCCATAACCCCACCACTCAGAGACACTCGCAATTTATACTGGTGATTATTCTTTTAAACATTTCAATGCATGAATTTCATACAATTTTTTGAAAAACGTATCACACTGTTTTGCAACCTGCTTTCTTTTCATTTAACAAAATAACAAACATTTCCCCACGTCATAAAATACTTATATGCCATACATACTCATTCATAGAGTATCATCATTTAGCCAATACCCTGCTGGACACTGGCACCTATCAGACATGTACCTCTTACTCCATGTGTCAGTCACTCCATGCAACGGCAAGCCCTGTCTTCAAGGAGTTTATAGTGAGGAAGACAAACAGGCAATGACAATAAAGAATGGCAAGTGTAATGATTAAGAGGGAGCGGAGCAGTGGGAGGGAAAAACACTAGACAATAGAAAAGTGGTAACTATGGTGAAGGGTAAGACAGTACACAATACTGGGGAAGCCAGCACAACTTGTTGCTCCACAGACACTTCCAAAATCCCCGAAGGACCAAATTACTGGGCTGAGGGCTGTGGGGACCATGGTTTCGGGGAACATCTAGCTCAATTGACATAGCATGGTTTATAAAGAAAATGTTCTACTTTCTACTTTGGTGAGTAGCGTCTGGGGTCTTAAAAGCTTGTGAGCAGCCATCTAAGATACTCCACTGGTCTCACCTTGTCTGGAGCAAGAGAGAATGAAGAAAACCAAAGACACAAGGGAAAGATTAGTCTAAAGGACTAATGGACCACAACTACCACAGCCTCCACCGGACTGAGTCCAGCATAATTAGATGGTGCCCAGCTACCACCACCGACTGCTCTGACGGGGATTACAATAGAGGGTCCTGGACAGAGCTGGAGAAAAATGTAGAACAAAACTCACAAAAAAACAAACAAACAAGACCAGACTTGCTGGTCTGTCAGAGACTGGAGAAACCCCAAGAGTATGGCACCCAGACACCCTTTTAGCTCAGTAATGAAGTCACTTCCGAGGTTCACCCTTCGGCCAAAGATTAGACAAGCCCATAAAACAAAATGAGACTAAATGGGCACACCAGCCCAGGGACAAGGACAAGAAGGCAGGAGGGGACAGGAAAGTTAGTAATAGGGAACCCAAGGTGGAGAAGGGGAGAGTGTTCACATGTTGTGGGGTTGGCAACCAATGTCACAAAACAATATGTGTATTAACTGTTAAATGAGAAACTAGTTTGCTCTGTAAACCTCTATCTAAAGTACACTAAAAACATTGTTTTAAAAAATTTTTTAAAAAAGAATGACAAGTGTAATGCTACAGATACAGCTAAGTTTTCAAGAAATATAATTCATATTTTCTTTAACAATATCACTTTCATTTTAAGCTCTTATTCCACTAGGATGATGGAAACTCGAAACTCGATCTCAATTTATTCTGTATCCCTCCCCTTTCCAGGAGTTGGGACCAAGTTTGGAATATCTGCATGGTGTGCCACTCAGTCTCATAGTTATTGGTCCACGCAGGTGACCATGGAGTTACCCTTTATCCCTGGCCACCGCCCCTTCCTAACCTGTGGTTCTCATGTTTCTTCCAGCAAACTTTTCTCAGGCTTCACTATCTCCCCAAGGCTCTTCCAGGAGGCAGAGAACAGGCTACTTTATCCAGAAGCTTCTGACCTCATACACTTATTTCTTTTTATTCTTGCTCTTCTTTCCCCAGCTCAACAATATCTCTCTAGTCTGGGGTGGGAGGCCAGGAGGAGCAAAGGGGTTTATCTTTCTCAAAATTCCTAGTTACTTTGAGTCCTCTGTTTTTTCCCCAAGAACTAGAGACTTTGGAAAACAAAAGCCAGGAGGAAACAACTAAGTTGTGTCCTTTCTACCCTGCAGCAGTGAGCATCAATGGCCTAACTGCTTGGGGAGGAAGCAGACGGAAGAGTATACATACCAGGGAAACTTTCCTCAGTGCTTCACAAACAGTATCCTTCCCAGAGCCAAACAGAGGATACACATAAGAAGATCCCTACCTTAGCCGTGAGGTCATTGGGTGGCACAAATAATTTGCTCTTGGCTACTAACCAAAAGGTTGGTGGTTCAAATCCACCCAGTGATGCCATGGAAGAAAAGTCTGGTGATCTACTTTTGTAAAGATTACAGCCAAGAAAACCCTGTGGAGCAGTCCTACTCTGTTAATACATGGGGTCGTCACACGTCAGAATTAATGGCAATGGGTTTGGTTTTTGTTCTTGTTGTTTGTTTACCTAGCCATGGGAGGTCAAGAAGTGCTGGCCAGAGGACCAGATGGCAGCCAGAGTCTTCAGCAGGGAGAAAAGAATGCCTTCAGGCACTGCAAGAGTTTAGTAGGACAAGAGTGTGAAATTGGAGAAGGAGGTGGCAAGGTAGGGGTTTTAAATACATTTGAAACATTCTGCCACACAAAGATTGCTCTGGAAACGTGACCCAGAAGGAAAAGAGGAGGCAACGGAAGCTACGTTGGCTGGGATGAGTCTCCTTACACCCCCTATACTCATCATTCTTGTTTATTTTCATGCCTGAGCCTGTGGGGAAGGAAGGATAACTGAGATAATATACCTAAAGGCAAGACGCAACAGTGTTCAAGGATACTAAAATGTCAGTAAATGGAACTCCACAGATTCCAGACTTCTGACCATTCATTCACAAACAGGGATAAAGTGTACAAAATAGCTTATACCAGAGGAATGGTCTAATTGAGGGTACTGGGGGACACTTCCCTCCTGCTGATACAGGCCACTATCGCCATTGCCTATGGGTGGGCCTTCGAGGACAACACCTGCCAGCAGCAGTGTTCATTAAGTAATCAGCCGGTAACTCAAAGCTCCACACTGACTCAGAAGAGGCCCATCTGCCTGGTTAATCCAGGTATAGCCTGTCCTAGGAAACATGAGACACTGAGACCTCTTGTGCTTCTTTCCGAAGAGATTATGTTGAAATTGGTGTGCTTTCTCAGTATAGGTGATCATTACCTGTGCACTGGATATAAGCAAGAAGCGTTTAATTAACCAAGACAATAATTGCTTCTAGGAAGTTGAATCCCATCCAGTAAAATATACACTGTGCATAAAGAAAGGTTTAAGTAGCAGTATGAGGATTGGCACCTGAGGGAGTTTCAAAATCACTTAAGAACAAGTCCAAGGGCTCAAAATCCCTTTGGATCACTTCTAGATATAAACAGTTGATATATTATGTTGAAGAGGAAAATTAATAACAGACATTTTACTTTGATTTTAAGGTTTTTCTTAAACACAAAACCAAATATTAACCAAAAAAGCCTGGTCCAAACTGCAAAAGCCTGTTAGAAACTGCTCTATAGTAATGTAAATTTGTCTTATCCTGATAGAAAAGGATAGTCATCAAACTATTGCCTCCTAATTTATATCTCAAAAAGTGTCATGGGTGGAGGGCTAAATTATTAGCAGCCAGGCCAGAAGTGACCTGATATCATTTGATCTCAGTAAAGGGGGTTATGCAGGGTTCGATCAATCATGTTAAGATCAGTCAATGGTTGATCTTCTATATTTCTCCCTTCTCTTTATAAGCCCCATTGTTCCTACCTTCTTTGAGCCATTTGCCTTTTCTGGAATCAAAATGGTCTCCCTATGTGCGTATAGAATAACTGCTCAGAAGAAACTATATGTTCAAATTTTGGTGAGTTTTGATTATTTTTAACAGTTATTTGAAGAAAAAGCTTTTTATGTATACTAACTCAAGTCCATTTCTAGACAACATTTGTAGAGGAAATAGAGACCCAAGAAGCAGGAAGAGTATTTATTCAGGGGTTCCTAGACCCATCCCATGCAAACCTCTGAGAGCACTGCACCTCTCCGCCCTTCAAGGCTGCTGCACAGTGGTCCTCTCATAGAAGGCAACAGCAGGGACCGGTTCACGGAAGAGAGATAAAACCAGGAGCAGCCACAGAAAGAATAGGCATCAGCGTGGGAATGCATCCCCCCGCCCACCCCCAAGCCTGGCGAGCTCGTCTTCCCTGCCGGCAGGCAGGAGCTGAGGCACACAGCCACACAGCTACATGGCTCAGGGTCTTTGCTTGCGCCTCTGTTCTTCTCCACCAACAGCTTTATGTCTGGCTCCCATTCAGAATGCCAGTGAACCTACGTCCCTTCCCCTTGAACACCACCACTATCAGAGGGGCTTTGTATGCAAAAGAAGATGTTAACAACAGTCTCCTGGGCCCTACTGGACAGTTCAGAACACAGGCCCAGAAGGAGGGGAGGAGAAGGTCTCCTTGGCATGCCGGGGGTGGGGGTGGGGGGGTGATGATTGTTAAATACTCTTTTCACTTGCATTTATGCATACTGGAAGAGCTGCCCAGAGCTGAAACAATTTTTGCAGTTTTTGGTTTTGTTTTGTTTAACTAGCTCAACACTCTGAGATCTGATTTCAGGGGCACATGCAACCAGGAAGGAAGTTGGCTGCCAAGCTGCCTCACAACCAGGCCTGACAGAGAAGGAAGTATTTGAAAAGCCATCAAGATGAGAGTCCCGAGTGCCTAATAACACACACACACACACACACACACACACACACACACACAAATCATAACAAGTTTTTTTTTTAAGCCTTTATTTATCAACTACTTAAAAACACTAGATTAGCACAAGTACCAATCTGCTCTGAAAATCAATTTACACCATAATTCATGACTGGATTATATACAAGACTTGTCCACAGAGCATTGTGACGCAGCTCTAGGGGCACTGCTCATGCCTGTAAGTCTCACGAACAGTGCAGATCAGCTGAGCTTGGACATGTCTGTCCTCTCCACTAGTTGTCCACTCAGCTACCAAACAGGGGTGGGGATGAGGGGGCATCGAAGCACATCACCTACAAGGTCCCTTCTACTTCTAAGAGTCTAAAGCACAACTCAAGTTGATATTCGAGGAGCACTGGTTTGTTGGCCTTTCTCTCGGCATCTTTTCTCTTCCACACCTCCTCCATTGCAGCCCCCAGTAGCCTTACGCTCCATGTCTTCCCAAAAGCACTGAGAACAAACACCAGGAAACCAGCTTCCAGTGCACTATGTGATGGGCTGTCAGCAGCAGCTAGCGGGGAAGCACAACATCCATGTGCATCAACACGGGTCGGTCTCAAAACCAGACTTGCGAAAGAAGCAAGCTGCAGAACGATACAACTGCAGGACAGCCTTACTGCAAAATTTAAATAAACACAGGTACTGCTACAAATGATGAAGAAAGGCAGATAATAAAATAGACCTTAAGGCACTTCACCAATTACAGAAAAATGGCCCCCTCTGGGGGAGGGAGAAATGTGATTGGAGAAGAATGAAAAGGGAGTTTGAACTGTGTATTTTTATGAAAACAAACAAAAAACTGACACACACATGCACACACACAAAAAAACTAAAACTCCGACCTTCCCTGGTGCTGGGCACCTGCCAGCTCAGGAGTGAGCCTCCTCTCAGGGCCACACTCACTACCCCATCCTCTGGTAGAAGCCACAGCAAAGCCCCTACCCAGGACCCCAGAGCTGTTTCAACTCTAGGTTTACATGGAATGACGAAGGAAGAAAACTGTCTTAGCCCAAAGAGTTCCTCTGTCTAAACACAAACTCTAGGCACACCTGTGTACAGATGGCACCCACACTCTAAGTGCTGCTTTGTCCACTTTCTCTCACAATGGAGTAGTCTCTTTCTAGTTCATAATCCTGGCAAAAACACAAATAGAGGTGTGGCTGTAAAAAGCCTTGCTGCGTTCTTTCTAGGATGACCAACCATCCCATTTTGCCAAGACCAAGAGGGTTCCCAAGACATGAAACTTCCAGTTTTAAACGAGCTGGTCACCAGAGTTCTCTATAGCGCTCCAGAAGACATCAATTATTGCCCAAAGTTTTAAATATACGAAATCCCAAGAATGAGAAAGAAACAAGGAAACCTTAGAGACCCATACGTTTCCCTCAATCCAAAGCCCCTGGGCCTTGAGAGGGCCTGACCAACTGCAGAACCTTCGTGACAGCAAGCTGCACCTTTGTGCACTAGCCCCATCTTATAAATCAGGAGTGAGGTGGCCGCTCCTTTCCAGAGTTGGGAGACCACTGGGGGGACTCTTGACCCTGATGGTCTCACTGTCAGTTCATCTGCTAGCTCACACTCTAGTCCCTCAACATTAAATAAGGTCCACTTAAATGGGTGTAAAGAGGAGGAAAGGGGAACTGGTCCAAGCCGACCAGCATTCTCCAGAGGATGTAGCCCCGCTTAAAAAGCAGCACAATATTAAAAGAAAAAGAACTCACAAGAGCAAATGAAATCAAGACACACCCCCCACTGCTGAAAGCCCACTGAGGGCAACTCTGGTGTGTGGGTCTGTGGGTCAGTATTCTGTGCTGGGCTCCAGAGTCACAGCGGTGTTGAATGTTGTCTTCATTTCCCCTCAGGATAATATACCCCAAAATACTGTGCATCTATAAGATGTATAAGTTACTGCAGTTCACTAAAAGTACTCATTCTGAGTGGCTAATGAACTACCTTAAACCATAATGAGTACATTGCTGGTTGCTGTGGAACTCTACTACACCTCTAAAAGAATGAGGTAAATCTGTATTCCTGTTATGGAGGGATGCCCAGCAAAAACCATTAGGTAAAAAGAGCACTGCATAAAAGTATGTATAAGATGATCCCATGAGATTTTTTTTTTTTTTAAGTTTCTGAATATTTATGGAGAAGTAAAATGTCTAGAAGAATAAACCTCTAACTGTTAATGTGGGCACCTCAAGGGAGGAGGATCTGGAGTGGAAAAAAAGGAGATGCTGTCTTTTTTTAACCCTCCTATACTGTTTACATTTGCTGTAATTAGTATGTATTATTTTATAATTAAAAACTCTTTTTAACAATGAAAAAACAAAATGAAGTTCCAAAGGTTCACTGCTTGCTAAATTATAAGCCACTTGATGAGGGCTGTAAGTATATAATGCAAGGGATATAGTAAGCATTTAATAAATGTTCGTTGAGTGAATTAAAAAATATATAGATATTTAGGAGTGGCATATATTTGAGAACTATCAAGTCTTTTGCTGAGCCTGTAAGTAATAGCAATTATTTTGCAATATGAGAAAAGTATTGGAACCCTAACATCACAGAGTATCTGTACTTTTCCAAAATAAACAAAAATATAAGTGATCAGATTTACTTAAGCCAGTAGAGATCTTTGTGATTCTATAAAAAGACATATTTAGAAAAAGCTCAGTAATTTTAAGGCCCTGTCAAACCATTAATGGTATGAGGAAGCATATAATATA
This sequence comes from Trichechus manatus latirostris, assembly GCF_000243295.1. Taxonomy (NCBI): domain Eukaryota; kingdom Metazoa; phylum Chordata; class Mammalia; order Sirenia; family Trichechidae; genus Trichechus; species Trichechus manatus. The sequence goes on along the minus strand of NW_004444134.1, from coordinate 436,635 downwards.
CAAACATAAGCAAAAACAGCCCACTGATTCTGCAATTATGCAACAAGTTCAATCCTGTCATCATTTTTCTTAACAGAGTTCACCAATTTGTAAAACACTGGCTCCTCCTCTTTAGTGTTGCCATGGATAACTAACTGAAGCCAAACAAAACAGGCAGGATAAGAGGGGAAATGTCACTGAGTTTCATTAGCACTTGGGCTGTTGATTTTCTTTTTCTTTAAGAAAAATGTTTTAGCAATAATTTCTGAAGAATGAGAGACAAAAAGGCAAACAAAAATATTTTAACCAGGAATTACTACATTGTAGGACCAACAAAAATGTCCCACCCAAGGGTAGTCCTAATGCTTTTTGGCTCAAGAGAATAGCAACAGAGTCTACGAACTGGCTTCCAGGGGAGCCCAAGGAGAGAAAGCAAGTGGGAAGCAGTGTGAGAGGGGAAGGGGGCCCACCCTGGGTGAGACCTGCTGGGCAGCGGGAGAGGACAGGCCAGTCTCTTGGCCCAACCGTGCCCGAGTCAAAAGATTCCACTTCCGTCAGCAAGCATTTTCCACAAGAACTATAGCTCCTACATATATTAGTAAACTTCTTTTGTGAGCAGAATAGCCTCAAATTTAGAATCTATGTCCCTGAGAAATGGTACAACACTAACTCTAGTTAGAAGTCAATACTGGAATGCAAGTTTTTTCAGTCCTCAAGCAAGAAATAACTAAGATCAAATTACAGAGAGCATGTAAGTAAATGTAAACACAGTGTTTGGTCGATGTTCACAGTTATCACCAATGATGGCAATCTACAGAAGACTGACCTCATCCAGTCAGAGCTGGAAGACCACCACTCCTTCTGGAATAAGCTCATTGTCAATCAGACGCATCTGATTTTCTAGACATATTCTTGCTGGAGATTTTCCTCAACTGCTCATCTGAAGCCCCCATTTCCAAGTTCCTCCAAAGAAAAAAATGGAGGTCAATCAGCTGTTCTTGTCATAAGTGAGATATTTACAAGGAAGCAAAAATCACTTGTCTTGAAATGTTTCATTCTTGAATGGAGGAGTGGCGAATGGATCTGTGATAATCCTCTGGATTGCTGATATGTTCAGGTAAGTCATAGCCCCTCAGGAAATGTCCACTGTTTTGTTGAGCAAAATAATATAGTTGTCTGGCTAGTAGAGGTTCAACCTTAATAAGAGATTTTAAAAGACATTATTGAGAAATTCTTTTTAACACCCTGCAATTAAATAATTCTCATTATCTAAGGATACAGTAGCGGTTAAGTCCAAAGTTATATGCTATAACACATCAAAGCACTTCATATTTGGAGCCAGCTGAAGAACTCATTTTTTTATTAGTTCTTATATACAGCAACCTATAAACAAAATCTATTTAATTCATTGTTTTACTTGAGGTTAACATAAACACAATACTTTTAAATAAACTATCACTTGAAATCTACATTTAATTAAGACTGAACCAAATCAGGTAAATTATCAAATTAAAAGAAAGCCTGAGCACAGCAGTCCAGGGACAAGGGCTAGAAGGCAGAAGGGGACAGGAAAGCTGGTGATAGGGAACCCAAGGTTGAGTAAGGACAGTGTTGATGTGTAGTGAGGTTGTTAACCATTGTCATAGGGCAACAAGTGTACTAACTGTTCAGTGAGAAACTATTTTGTTCTGTAAACCTTCTTCTAAAGTGAGAATAGCAGCACTGAACTGTGCATGTAGAAATTTTTGAAATGGTGTATCTTTGGCTATGTATATTTTCACCGAAAAAAAAAAAGGTCGAGAAGGGAGAGGGTTGACATAGTGGGGTTGTTAACCAATGTCATAAAACAGTATGTGTACT
>NW_004444134.1:433501-434696 GCF_000243295.1 Trichechus manatus latirostris | reverse complement strand
GTTGTTAACCAATGTCATAAAACAGTATGTGTACTACTGTTTAATGAGAAACTATTTGTTCTGTAAACCTTCACCTGAAGTACAATTAAAAAAAAAAAAAAAAAAAGCAAGTCTGAGGTAAAATTCAGGGTAATTTTGGCCAATTAAATTTTTTTTTTCACAACTGCAGTTTGATAAGGATGTGGGGGCTCATCCTGAAGACTTAAGATTCTTAGATGAACTGATAATCTACATTTCTAAACCAAAGAAAGAAGAAAAATAACACGACAACAAAACTGCTATTGTGGGAGACAGAAGGCAACTAACCCTAAATTTATCTAGTCTGGTTATCAATGTAGATCACATTTACCAAAAAAGCATTCACCTTTTAGCTTTTCCTGAACTTACAGCTTCTAAGAAAACTAAATGCTAGAGCTTCCAGTCAATTGATTATGCTATTAATATTGAGCCTTTAGGCATCACTCATATTTAAGGCATTCTCTTAGCATTTTCAGTACATGAAGTGAATTAAATCCAAATAAAAAAGAGTAGTAACTCGCGGGTATATGTTTGTCCATTTTCAGGGCAGCCTTGTCTGTGGAACCCATTCTTGCCTAACTTAGAGGAGAGCTACTGCGTTCAAAAATACCCTTAGAATCGGGTTGATGGAGGAGTTTATCACCAACTTATTAAATGTTATTGACCAACGTCAAGTTTATTTAGTCACTTAACAATCCCATGTTGTTAACTAGATACACTAGAGAGAATCATGAGAAAACTCTGAAGTCTATGAGATTATATTTTTGTTTGTTGGTTGGTTGGTTTTGTTTTTTTTACAGTCAAGAAGTGGAGGAGGTTGTTTATTCACGAACAGAGAGTGTTTTATTTCAGTTTTCAATAGGAAAATAGCTAAAATCTGGGTTGAATTTTGACATTATCTGGTGCAATGATTTTTACATATTACTGCTCACTATCTGTGCCCATTAACTCTTGAAGGTTATTTAAGCATCAATGTAAAGTTTTCAAATCCAAAAATCTTAGGTATTCAAAACTATTTTCTGTGGTGAATTATAAATGTTACTTATATAAACATCTTTTTTTTACTTTTTTTTTTAATTGTACTTTAGGTGAAGGCTTACAGAACAAATAGTTTCTCATGAAACAGTAGTACACATATTGTTTTATGACATTGGTTAACAACCCCACAACATGTCAA
>NW_004444134.1:418759-433370 GCF_000243295.1 Trichechus manatus latirostris | reverse complement strand
AATATCCTTACTCAACCTTGGGTTCCCTATCACCAGCTTCCTTGTCCCCTTCTGCCTTCTGGCCCTTGTCACTGGACTACTGTACCTCATTAGTCCCATTTGGTTTTACGGGGCTGTCCACTCCCAGGCTGAACGGTGAACCTTGGAGATAACATTTTTAAAAAAAAAAATGTTTATTTGCCATAGTTGAACCCATCTTAAACAATTTTAGAGAACATTATGGTGCTTTAATAAACTTGAATTCCTTGAAAGATTTAGCCTCCTCCAAATAAGCAATTGTTGGTTTCTAATAATTAAATACCTTCCAAAAATTCAGAAAAAAAAGATGAGTTGGGAAATGGAGAGGACATACAAAATACACAAGTGAATAGACAACTTCCCAGATGGGAAACATTTCTTCATCAAATAAAGGGCCGCTAGGCTGCATTTTAAAAGAAATATTCAACATGGAGAATTTTAAAGGGCAACTTTTAGCATCAATCCTTTTAAATCCTTATAAAATGGGAATAGACAATTTCCATAAAAAAGGATAAAAGGATGGGACAATGCAGGTGCATGGTTCTTAGTCCCTCCCAGGTTCTGCAATTAGCTGGTGTCTCAGGGTAGGGAAGGAGGGTGCTCTGCGCTGAGTTCCCTGCACTGTGGCCCAATCACGCTTTCTCCTGCACTATTTTAAGGGTTAAGCTGATTTCCCAGGTCACTTGACATTTACTTTTCACTCAGAACTTCTCTCAATGGGACTCTGCCCTTGGTTAAGAAGTAACCTGAATGAAAGGACACTCACCTGAGCAGTGATGAGCTTCCTCTGCCTCTGAGGGTCTGGGAACTCCTCACCAAAGCACAGAGTCACCTGGAACCTTGGGAGGGAGCGGCCATGATGAGCAAATGCTTGCAGCTCTGAGGAAACCCACAAGAAAAAGTCACACTTAGAAACCCCTCATCATTGAACACATCAGTTAATATCAGAAAACAAGATCTTAATGTGGATTCTGAAGACTAAAAGAGTAATATCGTATGCCCTTTTTATTTCCCTTAAAGTGAAGTGTAAAATTGCACATACAGGTTCATATGTTTCATTTGACTCTTAAAGGGCAACGTGACCAAAGATTAAAAACACTGCTTTGCAGCATTAGACCCATGAGGATGACAAAGATAGAAGAATGGAGTGAAGGAGGGAGAAAAAGAAAAATCAATGTAGCCATGTTGAAGCAAAAACATAGTTTATACAAAGAAAAAAATTTCATTTAAAAAAATCAGAATTTTCTGACATGCATGTCCCAGGATTATTTTAAAACCTCATCCAGAACCACCGAGCCCACACAATCCAGATTCCAGGGTGTCTGTGCTACAGCAGACACCTACGAGACTCAGGGCACCACACAGAATGCTGTATGTTAACCTGGTAAGTGAGCACAGGTACTGCCAGCTGTGTCCCACAGGGCACCAGGCCCTAACTGTTTAATTCTGAATGGATTTTTCACCCATCCTCTGGGACAGAAGGATGGTTTGAGATAAGGACAGTGAGGCAGCACTGCTGGCCACTACTTTTGTGGATATGTCCAACCCACAGCCAGCGCCCTCATCCTAGGGACATACAACAGAGACCAGAACACTGTTATGGAGACAAGTGCTCAGCTGTGATGCTGACCCACTGTCCTCTCACCCACATTCAAGATGACTCTTATGCCTCTGCTGTTCCTGCTGTTTATGTCATGTCCCCAAAAGAAACAGTTTACACAGTAGCTGCTAAAGCTTCTGTAAAACAGCAGTGCAATGCATCTTTATCCGATACACACTCTCAGGCCAAGCCTTCTGGGGCTAGCACTAGTAGTCTGCAAATCCTGAATGGGAAGATATCAAAGATTTCCACTGTCTTCTCCAACTGAAGAAAAGTTTCTAGCTAACTCACTTGAGTGTTTGACTTCCTGCTTATTTCTTCCAGAGTTCAAATCAAACAATGTACTTGGTCAGAATACATAAAATGCACACACACTACCATGGTCTGAGGCCATGCCCACACAAGCTGGCCAGAGTGGAGAGCAGGAATGTTCTGTGGGAATTCTTAATTACTCAGAGGCTAATCTACACAGCTGCCATTTTCAAGTTCACAGGGTGCTCCTGGAACCTCACTGAACACTTCGAGGTAATGGTTGCAGAGGGAGGAAAAAAATGCACTTCTTGCTCAAAGATGAATACTAAAGTCTAGGCAAGTGACTTGGCAACCAAGGATACTCACAAGCTGGCACTCTTCCTCTGCCCTCTCTTGCTTGCACCATCTCTCTTGAGCCATGTGGCTGTCACTCAAAATGTACCTGATAGCTACAGTTAGAATGAGAGGATTAGACCTTCCTAAAATGTGAAGAGTGACAGAAACTAAGAGAAGCAAGAGTCACTTTCCTGGGATGCCTCCACAAAAGCCCTGAGTCCCAAGACACAGAGGCCCACTGTCTGGGAAAACCATTCTGTGTGCTGCCACCTTCCATGCAGCATGACACCTTCCAGGTTCCACAGGCTAATTGGAAGCACACACAGGGTACCCACTGCCTCTCAGGCTTTCTCAAGCCCCTCCCTGCCATGAGCCCCACACCCACCAAGACGATAAGACACTCCTGGCAGATGCCTGTGATGCTCCGTGGCAGAGTGAGGGGCTCTCGGGGCCCAGCCCTCCTCACCATACAATTGCTTTAAGGAACCAGACTCGCTCCCTCTCCTCCATCACGCCTGGATGGGAGGGAAGGCCAGTCACCTCAGGAATTGTGTTGGGGGCACCAAAAGAGGATTTGGATGAGCTGTAGCAAGTGTGGGAACCTTAAGCCTAAAAGGCTGAGCAAATGTCAATGGTGCCAGAGCACAGAGATGCTTCATATTTTTATTTTAAACAAATTTAATTCAGAAGCACTTTCAGTGAAGGAGGAGGCACCTGAGAAACCAAAGGCCTCGGGAGTTTCTAAAGGAGGGACTCATAGGAGAAAAGATGAAGAACAAGGCAGAGGAAGAACCTGGTAGTTGGCTGATGGAACTGCCTTTTCACCTTTAAAGATGGCTCCAGTATCTGCTTTTTTTGTTATTTGGTGCCATCGAGTTGATTCCAACTCATAGCAACCCTATAGGACAGAGTAGAACTGCCCCACAGGGTTTCCAAGGAGTGACCGGTGGAGTTGAACTGCTGACCTTTTGGTTAGCAGCAGAGCTCTTAACCACTATGCCAAAGATGCCTGCAATATCTAGACAACTATATCAATATTCTGGATTAAGCTTCAAAAATGACACACTCAGTGTCTTCGCAAAAGCCAGCCCAGGACTAATTTAATTGTCATGAAATCAAAACTAGGAAAACAAAACTTACTGGTTCTGGAAAATATGATTAGAAACACTTACATCATACAGATGCCTCAAAGCACTCTTATAATTTCCCCTTTGCAAAATCAGTTCAATACACTCTATCCTTGGTTCCATATGCTGTAAGGTGTTTGCATAAGGATGACACATCTCATAACTAAGCATGTTAATAATATACTTCTAACCTTTACTATTTTTTAAGAAGCCTTAAAATATCTTAAACATCAGCAGATATGCTTTCTGAGATCATACTGCTGATAGGATGGAACCTTATTAATCGGTTACTATTTGCTGAAAAACAAAATTTTACAAAGTCATTCTGGAAAGCAGTTCATCTGAAAGATCTCATCTGGATGTCTACTCCCACCTCTGCTAACGGAGGGAGCTGGCAGGAGAAGGCAGTGGCTGAGAGATGAACCAGAAAGGAAACTTGTTCTGGGGTCACAGAGCTCAGAAGTTAACAGAAAGAAGATATCTGCCTGGTGGCAGGCATGCCTTAACCACCTCCATTTCCTCTCTGACCAAAACCATCGTCTTTTCAATCACCCCATATGCACGCAAGAGCTGGACAATGAAAAAGGAAGACAGAAGAATTGATGCATTTGAATTATGGTGTTGGCGGAGAAAATGGACTCTATGGTGGACTGCCAGAAGCATGAACAAATCAGTGTTAAAAGAAATACAACCGGAATACTCCTCGGAAGGACAGCAAGACTTTGTCTTGCTTACCTTGGACACATCATCAGGAAATACCAATCTCTAGAAAAGGACATTGTGTTTGGTAGAGAATCAGTGAAAAGGTGGGAAAGCCTCAATGATACGGATTGACAAAACAGCCACAACAGCAGACTCAAATATACCAATGATCATGAAGATAGCACAAGGGCTGGTCAGTGTTTCTTTCTGTTATACATAAAGTTGCCATGAGTCAGAGAAGACCTGACAGCAGCTAACAATGGCAACAATTTTCTCTCTAAGACTGACACGTGTTGGGGTACTCAATTCTGAAGGGCAATTACGTGCACTACCTGATAAGAACTGCTGTGTATCAAAAAGCTTGCAGGTCTGATCTCTCTCCAGCTTGTTGGGCCGATCGCTGCACAGGGCCAGGGGCCCATCCCAGTAGATCCTGCTCTGGCAAAGTCTTTTGGCATACAGCCCATCAGGGGCCATCCAGAGGACCACGCCCCTTTCCAGGTGGCTCAGCAGTTTCTCTATGTTTTTCCTCTGGCCACTGTCCTCTGGATAGGGGAAAAGAACTTGGTCCAGGTTGCTGGCATCGTAGGTGTGCCCATGGGAGATCCTGCAGCCTTCAGGGCTTGAGGTGGTCAACTCTTTCACCAGGATTTCCCGGTAGTACAAGCAAATGTGGAGCCGGCAATCTATAAACAGAGAGCTTTCCAAGTTAGTACTAAGAGAAACAGAAGTATTTGATCCCCATTACAATGCCGACCAATGTTACCAAAGTGGACTTTGTAGAACACTAGTGTCCCACAATGCTCTGTGAAGAAATGAAAAGCTCCACGGCCAAACAGGAGCCCTGGTGGCACAGTGGTTAAGAGCTTGGCTACGAACCAAAAGGTCAGCAGTTCAAATTCACCAGCTGCTCCTTGGAAACCCTATGGGACGGTTCTGTTCTGTCCTATAGGGTTGTTATGAGTCCGAATCGACTCGGTGGCAACAGGTTTGGTTTTTGGTATGGCCAAATAAGCTTGGGAAATGCTGCATGCCTGCATATCTCTCTTGGAGATTCACAATGTTTGCATATTAAACATTTAGAGAAGTCCAACAATAAATAAATCTATTTAACTTTGTCTAACACAGTATTTTCCTAATTTATATGGCCACGGATTCTTTTTGGGGGGCATATCTTTCATTAAGTTTCTGCAAAATATGTTTAATTTGTATTAGACAGGAGCACTGAAGAGCTCACTTGGTCATTTAAGAACTTATTAAACTTTTTTATGATACTGATGACAACGTTAATGTCTAAAATTCTTTTTCAGTGCTAAGACATGTAGCACTGAAGAAGAATTCATCTTTAAGCATGGCAATCAATTTTAATTTTGGAGGAAATAAACTCTAAGTTTGGTTTCTGCTACCAAAAATAATATAATGGTGTTTTAGAAAAAACAAGTATGTCCATGCACCTGAAATTACCCTAAAGTATCAATATGATTATCATTTAGGAAAAAAAAAAAAAAGACATATGTAGGTGTACACAGTGAAATTCAGGAAGGATATATACTAAGGACTTAACAGTTGTGATCTCTGGTCATGAGAATGTGGTTTTTTATTTTTTCATTTTTGTTTTTCAGATTTTTAAATAAATTTTGTAATCTGCATATATACTACTTTATAATAAAACTAATTATTGTGAGAAGAAAGTAATCGATGTGAAAAATATTCTAAGAGCCAACAGTTTATGTAAAGTCTGTTGAAATCCCACTAAGCTTTTCGTTTAAGTTTGAAACTAACTCTGAAACTGGTGATTTCTAAAATTTTAAATGAGATTAATTCAGTTATAAAAATTTTACTTATTTAAAAAAATTCTTTAAAATATCATCCACCCTGAAAAGGCAAAGTTAGGTTTGCAAAGCGCTTCTCAACTGAACTGCAAATAGGCATCATGGGCATCTATCACTACCTATCCATAACTGTACGGGATTTGAAAGTGAATAGGAATTGCCAGTCTCTAATAAGTGTGCTCAAGGCAGACAGTTAATCTGCATTACAAATACCAAAAAAAAAAAAAAAAAAAAAAAGACCCACAAAATCCTCTTATTCCTCAATGGCAGTCTCATTGTCTCAATTCTCCACTTGGCTCAGCTGCTGTGAACATGCTCCCAAGGGCTCAGGTGGCTTTCACGGATGAGGAGTGGGTGTTGGCCATTCGAGGTGACTCTCAGGGTAGGTTTCATTTCATTTAATGTCACCAGAAATCACGAGGCCACAATGATATAAATAGCTATTTATTTCCTACTCTTTGGGCACCCACGCAAGTCCTAGGTGCTCAAGAAAAGGGTTTGAAAAGTTTCTAGAAACAAATACAAGCCTACTGCTCTGAAATGCGTCCTCCCCAATGACATTTTCAGTCATTCATGAATGGCAGAAAAAGGCAGTGTGCCTCAGTTAGGACTTTGGAATTGGAAAGAACTGAAGAGTACAACTCTGGCCCTTCTGTGAGCAAGCAAAGGGCTGACAACTCTCGTCTCCCTGAAACATTTAGTTTTATTTTACGTTTTTTGAGAATTCCAAGCTTAAACTACTCATTTTTAATACACAGCACAAATCCCATTTTAAAATAACCGAAAACATTGTCTAATATACTTAATACATCAAATATGCTTAATACGCCTTAAGGCACCTGCTTGGAAGGCAATCTGAAAAATAACTTCATTAAAATAGGTTCAGATCTCCGTGGTGCAGGAATTCTTGTAGAAATGGAACTTTCAAAATCAGATTGAATCCATATTTGTTTGCAAGACCTATCAAAGTTCAGGGGAAGACCACAAGCCTGTTACTGTTTGGCATAAGAGAAAGAGACAGAACTAATACCTCCAGGAAGCAGAGGAGGAAGCCTTGCTTGTGGATAAACCTAGAAGGATGATCAACTTTTAAAACAAGAGGATCTGTGCTTTACTAAGAAATTAAACTACATTGTGCGAGTGTTGGCTTAAGAGGGGTCCTTCTGGGCACGCAGTAGGTTGTCCCTAAATACTGAACTTTGATAAATGAAACTGCAGTGTTTGCATGTTCCTGGGAACTCACATCAATGCCAACAGAGATTTAAAGAGAGTCAACTCAAACTAGTGTTTGGAATTGCATCAGAATCACAGACTGGCTTCTGACTGGTTCGTGTTGTGACAGTGCTCCTTATTCACCGCTGTGGGGCGTCAGGACATGGACACACCTCCTCCAGGCCGACAGATAGGAAAGCAAGCACCCAATGCCTAGTGTCACTGTGCCCAGATACCCCTGAAGACCCCTGCAGGGCCAAGGATGCCTATTGCCCAGTGTCACTGTGCCCAAGGACATCCTGCCAGGCCTGCCTAAATATGCCTGTGGGGCAAAGGGCACAGGCAGCCTCCTGTGGGTGTGTGGTCCCGGGACGCGGCACTCACCTGAGAGCGCCAAGGCTTCGGCAGACCTTATGCTTGGCTCTATGGGGATTCCAGGGGCCTGGGACTCAGGTGGGGCACAAGCATAAAAGGTTCCTGTTACCTGGCAACCTGTATTTGCAAATAAAAATCAAACGATGTCTTAACAGAAAGCCTAAAACACGGGGAGGCTGCCTCACACTGCACTGATGTGCACACCTAATGTGGACAGACACCTGCATGTGCCCCATCCACCTATCCCATGGGCCCACCACACTCCGAGGACCATCAACTGCACAGCACATGTTTGTTAAGCAAGGGCAGGCTCCATTCCTGTCTGGAGAAACTAGGACTGAAGGCGGAGTGAGCTGTTTCACAGAATACTTGCTTTGGAAGGAAACTAGAGCTCTACTTCCTTCATTGGTAAACAAGGAAATCCAGGCTCAGAGGGATGACAAGACTTGCCCCTGTCCATGCAGTGGAGCTGCAAACTATTAAGCTGGATTAAAAAACGTACATTATTTAGTCCACATTTACTTTGCTTGCTGTCTGCGGGCTTAGGAGGAAGCTGGACCATATCTCTTGCTACCACAGTAACTGCTGTATAGTAAACCTTCAATAAATGTTTGTTGCATTAAACATTAATAGAGAAGGAATATGCAATAAAACCTAATTTTGCTGGCATTTCATTTAGCGTTAGCCATGCTTCAAAATATTTCTACCCATTTCATCTGTCTGGACAATTCTAAACTTTGCCTCTTTACAAAGGCTATTATAGCTCAGTTAGAGCCAGGTGTGCGATACAAGTCTGAATTTCAGGAATGAGTTTAATGTTAGCTAATTCCTTTACTAAGATACAGAAAATTAACCTTTGTTGCAAATCACTCTTGAAAAGCTAATAAAACTGAATTCTGAGTTTTGTGTAAATATACCACTCAATAAAAAATTAAATAATACCATAAGCCAAGAATGAACTAAACATTCTTCATTCAGAAAAAGGGGAGCTGATCAAATTGTTAAGGAGAAAATATTCCTAGAACATATAAAAGGGGCAACGTGCTGATATATTCAAGATTTCTACTTAAATACCTAACTCAAAAGTCCTAAAAGCTTGTGGTTCGCTGTATTAAACACTCCTTGTGAAATTTCTTTACACTTAGATAACTAGTGCTTCTGCTGAGAGATCTCACTTGATGTCTGGGGAAGTCCTTACAAGCATGAGATCACACCTAATCCAGAAGGAGCAAGTCTCTTTGGGACCCAACATTAGCACTAGGCACCCTATAGAGACTTCCTATGTTTTCTTCTGGTATTTATTCATTGCCTTCTTATCACCTCTGATACCAAGAACAACTACAATGGGCAGGCCATCTTTGTTCAAGAGAACCGTACTAGCTGTGTTATGCCCTTTTATAGATGAGAAAATGGAAACAAACTAGTGAGAGAATGTGGCCCTCAGTCGGCATCAAGGGACAATCCAGGAGGATAATGACCCAAAATCCACCACTTTTTACTCAAGATTAAAAATTGAATTTAAGATTATTTAGGTTGGATAAGAAATGGCAACCTATTAATCAGATAATTTAAAAAATATAAACAACTAGCTTGATGTCTCCTGTCTAAAATGGAAGGTTTGGCTTTGGGGTTAGGATAGCTGAAATTTAGGCCTGGCCCCAGCATCTTCAATGGGTAATTTTGGGCAAATTATTTAAATTCTGCAAGCTTTGGTCTTCTCCTCTTTTAAAAATGGGGTAACTTTTAGCTCCCTGGGACCATCTCTGTGATATTTACATAAGATCACACACAGGAAAGTACCCAGCATTGATCCCAGCACATCGTAGGTGCTCAGTGAACACTGGTTTCCTTCCTCTAAGGACCTTACCACCCCTTTGCTGCCATGTGATCCTTTCCCATCTGTCTCCGAGAAGAGAAACAAACCATGGTATGGCTGGAAAAACAGATCAGGAGAGACCACAGCCTCGTGGCCAGGTTCACTCTGCAGTGCCAGCGGCAGCTGAGGACTCCAGAAACTAGCCCCGGCAAGTTCCTTACCATTTTCACAAGTAGGGCCTTGCCAGTGATGGCTGCGGGGCCCGAACGTCACAGGACATTGGTAGGGGATTTCTGGGTGTGGCTGATCGGGGACATACTCCCTCCAGCTTCGGTCATGGGGCGGCATCATGTAGTTATGAACCTGTTAATGAAACATGAGGCAGGAGCTAAGGTGAAGAGCAACCTCCTCAGCAAATAACAATTTGTTGGCACTGGGAAAGGCGAGATTCTTCTATCTCCTTTCAAACTCCACAGAGGGTCTCTTATTTAAGCTGGCAGTCAAAAACCATTTTATCATCTGAGAAGACTTTAGAGTGAGTTGCTCATCATACTAGACAGAAAACTAGCCAGAGTATCAAAAAGCACAATTGAAACACTGTTGTAAAATAATGATTTACGTAAAGCTTCGTCATATGGTTAAATCTGGCACCAAAAATACTGCAGGAAAAACTGCCTCCTTTACCCACCAAAGTGAAGGAAACAGCTGTAATTCACATCAGAACAGTTCTGGAGAGATCAGCTGTCCCATGGTGTCACATGAATAAAACACTACTTCCAAAATTTTCAGCTTCCACAAAAGGTCTGTTTCCCAGAAGATTTTATAACCAGTAGAAAACTGTTTACCAACAGGCAGGCACACCCAGCTGTCCTTGAAACTTGAAACTATTTAGAGAATGAGATATTCGTTCAATACCAAGGATTGGTTTTGTCTGTTTTACTACATCATAGCAAAAACCAAGTGTCATTGGTGTGTGTGTTTGTTCGTTCCCACTGTGGGGCCTGCTGGCTGGCTTGCCCCCCACCCCAGAAGCACTGTGCCCTCTGCCATACCTGAGACGGCAGTGAAGGATAAGGACCTGCCATGGTGTACGGGTGGCTCATGGCCATCTGGGGGTCCTCCAGGGTGAGCTGCTTTGCTCCTGAGCGATTGAGAAGACGGAAACGGCACAGTATGAAAAAAAGAACTGACATAATTAAAAGTCAAATCTTGGAGAAATAAATACCTGAGAGTTTAATTCCTAGAATGCATAACACAGTGTTGACAAATGCAGCTTTAAGCAGTTACACCTCGGGCAAATATTTGTTCACGCCCTTAAACTGTTTCTCTGAGGTCTGACTTTGCAGGGTAGGTAGAGAGTGAAAGAAGCATGGTGTGTAGGTTCACTGTGTGACCTGCAGGACTCTATCCATGAATGGCTGCAGCAAGGATTTTCCATGAGGCCCATGGAGTGGCCTCAGAGCTATCTTTGTGGCTTGTTTAGAATGCAGATTCTTGGGCTTTGTTCCTGACGTAAACAGCGTCAGGATCTTGGAAAGAGGGGTCCAGGAATCAAAATTTTAATAAACCTTCAGTGATTACTTCACATTCTAAAATTTGACATTTTTATTACTATAAATAGTACATTCACCTTCTACACAATGGCTAATCACGAAAGACTGGTAGATAAGTAAAGCTTCCAAAGAATTTTCCATTTTTTGTTTGATAATTTGGCCCACACCTTAAGAGGACCAAGTGGAAAGTGCATGTGCATACACACACATGCATGTGTGCAGTGTGCACACACACACACACACACACACACACACACATGGGTGGAGAGACCCTGGAGTCTGAGAAATTATCCTATGTGAATACCACAAGAATGTTAACCTATGACCTAGAGAAAACGGGCAACACACCTGCAGGGCCTGAACATGAGGTCGGAGGCAGGAAGGCAAAAAAAAAAGAGAGAGAGAAGTGACCCCCAGAATGAAATTAAGGTTTCACGAGGGTCACACTGCATATATTCTGCGACAAAAATTCAACTTATTTAGGAAGCCCTACCTTTTTTGGCTCCCTCAGGAACAATCCTGTAGACTTTGTACGGATCTGAGATATCCAGTTGGCTCCTCTCAACCAATTCCTCAAAATCATTGCTTTTGTTCAAAGCACATCGCAAACGTGTCTTCCAGGTAGGAGGGTCTGGTTTATCAATGCCTTCTCGAAACTTTCCTTTAAATAGTGCCCAAGCCTGGCAGAAAAGAATAAAGAGAAAAAAATTAAAATACAGGTCTTTAAAAAAAGAATCTGGGAAATCTATTTTATAAAGTAAATAATGGTGCTTACATGCTTCAGATTTAAACTGTTTCTCAAAATTGGGAACAGAAAGACACCAGGTATCTTCTAGGTAAATGACATTTCACTTTGGACCCTATCATTGTTGAGTGAAGACTCAATGGTGGTTTGAACATTCTCTGGGCATGAAAAAAGTAGCTTTATAAAAAGTGGGGTGAGATGCTGAGAACCCCTGGAATGGGTTCAACCCACCTAACATGTGAAGTGGGTATGACTGGAACTACGGACAGAGATGTGAGGGCGTGCAGCTGCCCAAAGAGTCCTGCAGATGGTCAGAGGCTCTGAAGTATCTGAGAACAAATCCCCTGAGGAAGTCCCCTTCCCCTGCTCTGCCCACAGGCGGCTAGTCCCTAAAGCACAGTTCACTAGGCAAACTGCTCTGAGAGACACACAGAAAGAGTGCAGGGCCCAGAAAGCGATCCAGAGGAAGATACAGAGAGAGGCCCAAACAGACAGAGATACCCAGAGAAAATATTTCAGAGACTCTCAGAAAAAGAGAAAGTCAGACACACACACACAGAGAAGCAGAAACAGAAATGGAAGGACCGAAAGACAGCTAAAATTAGAGAGACCGAGCTAGAGGAGAAAAGGCAGAAAGAGAGAGAGCCAGAGAGAAAAACAGTGAAACAGAGACAAAGACACACATAGTGAAAGAGACAGAAAACAGACAGACTGGAGTACACCCACGCGTGCTCACAGAAGGAGAGACACACTGATCAATGCAAGCAGAGAGGGATCCCAAAAGGAGGAAAGACAAAGAGTCAGAGGGCCAGTGGAAACAGAGGAACCCAGACAGAAACCACCAACAACCCTCAGGCCAAGTCCCCTGACCTCCATTCTCCCGGAGCCGAGACCCCAAAGTTCAGAGCTTCTGGAGCGGCCTGACTCCCTGGGGACTGCTTGCTCCTCAAGCTCCGTTGGGAACCCGGCCCGCTGGTACAACTACCTGAGAGCTGAAGCCTCCTCTCCCTTTCCCATGACCTTGGTCATCTCTACCTGAGGCTCCCTGCAGGGCACCTCCATCCGCGGAACTCACCCACCCCGTCCGTCCGGCGTGGTCCCCGTCCCTCCGAGAACCGCCGCGGAGCAGAGTTGGGGACCAGCCGGTCTTTTCTCCACTTCCCTTCCGCCCCCCGGCGTGGGATCCGGCGCGCTGGTGACCTTGAAGAGCGCGGCGTCCTCCTCGCGGTTGTAGTCCTGCTTGCCCGCGTGCTTCCAGGGGATGCGGAAGATGCTTTTCTCCTCGTTCTCCCACACCAGCCCTGGGTACTTGCCGCTGTCGATCTGGTCGATCAGCCACTGGCGGAGTTTCCCGTTGCCACAGCTCACGGAACTCATGCCGAACTCGCCGCCCCGGCCGCTGCCCTCCAGGTTCATGCCCCGCCGCCGCCGGCTCCGCCGCGCTTTCGCTCGGGCTGCAGGGGAGAGAAACGACCAACTTCAGCCACCGCGCCCTCTAAAGCCGGCGGCCGACCGCCATGAGGTCTGGGCGTCCCCCGTGCCGCGAGGCGCGCAGCAGACCGGGCCTCATCCACCGACTTAAAGGAAAGTCCCTTCGCGGGTGGCCTCATTTCTCCGACGCGCACAATGCGGCTGCCCCGAACGCGCTCTCCCTCCGCGAAGTCACCCTCACCGCGACCTCCAGGCACCCTTGCCCTCTGGGGCCGCCCCTGAGCCTGGGCGCCCGCAGTATATAGAGCTGTCGCCTTGGCGCAGCCCGCAAAGGCAGGACGCCGCCACTTCAGCACTCTGACACCGGCACTCCGTCCGCACACGCACTTCTCCTTCCCACACCTCTTTGCCCTCTCTCAGGCCATTGTCGAGCCACTGTTCCCTCCTTCCCAGTCTCCCACTCCGCCCGCTCCCAGTTCCTTGGGGTCCCCGCGAGCGGAGAACTTTGCACGCGAGGCCTGCCTTGGACCCGCCTGCCCGCAGCCGGGCGTCCCGGGGCGCAGCACCTCGCTCCTCCTTCCTGGACTTCTCCTCCGCACCCTTTGCCCAAGAAGAGCCCTGGCGCTCGCCAGGTCGAGGGAATCCGGTGGGCCAGCGTGGGGGTTGCCGAGGGAGAGCCGGGCCGGCGAGGAGCGCTAAGGCGGGAGGACGCCGAGGAGGCGACGCCAGAGCTCGAGCTTGGGAGGAGGCGGCAGCAGGGCAAGGTGGCTCCCGGCGGCCTGAACGTGGAGCGCCCTTCCGCCAAGCCCGGGGACCACGCACCGGCGCTACGGCAATTTGGGCCCCTGAGAAGGAGACGCGGGGAAAAGGAACCTGGGGTCGGAGCCGAGGGCCCGAGGATCCTACCCCGGGAACACCTGCCGTGCCGTGTCGGTCAGTCGACCGCCCAGCCTCGGTTACTTCGGAGCTCCAAAGTCCCGTTAGCTGCATCTCCCCCTTAGCCCGGAGCGGGATCTCCCGGGCCAGGCGGCGCCCCACGTGCCGCGCGGAGTCCGGACGCTCCTCTGACCTGCTACAGACCGGGAGGGAGTCGGGGTCTTCAAAGGCTCCGGGCCCTCAAGGTCCCTGCTCTCTCAGCGGAATGGAGCTCCGGGGCGTCTCTGCTCCCGTTCCCGCGCCCGGCCGCTGCTGGACCAACCTCGCATCCCGCCCGGAGCCTGGGCCTTACCTCGCTCCCGGCTCGGAGCTGAGGGTGGCGTCTGGTCCCGACTTCAAGTGGTGAAACTGCGAGGCCGAGGTGAGAAAGAGGAACTTTATAGTGCTTGAAGGCCACGCTGGGGGCGGGACGGGGCGGGACGGCCCCGCCCCGGGGGGCGCTCCGAGGGGCTGGGCTCGGGAGGCGAGGGGAGGCGCCGCCACCCAACGCTGGGGGCACTCTGGCTGTCGCAGAGACTGACGGGGCCTAGGGCGCTGGCGAAGGCCAGTCGGCGGTGCCTTTTCTCGCGAAGGACAAGGCGCGAGGCGGGGAGCGCACCTCTGCCCAGGACCTGCCCGGAAGGCCCTTAAAACAACTAATCACAGCTACAACGGCGGCAGCAAAGTGACGAGGGCG
>NW_004444134.1:410735-418659 GCF_000243295.1 Trichechus manatus latirostris | reverse complement strand
CGGGTAGGAGCGGAAATCTGACTCGAAGGGGCTAGAGAGCCGATCTGGAAGCTGCGTTTGCAGAACGCTTACCGAAGACAAGAATTTGTCCGTATCAAAAGACTGTGTTTGTGTCTGTTGGGTGTTGGGGGGACCCTCAGCACACCAGGGTCATCTCTGAGGTGTTTAGAAAAGATCGCACTCTTTGAAAAGAAAAAAGGAAATGGCCCAAATCCCTTGAGCATATAAACTGTTCTTCAAATATGTGCTTACATGTTTAGAAATGCTTACATTGTTTTGCATCTGTTAAACTGGTGAATTGAGATGACTCAGACAATGCGTAGACCCCCCAAGTTTCAGTTATGACAACACGAAAGAGTTGGGAGGGGTCTTGAAGTATCCAAGTGTTTAATCATCTCCGAACTTTACCTTAAAATGGCTTAATTTTAGCCTCAACTTGAGAGACAGCAGTTTGTTGTTGGAGTATAAATGTCAGAAATGGGAAAATATTTAAGTAGATGTAGGATTTTATTTAAGGAGCCCTCCTGGCCCAGTGGTTAAAGCGCTTGGGGCAGTTTGAACCCATCGGCAGCCCTGGGGGAGAAAGATGTGGCAGTCAGCTTCCCTAAAGATTACAGCCTTGGAAACCCTTTCGGGCAGTTCTACTCTGTCCTACAGGGTCGCTATGAGTCGAAATTGACTCAAAGGCAGTGTTTTTGTTTTTTTTGTTTTTTTTTTAAAAGTGTTTTATTTAGTTTTCTAAGATGTCGTTAATATAAAAATTAACTCCCCAGTACCCCCAACTGAACTTTCACTCTACAATACTCATTTGAGGACCGTGAAAGCAGGTCTTGGATGTTCTGAGCATGTTTACTTACTTAGCATTTTCAGGTAAACTGTCAGATCATGAGTTTCTATATGATTTTAGACCACCACCACTCCAGGTCAACTTGCAACTTTTGAAAATCTTTTGATTTCACTTATTTCTCAGTTTTTCTTTTAATCTTATATATTGGGTCAATGTCTCCTCTCAAAGAAACTAGCTTATGCTAGAACAAAACAGGCAGTGAGGTACAGAGCGCATGCTTTTCCTAAAACTCATAGATCTTCTCAGAAATCAACAGGATGCCATATTTTTATTTCACCCAAGTTAAGTTTTCCATTATCAGACACTATGCAATAAATAACACGGTTTTGTTCAAAGAAAATTCTAGCTACAACCTGTTTTTCTTCCTTTCTTTTTCTTTTGAGGATTCATTCCTTTAACAAATACTTTTTGAGTACCCACTACTTGTCAGAAAGTGTTCTAGGCATTTGGGACACATCAGTGAACAAAGCAAAGATCACTGCCTTCATGTGAAAAGTGAATTACTTTTTTAAAAAATGTTCACAAACGTATCAGTCAGAAGGGGATTGCTAAATTCAAAAATGGCCCATTAGAGCTTTTTGCACTTTCAGACACATGTGCTCTGCACCAGGTTTAGTCATTTTCAACATTTTCCTAACTCATCCACACCCTCTGACCCTGAGCAGTCATTGTAGGAAACTTTCTGAGACTGCACAAGCCTATCTTGTTCTAAAATGTGATTGCTAATCTTCAACGCCATCTTCTGGCTTACTCACTTGTTATATTGATCCACTAGAAGAAGTGATTTTTTTTTTCTTCTGTATGATGAGGAGAATGCAAAGAATAAAATATTTTAACCGCTAAAACTTTTTATGCCTTAGTACCCCTGGGGGCGGGAAGGAAGTGACCTAGTAGGTGATGTCAGTTACTCACCGAGTACATCTTAGTCATAGTTGAAACTAAAAATGACAAAAAGTTTTTAAAGTTGAAGCTCCCCCTACACACACCCAGACTCTCGAGAAAATCAAAGCATTCCTCAGTAAAAGACTATATATTTATGCTCAAGTGACACTACTTGTTGAAAAGTGAAAACAAATAGGAGATCAGTCAATTGCATATCTCCTCAAAGGTTAATGACCATATTCTATGAGGAGGTCATTTATTTCAGTGAACTGCCCAGGTGTTGAAGTTCCGTGTGTCCATGGAGCCCCATCTGAATGAAGTATTGCAATTTTCAGTTCACATTTATCATAAAGAGACTGTAAGAAAAGCTGAATTGACCTAAATTCAATATTTTAAAAATCAATCTTTTTAAATTATACATTCACATTCAAGAAAAATGTTTTATAAAACCCATACCATTGTTATTAGGAGCTGTTTAGTCAGTTCCAACTCATAGCAACACTATGCACAGCAGAACAAAACACTGCCTGGTCCTGCACCATCCATGCTAGACACACAAAAAGTAAATAATTGAAACCTTGTTTTGAATGACACTAATTTATTACTAATTCATTCTTTAAAAGGGAGGGGAGCTAAAATTTCTTAAAAACAACACAATGATATTCTTGAAAAAACTTAAAGGACAATAGTTTTTAATCACTTGTAAAATATCAGGAAAATGTTAGAATTGTTTTGTTGTTATTACATAGTTCATATAGAGTGAATATTTCATCTGATACTCTCCTGTTGTATTTATATGCAGTGCTAATTACTATCATTGACCATCACATCTTTGTATGCCAGGGAGGTGCTATTATTAGTGATCAGGTTTGGGGTCAAATCTGTGGGGCCTTGGGTGAGTTATGTAACCAAAGTTTTACCTTTCCTGTACAGAAACGGTGATGGTGGTCCCTGCCTCGTGGGCGTGTGTTGATAATGAAATGATGCTCCCCACAATGAATGGCACACAAAGAGTGTTCAACAAATCAAGACTCTTATCACTTACATAGTACTTCAGTGATGAGGGATGTTTCACAGACTTTATCTCTTTTGATCCCCAAACCAAATCTTCCTAGTACATAGGACAGGCAGTATTCAGCCCAATTGCCCAGATAAAGTGAGAAAGAGAAAGTCAGAGAGGTTAATTGAGATCAAACTGATGCACCGAAGACCCCAGCTCTGACAGTTTTTTCTCCTTATATGCAAGGCATTTGGCTGCTCGTTGAGTTGATTATTTCATAGTCAGCTGCTGAGTGCAAGACTGGCAGTTGGGAGATGGCATTTTAATTACAGCTCTCGCATTCAGTGGTTAAGTCAACTTGGCTAAGACTCAGTCTTCCTTGACTCCATTCTCATCATCTACAAGTGAAGGTTGGGAGCTTCCAACCCTAAATAATTATGTTTTTCTCCTTTTGGCGCTAACTTGGAACAATTAATGGCATCCCAGTGGCCTTTTTCAGAGTAAGAAGAGATGCATTTTTAAAAAACCACCGACCTAACCACTGCCCTTCACTTCATTCTTTTGCACAGAGCTATATTCAGTTTGAATAAATTGGAGGAAATTGACTGCTGCTTCTCAGCTACTATTCTCAAATATTTAATTGTCTGAAAAATGTCTAACCATATGAGCTACTTAAATAGGAGAACACATGAGAAGATTTAGGACAGAACACTCTGGAAATGAAATTATACTTTAAATGCTCTCACTGCACACCCAGTTTCAAGGAATTGAGTTGAACTTTCTTCGTAAAGTTATAACTTCTCTGCTAATATCAAGATGATACATAAACCTGGATTTTTTTCATATAAAGCTGTATATAATTTCCTAATTTAATTTACAGGGTGCTGAGTTTCTTAAGTGAAATAACTGCATAGCTAGAGCATTAAGCATTCCCAGAATATAGCCTGTTCAGGACCTGTATGCAAACTTTTTGAGGCCACAGAGCTAATATTCATGTCCTTTTCCTAGGCCCAGAATATAACCCACTTTTAGGATTATAGGAAATTTGATTTGCTATTTGTTATGGATTGAGTTGTTTCCCCAAAAAGTATGTGAGGTAAATCCTAACCGCTATGCCTATGGTTATAATCCCATTTGGGGATGGGTTGTCTCTGTTACGTTAATGAGACAGGATTAGTGTAGGGTGTGTCTTAAATCAATCTTTTTTGAGATATAAAAAAGATTAAACAAACAAGTGAGAGAAGCAGAGATGGGGGAAGAGAGATGCTAAGCCACATGACGATTGGATAGGAGCAGAAACTCAAAGAGACAAGGACCTTTCTCTAGAGCTGAGAGTGAAAGCCTTCCCCTAGAGCTGCATCCTGAATTCAGACTTCTAGCCTCCTATACTGTGAGAAAATAAATTTCTGTTTGTTAAAGCCATCCACCTGTGGTATTTCTGTTAAAGCAGCACTAGATAATTTAGACATTATTTTAATCAATTATGTAATAAGAAGGTCACTAAGTCAAAGATACTAAGGTAATGATGACACTTCATGTCTCATGTTTTCTCATTTCCCTTTGTTTATAAACAGCTGTTCACTTTTTGTCTCCTCGGCTTGCAATACTCTAAGAAGTTTCCTCGTAACACTTTCTCTCTCTCTGAATTGTTATACTCTCCACATAGGTAGTAATGTGGCTTTTAACTAGGGACCATTTGATACTGCCAACTCCCTTCACCAAGCCAATAAAAATACAAACGTTTGCAATAACTTGGGGCAACTTTCTGAAAACTGAAGTAATAAGTGAAAAGCAAATAGCTTAATCTAGTATTAGTTCATAAGCTGATAATTCTAAAGTTAATCATCTGTTCTTTCAGCTAAACATTTTGAAACAAATCTATCATCACTTATCACATATGAAGTGTTACTCTTGAGAATCTGGGGCACTTTGGGTGGTAGAGTATATCTTTCAGGAAAGATCAGAATATGCTGTAGTAAATAGGTTTTACAAATCTCAGGGGCTTACAACCACACAGGGTTACTTCTTGCTCATGTGAGCTATCCATTGCAGGATGTCACCACTCTGGGATCCAGGCTGACAAAGCAACATCTGAAATATTTCTGGTCTATTGGTGGAGAGATAGGATACAGGGTGTAATGGTTAATTTTATGTGTCAACTTGGCTATGCTATAGTTCCCAACGGTTTGACTAGACTACTCCCAAATGCTAGGCTACTTTCTGTTCCATAATGTATTATAATGTAAGGTATTGCAATCATTGTCCATAATGTAATGTAACTGATATAATAATCAGTTAAAAAGGGTGTGGTCTGTCTGTTCCCAGACTATACATTGATATTTTGGCAGAACTCTCTGTCTCCACTCTGTACTCTTTCTATCACCTGACCAATCTTGGAACACAAGCCATGGAAGTGTACCACCTGCCACCTGAGGTATGGATTTTGGACTTACCAGCCCCCCACAATCCTGTGAGCCAGCAGGAGTCTCCAGCCTGCTGCCTGACATACAGATTTTTTACTTTCGAGCCCCCAAATCACATGAGTCAATCCCCTGAAGTAAATCTATATCACTGGTTCTGTTTCTCTTCAGAACACTGACTAAACCTAAGACACAGGGAGAAGCAAGTGTTGGCTTTTTAAGCTTCTACTTGGAAGTGAGTCATATCACTATGGCTCATATTCCCACGTAATAAGATAAGAATTATACTAAAAGAGGAGTTGCCTGGCAGCAGTGTGGGTAAGTAGGAGAGAGAACAAAGTCCTACGACAACTCGGGGAAGAGGAAATGGGGGATAAATAAAGGTGGTAACATAAAGGAGGGGAAGAATGGAGGAGCGATTGCTAAGAAAGGCTACACAAGGGACTGGTTGGATGTGGTGTAACAAGGTAAGAATCAAAGATTACTGAAGCGTTTCCAGGCTCAGGGATTGGGGGAATGATATTACCAAAAACCTAAATAAAGAAGTCAGGCGAAGAATTAGGTTTCTGGTGAGGGAGGAGAGTTGCTAAATTAGGACTATACATGTGAAGTTTGAACATTCAGGTTAAGATATCCAGCAGGCATTTGGAAACCCAAGATTGTATCTTGATCAGCTTTGAACCATGGCATCAAGAAATGTTGAACTCCTAGTAGTGGCTGTAAGCATGAATGGATCTTGGGAGTAACATCAGCAAAATGATGAATTAGAAAATTCCAAGTTCCTGTCCCCCCATAGAAACATCGAAAAACAAGAAGAGACTGTCAAAACCAACATTGTGAGAATTTTGGAACATAGTCAAAGATTTCATCAACAAAACAAATGCTGAATCAAGAAAAAGGCAACTTAAAAATGGGGGAAAAACTGTGGCATTTTACTTTGCTATGTCATACCCTCTGCCCATCAGGGTGGTAGTCTTCAAGACAGAAGCCCATGTTTCCAGTGTGGGACCCTGGTCCTTGGTTCCGGAGGAAGCAGAGCAGACCTTATTCAAATCTCATTGTGTATTATTACTTATGCTGTAACCTGTTTGGGGATGCCTGAAGGACTGACATAAGACGTGTGTCTCTGTTTTGCCAAACTCAGAATTCATTCAGGTTGGAAAAGAGTCAAGCATTGCTTGAAAACATTGTAAGACTAACAACCAGTAGATGTGTGAGGCAAAAGATTATGGTTGAAACATACAGTAGACTACTTAAAGTACAAGAGGAAAATCTGGGAAGAATTTCTTTGGGAAATTAGGACATTCAAAAACATACATTTATATAGGAGGATTTAGAAAGCCATGTGCATGTCCAAGACAAGATACATGCTCAGAAAAGACCTGAAAAGATGCTAAGCTTTCACCTCAGGCTGATCTCTAGGGTCAGTGTAACACTGGCTAAGTGTAGAAGGACAGCCTCACCATGAGCCAATCTGCACAGACTGAGCAAAATTTTTTCTCTCTCTTTTATCTCTTGGAGTTCAAGATAATCTCCTTCAAAACACTAGGTAGACACAGGCTAAGGGAACAAAGACCTAAGTGATCACATGGACAAGGAATACAGTCTTTGCAAAAAAAAAAGTTTGAAAAAATCTCTAAAAAAAAAACTATAGCCAATAAACACCAACACCACCACCACCACCCCCACACACAATAAACAGAAAAGCCTGGGGAATGGGGATAATCTGATTTCCAGAGTTGCCACATTATAACATTCAAATGTCCAGTTTTCAACAAAACATTACAAGGCATACAAAGAAACAGGAAAGGACGGCTCATTCAAAGAAAAATATTAAAACGACAGAAACAGTCCCTAACGAAGCCCAGACAATGAACTAATTAGATAAAGACTTTAAAACAACAGTCTTAAATATGCTCAAAGAACTAAAGGAAAATATAGACAATAAACTAAAGAAAATCAGGGAAACAATGTATGAAGAAAATGGGAATATCAATAGATAGAAATTATTAAAAAAAAGGAACCAAGCAGAAATATCAAAGCTGACAAGTACAATAACTGAAATAAAACATTCACTAGAAGAGGTTCAACATTAGATTTCAGAAGGCAGAAGAAAAAGTCGGTGAACTTGAAGATATGGCAATCAAAACTGTCCAGTCTGAGAAGAAGAGAGAAAAAAGAATGAAGAAAAGTGAGCAGAGCTTAAGGAAATGTGGCACACCATCAAGCAGACCAACATACACATTAAGGGAGTCCAGAAGGAGAACAGAGAAAGGAGTAGGAAGAATATTTGAAGAAAGAACTGCCAAAAAATTCCCAAATTTGATGAAAACCATGAATCTTCACATTCAAGAATTCCAACGAATTCCAAGTATGATAAAGCCAAAGAGATCCATACTGAGATACATTATAATCAAACTGTCAAAAGACAAAGACAAAAACAGAATCCTAAAAACAAGAGAGAAACAATTTGTCACATACAAGAGATAGTCAATAAGATCAACAGCTGATTTCTCATCAGAAATCATGGTGGCCAGAGGGTAGTGGGATGACATATTTTGAAGTGCTGGAAGAAAAACAAAAACTTGTGAACCAAGAATTCTACATTAGCTAAACTCTCCTTTAAAAAATGAGAGCGATGACTTCCGGCAAGTTGGCGCTCTAGGCAGAAACACCGCGCCGTCCCTCCACAACAAAGATCCGAAAAACTAAGCCAAACAGAGAATCAACAATCCTGAAACCCTAGAACATCAAATGAAGAGATAAAGAACTCAG
>NW_004444134.1:383018-401970 GCF_000243295.1 Trichechus manatus latirostris | reverse complement strand
AAAAAAAAAAAAAAAAAGCTGAAGGAGTTTGCTACCCTTAGACTTGCCCTACAAGAAATGGTAATGATAGTCCTTCGGGTGGAAATTAAAGGACACTAGACTGTAACTCAAAATCTTACAAAAAAATAAAGATCTCCAGTAAAGATAACTATATGGGCAAATATAAAAGCTCATTATTGTATTTTTTTGTTTGTAACTTCACTTTTTATTTCTTACATGAAGTAAAAGACAAATGCATAAAAAGTAATTATTAATCTATGCTAGTGGGCATACAATGTATAAAGATGTAATTTGTGATGATAACAACATCAAAGAAAATGAAGCAGAGTTTTTGTATGCTTTTGAAGTTCAGTTGGTATCAATTTAAACTAGATTTTTATTAATTTAGAATGTCAAATGTAATCCTCATGATGACCACAAAGACGATATCTTAAAAAAATTCACAAAAGGAAAAGGGAAGGGAATAAAAATAGTTCACTACAAAAAAATCAACTATGCACAAAATAAGTCAGTAATGGAGGAAATGAGGGACAAAAGACATATAAGGCACACAGAAGACAACAAAATGGAAGAAGTAAGTCCTTCCTTATAAGTAATTGCTTAAATGCAAAGCAAATGAATTAAACTCTAGTCAAAAGGCAGAGATTGGCAATATGGCAATATAGATTTAAAAAAATGATCTAGCTCTATGATGTCTTCAAGAGACTTACTTTAGATCCAAAGACACAAATAGGCTAAAAGTGAAAAGATGGAAAAAGATATTCCAAAAAGGAGCTAGGGCAGCAATACTAATATCAGACAAAATAGACTTTAAGTTAGAAATTGCTACAAGAGACCAACATATCATATATTGATAAAAGGATCAAATCAAGAATATATAGCAATTACAAATACATATGCATCACACATCAGAGCCCCAAATTATATGAAGCAAACAATTGAAGGGAGAAAAAGACAATTCTACAATAATAGTTGTAGGTGTTAATGCACTACTTTAAATAATAAATAGAACAGCTTGACAGACATTCAATAAAAAATAGAGGCTTGAACAACACTATAAACTAACTAGATTTAACAGACATATATAGAACCCTCCACTCAACAATAGCAGAATTCACATTCTTCTCTAATGCACAGGGATTATTATCCAGAATAGATGATATGTTAGGTCACAAAACAAGTCTCAATAAATTTAAAAAGATTACAACCATACAAAACATCTTCTCGGACCACAGTGGAATGAAACCAGAAATTAATAATGTAAGAAAAACTGGAAACTTGACAACTATGTAGAAATTAAACAACACACTATTGAACAGCCAATGTAGTAGAGAAGAAATCACAAGGGAAATTAGAAAATACTTAGAAATAAATAATAACTAAAACACAACACATTAAAACTTGTAGGATTCAGCAAAGGCAGTGCTCAGAGGAAGAATATAGCTGTAAATGCCTACATTAAAAAACATGAAATATCTCAAATCAATAACCTACCTTTACATCTTGAGGAACTATAAAAAGTATAGCAAACTAAACCCAAAGCTTTAGGAAAGAAATAATAAAGATTAGAGCAGAGATAAGTGAAATAGAGAATACAGTGAGTGTCAACAAAACCAAAAGTTGGACTTTAATAAAGATCAACAAACCACTCGTTCTGGCCTGAGAGTCTTAGGGTGGGCATTTGTGGCCAGCCTACGTCTCATTAAATTTCCCTAAGTTTATCAGTGGTCCCGGGAACACTGGAGCTGGTCTGCACTGGCCTGGGAGGTCCAGGGAGGGCGTTCCTGACTTCCCTCCTCCGTGAAAATATTTCCAAGTCCACCTGGCAGCTCAGGAAAGGCCTGTATACATCTCCTGAAAATTTTGCAAGTTCAACCAGAGCCCTGGAGCCAGTTTGTGCAGAGCCTGTAGCAAATTTCATTAAGTCTACCCAGAAGACCGAGAACCGTCTCTGAGCCTCCACTCATCTTTTCTAAGTCTGCCAGTGGGAACGGGAAGTGCCTAGGCCTCTATGAAATGTTTTCGAGTCTGCCCAGAGGCCTAGAGCCAGTCTGTACTGGCTTTGGGAGGGTATCCCTGGCCTCTGGTGGTATTCCCTCCACCCCTAAACCTCCTGCCTCTCTCCCCCAGCCTATGGATAATGTCTAAAAATTCACCCGCCTGCGTGTGTCACAGGAGAATTAAAAAGAAAACTTTCTGCTGTTGAAAAGGAAAAAAAAAATCAACAAAGTTGACTAACCTTCAGCTAGACTGAGAAAACAAAAAAAAGTGAGAATACATAAATAACTAACAAGAAATGAAAGTGGGAACGTTACTACTACCTAACAGAAATGCAAAGGATTGTAAGAAAATACTATGAACAATTGTATGCCAACAAATTAGACGAGCTAGACAAAATGGACAAATTCCTGTTTTTATTTTTTTGCTGTTGTTGTTAGGTGCCATTGAGTCAGTTCCAGCTCTTAGCAACCCTGTGTACGACAGAACGAAACACTGCCCAGTCCTCAGGCCCCATCCCCACAATCATTGCTGTGTTTGAGCCCATTGTTGCAGCCACTGTGTCAATCATCTTGTTGAGGGTCTTCCTCTTTTTTGCTGACCTTCTACTTTGCCAAGTACAATGGACAAATTCCTAGAAACAAATTACCTAAACTGACTCACGAAGAAATAGAAGCTCAACAGACCTATAACAAGAAAAGAGATTGACTCAGTAGTCAAAATCCTCCCAACAAAGAAAAGTACAGACTGGATGGCTTCATTGGTGAATTCTACCAGACATTTAAAGAAGAATTGACACCAATCCTTCTTAAAGTCTTCCAAAATATAGAAGAGGAGAGAACACTTCCAATTCATTCTGCGAGGCCAACATTATCCTGACACTAAAAGCAGATACAGACACCACAAACAAAGAAAATTACAGACCAATATTCCTTATGAATATAGATATAATATTTATATCCTCAACAAAACATCAGGAAACCAAACCCAAGAGCACACTGAAAGGATTATACACATGACCAAGTAGATTTTTACTAAAATGCAAGGGCCATTCAACATAAGAACATCAATCAATGTAATACCCCACATTCATAGAATGAAGGGAAAAAAATTATAATCTCAATTGATACAGGAGAAGCATTGGACAAAATCCAACACAGTTTCATCTTAGAAACACTCAGCACACAAGGAATAGAAGAGGAATTTCTCAACATGATAAAGGACATTTATGAAAATCCCACAGCTAATATCATCTCTATTTGCAGATGACATGATTCTATATACAGAAAATTCTGAAGATTCTACAGGAAAGGTACTAGAGCTAATAAATGAATTCAGCAAAGTTTCAGGGCACATGATCAACACACAAAAATCAGCTATATTTCTATACACCAGCAATGACCAATCTGAAAAGGAAATTAAGATAACATTCCATTTAAAACAGCATCTAAAAGAATAAAATATTTAGGAATAAATTTAACCAAGCATGTGAAAGACTTGTATCCTGATAACTACAAAACATTGCTGAAAAAAATTAAAGAAGACCTAAATAGATAGAAACACATACCATGTTTGTGGATTGAAAGATTTAATATTGTTGAGATGTCAATACTACCTAAACAGCTACAGATTCAACACAATCGCTATCAAAATTCTAACCTTCTGCCTTCTTTGCAGAAATGAAAACGCCAACCCTCAAACTCATTTGGAATTGCGAGGGGCTCTAAATAGCCCAAACAATCTTGAAAAAAGAATAAAATAGGAGAGCTCACACTTCTTGTTTTCAAAACTTACTAGAAAGCTACAGTAATCAAGACTGATACAAGAATAAACATATAGACTAATGGAATATAATTGAGAGTCCATAAATGAACCCATTTCAAGTCCATTCAATGGGGAAAGAGTAGTCTCTTCAACAAATGGTGCTAGGACAACTGAATATCTACATGCCAAAAAAAAAAAGTTAGACCTTACCTCATACTCTATATGAAAATTAACTCAAAATTGATCAATGATCTAAATGTAAGGGCTAAAATCATAAAACATTTAGAAGAAAACCTAGGAATAAATTTTCAAAATCTTGTCTTTGGCAATGGATTCTTAGATACGACATCAAAAGCATGAGTGACAAAAGAAAAAAATTTTTTAAAAACTGGACTTCATCAAAATTAATAACTTCTGTGCATCTAAGGATATCAAGAAAATGAAAAAACAACCTACAGAAAGGGAGAAAATATTTGGGAACTATATATATATCTGATAAGGCTTTAATATCCAGAAAATATAAGTAACTCCTACAACTCAACAACAAAAAGACAACCTGATTTAAAAATGGGCTAAGAACTGGAATAGATATTTCTTCAAAGAAATATACAAATGGCCAATGTGAAAACATGCTCAACATCAGTAGTCATTAGGGAATGCAAATCAAAACCACAGTGAGATAACACTTCACACTTACTACCAAAAATACCCAAACCCATTGCCGTGGAGTAGATTCTGACTCATAGCAACCCTATAGGACAAAGTAGAACTGCCTCATAGGGTTTCCAAGGAGTAGCTGGTGGATTCAAACTTCCAACCTTTTGGTTAGCAGCCGTAGCTCTTAACCACTGTGCCACCAGGGCTCCTTACACTTATTAGGATAGCTATAATCAAGAAAATGGAAAATAACAAGTGTTGGAAAGGAGGTGGAGGAATTGGAATCCTTGTGCATTGCTGGGGGGGAGGGGAATGTAAAATGGTGCATTCATTGTGGAAAACAGTTTGGCAGTTCCTCTGAAAGTTAAACATAGAATTACCATATGATCCAGCAATTCCACTCCTAGGTATATAACCAAAGATTTGAAAACAAGGACTCAAACAGATGCTTGTACACCATTGTTCGCTGCAGTATTATTCACACTAGTCAAAAAGTGGAAACAACCCTAATGTGCATCAGCATATAAATGGATAAACAAAATGTGGTGCATACATATAATGATGTATTATTCAACTATAAAAAGAATGTACTGATACATGCTTCACCATGGATGAACCTTGAAAACACTAAGTGAAATAAGCCAGACCCAAACGGACAACTATTCTAAGACTCCACTTACATGAAATGTATACAGTAGGCAATATCATAGAGACACAAAGTAGCTTAGAGTTTACAGGGACTGGGAGGAGAGAGGAATGTGGAGTTACTGCTTAATGGGTACAGAGGTTCTTTTTGGGGTGATAAATATTTTGAAAATAGATAGTGGTGATGATTACACAATAGCGTGAATATAATTAATGTCATTGAATTGTATACTTAAAAATGGTTAAAACAACCAATTTTGTATTACATTTATTTTACTAAAATAAAATACACAAAAAATAAATATATCTTGACTCTTAGGCCGTGCTTTTCATGACAAGAATAAAATAAGATTACAACCCTCACTCACCCTCTAACTAGAGGATAGTAGCAGACTCTGAGATGGAGATCAGTTTGTTAGATGTTTATTAGGGAATGCTCTTGGGGTGAATTTCTGTGGAATCAAGGAGAAGGAAGTTGGACTAGGCAGAAATAGAGTTGAGATGCAATGCAGGACCAAGAAGGCCTCAGTCAACCCTATGGAGAGATCAGGAGCTAGGATGAGCTTTCAGAATTGTACCAAGTTGAGGTGAAGGAATAGGGCCCTTATCCATGGGTTGATCAGTCATTGGGTGCAGGTTGCCCCTGGAAGGATTGGGCATGGTGGTTTTCTTCAGCTGGAGCAATCTCCAGAGGGCTGACTGCTGAGAATCGTCTTTCATGAACAATCCCAGCAGCCAGAGGAGTAAACCTTTCGTTCCTGACTGAGGATCTGAGCAGAGCAAGACAGCGTCTACCAAAGTCTACCTCTTGCTCTGCTTGGATCCACTTTTTATTATAGGTTCTGGGAAAGAAAGATCAAATTCCCTACTGGTCTAAGGTTTCCAGATTTAGCCAATAAAATACAGGTCACCCAGTTTATCTGAATCTGAGATAAAGAACGAGTTTGTTTGCTTGTTTTTTTAGTATAAGTATATTCATGCAATATTTGGGACACACTTATACTAAAAAACTATTAGTTGGTCATATAAAATAGAAATTTAACTGGGCATCCTATATGTTATCTGGAAACCCTATCCCGGAGGAAATTTAGAAGAGGAAGGTTAGTGGGGCGAATTACAGCCCTTGCTGGTCTTGGGGCCACAGTTGTAACTCATCCTGTATCTATTCTAGAATCTCTTCACCTTTAGTTAGCCACTGTCATGGGCCAGTGGCTAACTGAGGGGTTTCAGCCCCTGGTCTCCATGCTCTTCATGGTCCAAATTGCTGCATCTCCACTTACCATTTGCCAGCAAAACTGCACAAGTCACTTGGTTGCCAAACATATTATTTCCCACCCCATTACATAACAGCTGCCCTACATTCTCCTACAGATCAGGGTCAAGATGGAAACTTCTTTCCTTACCTACTAGTCCCTGCCCAAGGGGCCTCTCTAGATGGCTGCCATAGCTTCAATGGCACTCTTGCTGTGTCTCTTGCAGAGCCCAGATTTGCAAAGATGTGAAGTCCAGATTCCCTGAGTGGGTCCCCGGGAGTGATGGTAAATGAGGCTGCTCCTGATTCCACTGCTGAGCTCCAAGGCCCATGTATCCTACCGAGGACAGGTATGATATAAAGGCTTCAGATTCTATGTGTGTACAATACCCTATCCTCCCTTCTCCACCACCCACCCTGGCCCTTAGAGTGGGCCATTGCTTTTTTCATCCTCCTAGGAACTAGCATTGCATCATGTTTCCAGCATCTCCCTGAGTCCTTTGCTGTTGTTAGCTGCCAGTGAGTCAGCTCCCGCTCATGGGGTCCCCATGTATAACACAACAAAATGTTGCCTGGTCCTGCACCATCTTCATGATGTTTGAGTACACTGAGTACACTGTTGTGGCTGTTTTGTCAATCAATCTCATTGAGGGTTTCCCTTGTTTTTACTGGCCCTCCACCAAACATGATGTCCTTGTCTAGCTATTGGTCTTTCCTGATGAGGTGTCCAAAGGAACTGCAGTTACTTTGGGCATAGTCCTTTCCCTCCCTTAGTAGTCAGGTTCTATTGCAACTTGACCCTCGTGACTGGTCTAGTGACCAGCTAGAGGAGAGGTGGGGTAGGTCCTGAGGGGGTCGTGCAGTCTTTCAGGAGAGAAGACTGCATCTTTCCCAAACTAGGAGGGAGGGGGGAAGGAGGCTGGCCCTTGATAGGAAGGGGGGCCACTCTACAGACTCAGAGAGTTTAGGGGTCTAAGGATACAAGTCTTCCGGCAGCGCTCTTTCTGCAGCGCTGTCTTTCTGCAGCGCTTCCCCCAGCAGAGGGAGCAAATCTTTCTTTCCTCAGGGGTGATATGGAGATACACCCCAGTATCCATGACCGTGCCTTTGTGCCACGCACCTCTCCTCTGGGCCTTGGATCTTTTACCTGTAAAATTCACTGACTTCTCTTTTAACCAGAGGGAGCTAGGCCAGCGCCTCTCAACCTATAAGGTCCTCACACCCCCCCACCCCCCATGAGATGTGTTGCTGTTGTTGTTAGGGGCTGTGGAGTCAGTTCTGACTCATAGGGAACCTAGGCACAACAGAACGAACAGTTGTCCAGTCCTGTGTCATCCTTACAATCATTGTTATGCCTGACACAAGCCACCACAGAATGAAAAACTGACAGACAGTGGTGGTACCCCTTGCTAATGGTGTTTAAATTCCCATCATGAGAAGTTCTCTTGTAGGAGAAACCCTTCAAGGTCCTTGTTAAAATGCAACTATATTATCTGAGAGAGGACAACAGTTGAGCTTAGATGACTGACTTCATCAGAGTAGAGTACTTCTGAGGTAAATGGGACCCTGGGAATTTTGATTGTGGGGTAAGGGTCAGGAAGGGTAGAAGTGTGGGGAACTGGCAGGTGGGGACCACATAGAGGACCTGTCAACTTGAGGCACTGTGACATCAGGTTGCTCATCAGAGAGGGTCCAAAAGGAGAGAGAGGATGGAAAATAATTGTGGATGGCCGCTTTGCTGACTTGGAAATTTTGCTTATAATGGCCTAAAGATTAGGAAAATATGACCTGCTGGTTTCTTATGTGTGTATGTATGTATGCATGTGTGTATATGGCTTTCCATCAAGACCATGTATTAGACAAGAAATACATTGGAATGTCCCCTTGAGCACTGTTCAAACAGTGCTCATTATAATGGAGCAATGATTCATCGTCAATGCTCAGCTTAAAGCCAGTGTAGGAGCTTTGCAATGGTCAGTCATATTTAAGAAGGACCCCTTATAAGCAGAAGGCTCAATTCACAGTCACTGATTTTCACCATGGGAATTCACTAGCTAAAATCTGTCAAAAGTGATCTCTATGTGGCTGAGTTATACATGTATGTGTTTAAATTGTCCTTGTCAGGGGCTTTTAGTCCAACAAAATGGCCATTGAAAAATCAAATACTCAGCTCTCCAAGGAAAGAGAACTGCTCTTTCCCCAGCACCAACTCTGTATGCCAGATGTTTGACATCAGCTCCCACATGGACTTTCTCAGCCTCAGCAGAACCCTAGCATGGCCAGGTAACCTTTTTTTTAAAAATAGACTTTATTTTCCAGAGCAGTTTTAGGTTTACAGAATAATTGTGCATAAAGTATAGAGTTCCCATATACCTGCTTTCCCCCTTGCACAGTTTTCCCTATTGTTCACATCTTGTGTGACACATTGTTACAATTAACAAACCAATATTGATATTATTATTACAGTCGTCCCTTGGCATGGGGAGGGAGATTGGTTCCAGGACCCCTGACCATATCAAAATCTGCAGATGCTCAAGTCCCTTATATAAAATGGCATAGTTTTGCGTATAACCTATGCACATCCTCCCATATACTTTAAATCACTTCTAGATTACTTATAATACTTAATACAATGTAAATGCTATATAAATAGTTGTTATACTGTATTGTTTAGGGAATAATGACAAGAGATGAACAATGCTAAAACAATGAATGGTGGAGAGAGACTGAGGAGCTATGAAATGGTGGGAGGCTATAGCAGGATATGCCTACACATCATTTCTTTCATGTGGGTTCAACGTAGTGCTTGGGTCATAGCAAATTCAAGTTTTTGCTTTTTGGAACTTTCTTTTTCTGAATATTTTTGATCTGCAGATACGGAATCCGAGGATAAAGAGGGCCAATTGTACTAATTAAAGTCCATAGTTTACATTAGGGTTCACTCTGCGTTGTTCAGTCCTATGGATTTTGGAAAATGCATAACGTCATGTGTCCACTTTTACAGTATCATGCAGAATAGTGTCACTGCCTTGAAAATCCCATGCTCCACATATTGATTCTACCCCTCCTCCCCTAGAACCCAGAACCCCTGACAATCACTGATCATTTTACTGTCTCTACAGTTTTGCCTTTTCCAGAGTGTCATATAGTTGTAATCACAGAGTATGTAGCCTTTTCAGACTGTCTTCGTTCACTTAACAATATGCATTTAAGGTTCCTCCAAGTCTTTTAGTAACTCGATAGCTCGTTTCTTTTTATTGCTAAATAACATTCCATTGTTTGGATATACCACAATTTGTTTATCTATTCACCTACTGAAGGACATCTTGGTTGCTTCCAATTTTTGGCAATTATAAATAAAGCTTCTATAAACATTCATGTGCAGGTTTTTATGAAGAGGTAAGTTTTCTACTAATTTGGGTAAATAGGAATGTCATTGTTGGATTGCATGGTAAACCTCTGTTTAGTTTTTTGAGAAACTGCCGGACTGTCTTCTGAAGTGGCTGCACCATTTTTGTATTCCCGAAAGCAATGAACGTATTTCCTGTTGCTCCACGTCCTTGCCAGCATTTGGAGTTGCCAGTGTTTTGGATTTTAGTCATTCTAATAGGTGTGTAGTAGTACCTTACTGTGGTTTTAATTTGTAATTCCCTACTGACATATGATGTTGAACAGCTTTTCATATGCTTATTTGCCATGCGTATATCTTCTTTGGTGATGTTTGTTTAGATATTTTGCCCATTTTGTAATTGAGTTGTTTTCTTATTGTTGAGTTTTAAGAGTTCTTTATGATATATTTTAGATGCAAGTCCTTTATTAGGTATGTATTTTTCAAATATTTCCTCCCAGTATGTGGCTTATCTTTTCATTTTCCTAACAGTGTCTTTCACAGAGCAGAACACTTTAATTTTAATGAAATCCCAGCTTACCATTTTTTCCCTTTTATGAATCATGCTTTTGGTGTTGTATCTAAAAAATCATCTCCAGGCCAGACGTTCTTCGTCGAGTCGCCGTGGTCTCCTGCTTCAACAGTGCTTGAACGGAACCCGGCGCTCGCCAACCCTCCCGCAACCAGCAGCTACCAGCCAGCCTTCCACCACCTCCTCACAGCAGCGCCCTCGGACGCCCCAAGGCCCCCGCCGCCGCTCTAGCGCCTCGCAGCCGCCGCCGTCTCTTCTCAACCGCCGCCATGACGACAGCATCTCCCTCGCAGGTGCGCCAGAACTACAGTCAGCACTCTGAGGCCGCGGTCAACCTCCAGATCAACCTGGACCTCCACGCCTCCTTTATCTACCTGTCCATGTCTTACTACTTCGACCGCGATGATGTGGCTCTGAAGAATTTTGCCAAATATTTTCTTCACCAATCTCACGAGGAGAGGGAACATGCTGAGAAACTGATGAAGCTGCAGAACCAACGAGGTGGCAGAATCGTCCTTCATGATGTCAAGAAACCAGACTATGATGATTGGGAGAGCGGACTGAATGCAATGGAGTGTGCATTACAGTTGGAAAAAAGTGTGAATCAGTCACTACTGGAACTGCACAAGCTGGCCACTGACAAGAAGGACCCCCATTTGTGTGACTTCATTGAGACTCATTACATACATGAGCAGGTGAAATCCATCAAAGAATTGGGTGACTACGTGACCAACTTGCGGAAGATGGGAGCTCCAGCATCTGGCCTGGCAGAGTATCTCTTTGACAAGCACACCCTGGGAGACAGTGATGGAGACAGCTAAGCTTGAGCCTGCTGCCCCACAGCCACAGGAGTGACTTCCGTGGCCACCAAGACAGCTCAAGCATGTTGGGTTTACCTTTACCTTTTCTATAAATTGTACCAAAACATCCACTTCAGTTCTTTCATTTGCACCATTCTTTCAAAATAAAGTAATTTGGTACCCCCCCCCCAAAAAAAAATCATCTCTAAACCCCACTGTCACCTAGATTTTCTCCTATGTTCTCTTCTAGAAATTTTCTAGTTTTTCGTCTTACATTTAGGTCTATGATCCATTTTGAGTTAATTTCTGTGAAAGATGTAAGCTCTATGTCAAAATTCTTTTCTGTTTGCATGGACGTCCATTGTTCTGGCACCATTTGTTGAAAACAATATCCTTTCTCCACTGAATTGCTTTTGTTCCTCTGTCAAAGATCAGTTGACTATATTTATGTGGGTCTATTTTGGGACTCTGTTCTATTCCATCCTTCTGTCTAGTCCTTTGCCAGTTTCAACCGCCTTGATCACTATAGCTTTATATTAAGTATTGAAGTTGGGTAGTGTCAATCCTCAAACTCTGTTATTCTTCAGTATTGTGTTGGCTATTTTGGGTCTTTTGCCTTTCTATATAAACTTTAGAATCAGTTTGTAGATATCCAAACAAATAACTTGCTGGGATTTTGATTGGGATTGCATTGAATTTATAGACTAAGCTGGAAATAATTGATGTCTTAATAATGTTGTCTTTCTGTCCATGAACATGGACTATCCCTCCATTTATTTAGATCTTTGATTCCTTTCATCAATGTTTTGTAGTTTTCCTCATATATATCTTATACATATATTGTTAGATTTATACCTAACAATATTTTATCTTTTTGGTGCTAATGTAAATGCTATTGTGTTTCTAATTTCAAATTCCAGTTGTTCATTACTGGTATATAGCAAAGAAATTGACTTTTTTGAGAGTGCTCTTCTTTTTTAATTGTTTTTTTTTTTAAAGTTTATTGTGGTGAAAATATACTTAACAAAACAAATACCATCCCAACAATTTCTACATGACAATTCAGTAACATTGATTATATTCTTCAAGTAGTGCAACCATTCTCATTATCTTTTTCTAAATCATTTCACCATCATTAACATAAAGTCAATGCCTTTTAAGCAAAAACTTCCCCTACTCCCCTCCTTCCCACTTCTGGTAACCACTAATAATCTTTGGTTTCTATGTATTTAATTATTTCATGTAAGTGATATATGTGTAAACCCTGGTGGTGAAGTGGTTAAGAGCCCAGGCTGTTAATCGAATGGTCAGTAGTTCGAATCCACAAGCCATTCCTTGGAAACCATATGGAGCAGTTCTACTCTGTCCTATAGGGTGGCTATGAGTTGGAATCAACACAACAGCACACCACCACCACAACAATGACTAATGACTTTGAGCATATTTTCATGTGTTAGTTGGCCATTTGAATATCCTCTTTGGTGAAATGTCTGTTCAAGTCCTTTACCCATCTTTTGATTAGGTTTTTTGTCTTTTTGTTGTTAAGTTGTAGAAGTTTTATATATTTTTGGATATTTGACTTGTATTGGGTATATTGTTCCCAAAATTTTTCTCCCAATCTGCAGGTTGTCTCTTCACTTTGTTGATAAAATAAAGTAATTGACTTTTATATAATAACCTTGTATTCTGCAACCTTGTCTTTTTTTGTTGTTGATGTTGATGATTCTTTGAGATCTTCTACATAGACAATCCCATCATATGTGAACAAATACAGTTTTATTTCTTCCTTCCCAATCTGTGTATTTTATTTCATTTTTCTTTTCTAATTGCATTAGCTAGTACTTTCAGTATGAAGTTGAGTAAGAATGATGAGAGGGGGACATTCTTGTCTTATTGTCAGACTTCTGAAGAAAGCATCTTGTTTCTCACCATGTTGTATGTTGTAGATATTCTTTATCAAGATGCGGAATTTCCTCTCTATTCCTGGTTTTATGAGAGTTTTTATTATGAATGGGTTGGATTTTGTCAAACGCTCTCTCTGTGTCTATCGATATGTTGTTGTTAGGTGCCGTCGAGTCGGTTCTGACTCATAGCAACCCTATGTACAACAGAACCAAACACTGCCCGGTCCTGCACCATCCTCACAATCCTTGTTATGCTTGAGCCCATTGTTGCAGCCACTGTGTCAATCCATCTCATTGAGGGTCTTCCTCTTTTTCACTGACCTCTACTTCACCAAGCATGATGTCCTTCTCCAGGGACTAATCCCTCATGATAACATGTTCAAAGTATCTGAGATGTAGTCTCTTCATACTTGCTTCTAAGGAGCATTCTGGTTGTACTTCTTCCAAGACAGATATGTTCATTCTTTTGGCAGTCCGTAGTATAGTCAATATTCTCCAACACCACAATTCAAAGGTGTTAGTTCTTCTTTGGTCTTCCTTATTCATTATCCAGCTTTTGCATGCATATGAGGCAATTGAAAACATCATGGCTTGGGTCAGATGCAGCTTAAAGTCTTCAAGGTGACATCTTTGCTTTTTAGCACTTTACTGAGGTCTTTTGCAGCAGATTTGCTGTTGCTTCCATGGGTGTTGATTGTGTATCCAAGTAAAATGAAATGCTTGACAATGTCAATCTTTTCTCCGTTTATCATGATGTTGCTTATTGATCCAGTTGTGAGGATTTTTGTTTTCTTTATGTTAAGGTGTAATCAATACTGAAGGCTATGGTCTTTGATCTTCATCAGTAAGTGCTTCAAGTCCTCTTCACTTTCAGGAAGCAAGGTTATGTCATCTGTATAAACCAGGTTTGTTAGCAAGTCTTCCTCCAATCCCGATGCCATCTTCATATAGTCCAGCTTCTCAGATTATTTGCTCAGCATACAGATTGAATGAGTATGGTGAAAGGATACAACCCTGACACATTGATATGATCATCTGAATTTTCTTCTTTAGCCTGTTGATATGATGAATTACATTAACTGATTTGTAAATATTGAACCAGCATACTTGAGGTAAATACCACTAGGTCACGGTGTATAATTCTTTCTATACATTGTTGGATTTGATTTGCTAAAATTTTGTTGAGGATTTTTGCATCCATGTTCATAAGAGATATTGGTCTGTAATTTTCCTTCCTAGTAATTTCCAGTCTTTGTCTATTTTTGATATTAGGATAATGCTGGCCTCATAGAACGAATTAGGAAGTGTGCCTTTCTCTCCTTTTTTCTTTTTTTGGAAGAGTTTGAGAAGGATTGGTGTTAATTTAAATATTTGGTAGAACTCACCAATGAAACCATCTAGTCCTGGTGCTTTTTTGTTTGGGGAGTTTACTAATTATTGTTTCAATTCCTTTAATAGATGTAGTCTTATTCAGGTTATCTATTTCTTATGTGAGTTTCGGTGGACTGTGTCTTTCGAGGAGTTGGTCCATGTCATCTAAGCTATCAAATTTGGACATAGAGTTGTTCATAGTATTCCTTTATTATCCTTTTAATGTCCATGGGATCAATTATGATGGCCCTTATTTCATTTCTGACATTAGTAATGTATGTCTTTTCTCTTTTTTTTTTTGGTTAATCTGGCTACAGGTTTATCAATTTTGCCAGTGTTTTCAAAGGACCAGCTTTTGGCGTTGATTTTATCTGTTAATTTCCTGTTTTCAATGTCATTGATTTCTGCTTTAATTTTATTATTTCTTTTCTTATGCTTACTTTAGATTTAATTTTTTCTTCTTTCTCAAATTTTTTTTAAGATTGAAGCTTATATTATTGATTTTTTAAATATTTCTTCTTTTCTAGTATATGCAATCAATGCCATAAATTTCCCTCTAAGCACTGTTTTTGCTTCATCTCACAAATTCTGATAATTTGTATTTTCAATTTTATTTGGTTGAAAATATTTTTCAATTTCTCTTGAGACTTCTTCTTTGACCCATATGTTATTTAGAAGTGTGTTATTTAATTTCCAAATATTTTTGAATATTCTAGGTATCTTTCTATTACTGATTTCTAGTTTGATTACTTTGGGGTCTGAAAGCATACTGTGTATGATTTCTATTCTTTAAAAAATTTTAAGGTGTGTTTTATGGCTCAGGATGTGGTCTATCTTGATAAATGTCCCCTGTGAGCCTGAAAAGGATATGTATTCTGCTGTTGTTGGATGAAGGATTCTATAAATGTTAATTAGATTCAGTTGATTGATGGTGCTGTTCAGTTCACTTATATTCTTATTGATTTTCTGCCTGTTGGACCTATCAATTACTAACAGAGGAATG
Organism: Trichechus manatus latirostris; assembly: GCF_000243295.1. Taxonomy (NCBI): domain Eukaryota; kingdom Metazoa; phylum Chordata; class Mammalia; order Sirenia; family Trichechidae; genus Trichechus; species Trichechus manatus. Next base: position 386,656 of record NW_004444134.1, on the reverse strand, counting down.
TTGAAGTCTTTAACTATAATAGTGGATTGGTCTCCTTCTCCTGGGAGTTCTATTTGTTTTGATGCTCTCTTGTTAGGCACATACTGTATTTTTTCATAAATAATGCACCCATACATACAATGATGAAATAAAGCAAAACATTTCTGGCATAGCGCACCCATGCATAATACCACACATGTCTCATGACATTTCCAGGGGTGAATTTCAGCCTCATTCACCCATTCTCCCATATTACAGGCAAATCATATCGTTTTGTTCATTTTCTTTCACTCCGTTCATTTTATTTAATATCCTGCTTATGTGTATAAAAATAGTCCAAAAATGTTACTTTTGACCATAATTGCATAATAAAGGTATAAGCCATAGTCAAGAAGTCATGGACAGAGTTTGGTAGTCTCTCAGTAATCAGAAAATAAACAATAGAAACTGTGTGTTTGTTTCTTTTCATTTAAGTTGATAATTATAGTGCATTAGCTCAACAGTTGAGTGCAAAAACCTTATCAGATCATCTTAAGTGAAGCCATTAGGTTATGTTAGGTCTGCTTATTTCGTAGTTTAATTATGTCTTCTTAGTGTAAGTGTCTTTGATCAATGGTCACAAGTCACCTTAGTCACATGCTTGCAAGCATAGGCCTATAAAAGGATCCTTACTTCTAGTACACCTCACATTTGAATTTTGCAATCTCTTCTAGAATCAGTCAGCTATCGATCATATTGTGTAAAAAAAATTGGTATAGTGCACACCTATGAAAATAATTGTGGGGTGGGGTTTGCATGGTTAGCAAAATATGTATAATGTACATCTTATTTGCATAAAATACGGTAAACATTAATGATTGTAATGTCTTCTTGAGTAACTGACCCATTTAGCATTATGTAATGCCCCTTTTTATCCCTGATATTTTTCTTGTTCTAAAGTCGGCTCTGTCTGAAATTAATATAGCTACTCTTTCTTTTGATTAGTGTTAACATGGCATATCTTTCTCCATCCTTTTACTTTTATCTGTGTCTTTATATTTAAAGTGAGTTTCTTGTAGAAGTTCTTGTATAGTTGGGGATTGTTTTTTTTTTAATCTGCTCTGATAATTTCTGTCTTAAATGGCATATTTAGACCATTCACATTTAAAATGATTATTGATATAGTTGAATTAATATCTACCATATTCATTGTCCTTGTTCTTTGTTTCTTTTTTTTTTCTTTCTTCCACTCTTTTTTTGTCTTTTTGTCTCTTACTCATTTTTTGCCTTTTCTGGTTTTAGTTGGGCATTTTGCATAACTCAATTTTCTCTCTTCTCTTGGCATTTAAATTATACTTCTTTAACAATTTTTCTTAGTGGTGGCCCTAGAGTTTGCAATAGACATTTACAACTAACAGAAGTCCACTTTCAAATAACACTATACTGTTTCATGGATAATGCAGGTATTTCATAATGGAGTATTCCCAATTCCTTTCTCCTATTCCTTATAATGGTTCCCTGGGTGACACAAATGGTTAAGTGCTCGACTACCAGCTGAAAGGCTGGCAGTTTGAACCCACCCAGGGGTGCCTCAGAATACAAGTCTGGCAATCTGTTTCCAAAATGTCACAGCCTTGGAGCAGTTCTACTCTGCACATGTGATGTTGCTGTGAGTCAGAATCAACTTGACAGCAACCAACAACAACAACATCCCTTATAACATTGCTCTCATACATTTCACTTATTCAGAAGTTACAATCATCCAATTGTTTTTATATTATAATTTTAAACTTATTTGTTAGACCAGTTAACAATAAAAAAAAAAAAAACCTGTCATTTATTGCTTCTCAAATGCTCCATCTTTCTTTATGTAGATCTGAGTTTCTGATCTATATCACTTTCCTTTTAGCTGAAGAATTTCTTTTAACATTTCTTGTTAGGCCTAGTGGCAACAAATTCCCCTAATTTCTGTTTGTCTGAGAAGGTCTGTATTTTTCCTTCAATTCTGAAATGTAATTTTGCTACGTACAGAATTCTACTTTGGTGGGTTTTTGTTTTTCTTTCCACACTTTAAATATTCCACTCTTCTCACTTGCTTACATGTTTTCTGAAGAAATGTAGTCAATGTAATTCTTTTTCTTGTTCCTTTATAGGTAAGGTGTTTTTTCCCTATGGCTTCTTTCAAGATTTTCTCTGTCTTTGATTTTCTGCAGTTTGAATATGATATGCATTGGTGTAGATTTTTTTGCTATTTATCCTGCTTGGTATTCTCTGAGCTTCCTGGATTTGTAGTTTGGTGTCTATCATTATTTTGGAAAATTCTCAGCCATTTTTACTTCAAATATTTCTTTTGTTCCTTTCTCTCTTTCTTCTTCTTCTGGTATTCCAATTATGTGTATGTTTCATCTTTTGTCTCATAGTTGTTGGATATCCTGTACTTTCCCACCCCCCTAGTCTTTTTTTTCTTTTCTTTTCACTTTGCAAATTTTCTATTGGAATATCTTCCAATAAGATATCAATAAGAGTCTTTCCTTCACTGTGTCCAGTCTACTGATGAACCCATCGAAGGCATTCTTCATTTCTGTTATACAGGCATTCCTCAGGTTACGAATGTCCAACTTATGTGCAACCCCTAGTTACAAACTGTCTTAGTCATCTAGTGCTGCTATAACAGAAATACCACATGTGGATGGCTTTAACAAGAGAAATTTATTCTCTCACAGTTTAAGAGGCTAGAAGTCTGAGTGCAAGATGCCAGCTCTAGGGGAAGGCTTTCTCTCTTTGTCAGCTCTGGAGAAAGGTCCTTGTCATCAATCTTGCCCAGTTGAGGAGCTTCTCAGCGCAGGGACCCTGGGTCCAAAGGACGCGCTATTCTCCTATCTCTTGTTTCTCAGTGGTATGAGGTCCCCACGTCTCTCTGCTCACTTCTCCCTTTTTACTGAGGCTTTATGTTTTCCTCGTTATTTTTATGGGTATGTTTGTTAACTTTCTTTGTAGTTAGCATGGAATTTACCTTTCTCTTTCTAAGTTTGAATCAGTCTATTATTACTTGGTATCGCCTTGCCTTCCTCTCCATTAGAAGGTTCTATACCCACACCATTTATTCCCTGTTTTATTGTTCTGATGTTGATGTCATTTACAGATTAACTTTTCAGATTCTCTGTTGTATTTCTTTTGGTCTTGGATAGTCTTTGAGAGTTCATTTCCTAGACTGGTATCAGGCTGGTACGATCCTGCGTCCTAGATTCTGCCTGTGAGCTAAAGTTGTTTGTTCTCAGATCGAAGGACTCCCTTTAATATAATTCTTGTAAGTTTGGTTTGGTTTTTACATATTCCCTTAATTTCTGTTTATCGGGAAAGGTCCTAATTTCACCATCATATTTGAACGAGAGTTTTGCAGGATATATTATTCTTGGCTGGCCATTTTTTTCTTTCAAGGTTTTATATGTGCCATCCTATTGCCGTCTTGCCTGCATGGTTTCTGCCAAATAACCTGAGCTTAGTCTTATTGTTTCCCCTCTGTATGTGACTTTTGTTTTTCATGAGCTGCTCTCAGGATTCTTTGTCTTTGGTTTTGGCGAGTGTGATTATGATATGGCTTGGTGATTTTCTTTTGGGGTCTCTCCTATATAGGGTTTGTTGAGCTTCTTGGATGGCCAGCTTTTCATCTTTCATGATAT
>NW_004444134.1:377424-382846 GCF_000243295.1 Trichechus manatus latirostris | reverse complement strand
ATCTGCTCCTCAGCCCTTCTATGACACTGTCCATTTCTGAAATCTTGTTGTTTATCTTTTGGATTTCTAATTGTTGTTTTTGTGTATTTTCTAGATGTGAATTTATTTTGGCATTTTTTTCCTGCATTATTTTCCTGAATTCTTCCATTTTCTTATCTGTATTTTCCATGAATTTGTCTATTTTTTCCTCATTTTTGTCTGCTTTTTGCTTCAACTCTTGGATAATTCTGAGTATTAGAGACTTGAATTCCCTATTAGGTAGTTCTAGTGCATTTTCTTCTACTGGAAAGTCATCTGGTATTTTATTTTGGACAAACCATCCTGTTCTGTTTTTGTAAATGTTTTGATATTGTCTGCTGTCTTCAGAGCATTCAGTAGTTATTTTCTTCGTTTATTGATTGTAGATTTGTTTGTTTCATCCTTTTTTTAAAAAATTTGGCCATGTCTGAGCAGGTGGGCTGTGTGTTCTTTGTTATTTGCTCAGCTGTGGACATGATACTTTTTGCCTCCTTCCCCATTGGCAGGGTCAGTCACTCAGATATGGTACAGCAGGGCAGGTCTAGCTGAAGAGGAGTTGCTGGGGTGGGTTGTTTGTGGCACTTACTACAGCTACTAGGGCGGGTTGGTAATCAGTGCAGGGCAGGTTCTGGTAGGCCGTGTCTGTGCTGCTATGTGGTGTGATGTTAAGCACACAGTGCAGGTAGGCAGGATAGAGGGGGGAGATTGTGATGTATGGAGCTAAGATGGGTATGGGAGACAGGAGAGAGGAACAGGAGCTAAAAACATACAAACGAAAAAGAGTGCTAGGGGAGCTTGCCACTGGAGTGGAGAGATGAGAGACTATGAAATGGAGAAAAACAAAGAGGGAAAGAAGAAAAAAAGAGAAGAAAAGAATGAATAAATAAAAATTAGAAAGAAAAAAGAACAGCAAAGCTCCCAGGGATCCCGCCAGTGTGGCTATGAGGTCTAAGGAAGTTGTTTCCAGGTGTTGAAGTACAGCCTGGCTAGCAGGCATAGTGGTGTCACTCAGTGCCAGGTATTCAGGGGACAGGAAGAGAAGGAAGGTATAGAGAGACAAGAAACTGAGTAATGAAGAAAGACAAAAAGGGAAAAACAGGGAAAAGAAAACAAAACAAATAAAAAAAAAAAAAAGAACAAGAACCCCCCGCCCAAAAAAAACAGAAAAAAAAAAAAAACATGAAAAAAGATGCTCTCAGGGATCCCTCTGTGCATCTGCGCAAGCTGAGGGGGTAGGTCCGAAGCTGCACAGCACTGCCTGGCCAGAACGGGCTCCCTACTCAAGAAAAGAAAAATAAAATAAACAAGCAATTCAAAACAAACTAACAAAAGCCCCTGGACCCCACCAGCATGGCAGCATGGACGGGGAAGCAGTTCCACATTCGAGTGGAGCTCCCCAGCCCCTCAGGAAGAAGCAAAAGTATTGCACAGAGCCAGGTATTTGAGCGTAAGTAGGGGGAGGTGGAGACAGGTAAGGAAGAAATCAAAAGAAGCAGAAGAAAGCAACACCAGCAGCCAACAAATGGCACTCAGGGAGTTGGCCAGTGTGGGCAGGTGGAACCCAAGCAGCTGGTGCTTCCCAGCCAAGAGACTATGGCCGTGGGAAGCAGAGGAGGCTGAGTGGGGGCGAAGAAGGATGGGGGGAAAGCGTATATCGCCAGTTACCAGTTGTTCTGTCTCCTTCTGGAAGCTCCGTGAAGCTGCTTTCTCGTACCCCCTGTTTGCTGGTCTCGATGGCGGATCCGTGTTGCGTTAGCTGATAGGAGACCTCTCCATGTATCTCCTCGCTCTCTGTTCTCTGTCAGTTTCTTATTCCATTTGGTGCTTGGTTGAGTTCTTTATCTCTTCATTTGATGTTTAGGGTTTCAAGATTGCTGTTTTCTCTTTTTGGCTTAGTTTTTCAGATCTTTGCTGTGGAGGGAAGCGTGGTGCTTCTGCCTAGAGCGCCATGTTGCTGGAGGTCCTCACTTCTCCCTTTTATATCTCAAAAGAGATTGGCTTGAGACACAACCTGATCTTGTAGATTGAGTCCTGCCTCATTAACATAACTGCCTCTGATCTCACTTCATTAACATCATAGAGGATTTACAACACATAGGAAAATCACATCAGATGACAAAATGGTGGACAGTCACACAATACTGGGAATCATGGACTAACCAAGTTGACAGATATTTTGGGGGGACACAATTCAATCCATGACATGAACTAACCCTCATAAAGCCTATCAGGAAAAACTGACTCAGTATATGTGACCCAGGCTACCGCAATGCGCCACACTTCTCCCACGTGCACAGGTGCTACAGCAGGTCCTTGGGTGGCCACTGGCAGTAGGCAGGCTCCTGTGACATGGTGCACCAAGCCATGGCCTGCAGCAGCAAGTGGAGAGCCCACATGCACCCATCTCCCTCAGAGCTCGGAAAGGGCCAGCCCCACCATCTACATGTCTTAAGCACTACAGCTCCACTCCACATGATGGGCCTGCAGGTGGTGGCAGCCAGTGGCCAGGTTGCAGGCACTGTGCTCTACATGTTCACGGAGTACAACTAGTCAGTATTCTGTGCTGGGCACATGGCTGGGACTCCACAGCACCCCCTTTACCCAGCTCTGCCCCACCATCCTGCCTGGCCTTCTGTGCTGTGCAGCCTGGGGCTATTGCAGCACCTCTCTGAGCTTCTGTTTTCCCTACCTTACACATGTGGGATTTTAAAGCAGCAGTTCTTGGCATTTTGACGGCTGGAAGAGGGGGGCGGGCAATCTTAGATTCCTGACCTCTGTATGTCCATATGGTTTCCAGGGGTCCATGGAGAACTTCAGACTTGGGTTTCCCTAAGCATTCTCTTTCCAACCTGGCCTCTGGCTGGCTCTGAGCACACTCTAAGTGGCATTTTCTCTTTTGCACCCCAAGGCAGGGGTCTTCTAGTTGGTGTGTGGGGTTGACAGGTCTGGTGAGGAGGTGATGGAGGAATGATCTGCCTGGCCCCAGCACCATCCTACCCATGATCCTAACCCTCCCTGCCTCTTCTGAGAAGGGTTCAACACCCTGTGGAAATGTGGCCTGGTGGTACACCATAGATTTTTTAGTTCAGAGTCTACAGTAAAGTACTTAATTGGTCTCAAAGATTTTATAGAACAGAATCTTCTGAGTATTTTGGGTAACATTTTCCCTGTAGGTATCCCTTCAACTGTGGAAAAGGTACGTATAATGGTTCATAATAACAAATGTGTGCTACTTTGTGACACACATCAAAACATAATTGTTATTACGGTATGTTAAAGATGTTTTAGTGTATCTGAAAGTGTTTCTTTAATATTTTTATGCTTCGAAAGGTGCTCTATATACTAAGACAAACATTTGACTAACTGACATTAGATATGAACCATACCTAACTGTTCTGACTTAGGTACAAATTCGACTTAAACAACAGACTTAGGTACAGAACTCATTCGTAATGCAGGGATTGCCTGTAATGTTTTTGATTTGTAGCATTATGTTTTGATTATTTCTTAGTGTTTCCATCTCTCTGTTTGCATTACTCATATGATCTTGCATGTTGTCCACTTTTTTCATTAAATCCGTTAGCAAATTAATCATATGTCCATTGCTGTTGAGTCAATTCTGACTCATAGTGACCGTATAGGACAGAGTAGAACTGCCCCACAGGGTTTCCAAGGAGCAGCTGGCAGATTCGAACTACAGATCTTCTGGTTAACAGCCGAGTTCTTAACCATTGAGCCATCAGGGCTCCCAAATTAATCATGATTATTTTAAATTCCTGGTCTGATAATTCCAAAACCTCTGCCACATCTAAATCTAGTTCTGATACTTGTTCTATTTCTTCAGACTGTATTTTTGCTTTTTAAAATGTCTTGTAATTTTTTTTGTTGGAAGCTGGACATGATGCATCAATAAAAGGAACTGAGGTTCTTTTTGTTGTAATACTTTGTAAAGCCCTGTTGATGTTGATGAGGTGATCAGATGTGGAAAGAGAAATGTTATATACCCCTATGCTTAGGTCTTAGTCCTTTAGTTAAGTGAGCCTGTGACCCTGGGTTCTGACCTTCATAAGTACTTCTAGGTGTCTGTCTTCTTCTTTTTATTTTTTAAACCCTAATTTAGAAAATAATATTTGGAATCATTATTCTCTGACCGTGAGCATGGAGAAATGTGACCCAGCTGGGGCTGGGCCCTCACAGACTCACAAAGACACATCAACTGGGCCCTGAGATAAGATAACAGATAACAATCTCAGAAATTATATTAAGGAAGTTTTCACAAAACGGCAATAAAACCTAACCCAAAGGACTTCTCACCTTTTGTCTTTTTCTATTAACATTTAGTGAATAGGAATTTGTTGGACCAATGAAGACCCTCCCCTGACTTTCGTAACTGAAACCCGTACCAATGATTGTTAAGAAAGATGATTCAAAATGTAAGATTACAATTTCTAGCCAATCAGTGAAAAAGTGATGCTTTCAATGATTCTACCCATTTTGTGATGTTGATATATACTGATGATTGTGTAACCTTCTTTGGATTCAGACAGACATTCTAACTCTGGCAGCATGCTTGTCCGCTTCCCACTTTTGTTCTTTTGAATATACACCAAATAAAACTTCCTTTTTACTTTACTAAACTTTGTGATGTTTTTCCCCTATAACAACCCTTAGGTAAAATACCCATTGCCATCAAGTCAATTCTGACTCATAGTGACCCTATAGGACAGAGTAGAACTCCCCCATAGAGTTTCCAAGGAGCACCTGGTGGATTTGAACTGCCAACCTTTTGATTAGCAGATGTAGCTCTTAACCACTATGCCACCAGGGTTTCCTTAGGTAAAATAGAGAGGCTATTTTAGTTCACTGTAGTTGGTTATTTTCCTTCCCACAGTCAAAGATTAGAAGGTGGCTGAAGTTGAGTAATTCCATTCCCCTACATGAAAGGCTAGAGGGAGCTGTACTTGGGTATTTCTCTTCCTGTACACTGGTTAGAATTTGATACTACCTATTGTCTAGGCTCTGGTAAAATATTATCCGTGGAGGGCAGACTGTTGTTAAGGAGAATAGAGCACTATTTCAAAATGATTCCTTTCACCCTACCCCTCCAGAAGCAGGAGGGAAATTTTCTTCACAGTGAGAACCTGGTGGGGTTCCTGGGGCAAAAATCACAAAAATCTGGGCTCCCCTCAAGTCTGGGCCTTGAATAAACTTAAGACAGTAGTGAGTAACCCAGAAGTAGAGTAATCATATGTCCCTGTGTATTCTGGTAATGCTTATTGTCCTACCATGATTCTTTTTTTCTTTTTCTTTTTTTCTATTGTACTTCAGGTGAAGGCTTACAGAACAAATAGTTTCTCATGAAACAGAAGTACACATGTTGTTTTATGACATTGGTTAACAACCC
>NW_004444134.1:265135-369314 GCF_000243295.1 Trichechus manatus latirostris | reverse complement strand
GTGATCCTGGTCAGAGCAGTCAGTGGTGGTAGCCGGGCACCATCTAGCTGTACTGGACTCAGTCTGGTGGAGGTCTTGGTAGCTGTGGTCCATTAGTCCTCCGGACTAATCTTTTCCTTGTATCCTGTTCTCTTCATTCTCCCTTGCTCCCGAAGGGTGAGACCAGTGGAGTATCTTGGATGGCTTCTCACAGGCTTTTAAGACCCCAAGGTAGAATGTAGAATATTGTCTTTATAAACTGTGTTATGCCAACTGAGCTAGATGTTCCCCGAGACCATGGCCTCCATAGCCCTCCGCCCAGCAATTCAGTCCCTCAGGGAGTTTGTACATGTCCATGGTGAAGAGCAGGTTTTTAAGGATGTGTAGCAGGGGCAGATTAACCAGTAAGCAAGGTAGGCACAGGCTTACATTAAGCAAGGTATGAATGGGCTAACTTGTGCTCACTTACTAATCTTTAGTGCATAATTTCACATGGGTTTCACCCCATCTTTGATATGGTGAAAGACAGGTGAAATTCTGCACTACAGGTTAGTAAGTAAGCACAAGTAAGCCTGTGCATACCTTGCTTATAGGGTAATCTGTCCCTGATGTGTAGACGAATTTATGTGCTAGTGGAGAGGGAAATTTTAAGATATAGGAAAGCGTTGGTCTCATGGATAGAACAAAGTGATAGAAGAAATAGGGATGAGGTTTGGAGAGCAGATTGGAGGCTTGGTCTTGGAAAGGAAGCCATTTCTTTCTCTGATACTAGTGGGAAGATGAGAAGGATAGGTGAAGGTGAGGAAGTCTGCAAGTATGGAAGGAAGCAACCACAAGTTGCCTGGAAGCTTGTATTTGTTCTGTGAAGTACAAGGCAAATCAATATGCTGAGAATTAAGTGGTATGGGGTGTGGTGGGAAGCTGGAGCCTGGGTAAATGCTTTAACATCTTATGCCTCAATGAATGATATGAGACCCTGGAACTCTAACTCATCTGCACACAGAGATTCTGCTGAACTGAAAAAAGCTGTCTACCAAGTGTCTGTCCTGGATGAACATGGAGTTTGCAGTGAAAGTGTAGGCAGTGGTGGCAGTCTACAGAACTCAAAAGAGAGCAAGGCCATGAATCTAATGGATACAGTAAGAGAAGAAATAAAGTACCTCATTTTCAATCTTCCAGGTGGTTGCGGGGGACATTTTTCAGAAGTGGGCAACAGTAACTTGGGCAAGAAACTTCCTGTTTGCACGGTACCAGTTTTGTCTCATAATGTACTTCTCCTGATGGAATCTTCTGGCATTCAGCTTTTGTCATTCCTATGTGGATATTGTCACTCCTCCTCTCTGTTGGTGAATCACCCCACTAACCACAGCTGAAGTTGCACTGGATTCAGTTCCAGGGAGGTCAATGACATTATTGACATTCAATTCCTGAAACCCAAAAGCACCAATGTTCTCATACTTATGGCCATCTTCACAGGACAATTCTAATGTTCCTTGAATGTCTTGTCACTTTTTTATCTCTTGTACTTTGTCAACACTCTCCTTGTCTACTTCACAAATTCCAACTTTTCCTTCATGACCTTCAAACTCAAGTTTCTTCTCTTCTAGGATGATTTTGTGACCCTCCTCCCACCTAACCCCAGTTAAGCAGAGCAAGGTCCCTCCCTGTCGCCTTCCCTCTGCCTCTGTACACAACTTTGGTTGGGCATTTTTGGAACTGGGAACTTCTGGCTGGCTCTTCTTTCTTGTCTGAGAAGAAGCTTTAGTTCATGTTTGATGCATGAAAAGATGAGTGAGTCAGTGGGTGAGCTGTGAGGGAAGCTCTCTGCTCACACTGGGAAGGAAAGGCTCCTTTGCTGAGCCTTTTCCTCTGACCACCTTTACCTGTTGCTCTTCCCTGAGTTCAGTCTGTGGTCTTCTCTTTCACCTTGTTTTCTCCCTCTGGATGATTTCTCCCACCCTTGTGCCTTAATATCCATCTCTATGCTGGTGTATTAGTTTCTTTTGGCTGCCATAACAAAGTACCACAGACTAGGAGGCTTAAAACAATGGAAATGTATTCTCTCACAGTTCTAGTGCCTGTTGTTGCTGTTAGGTGCCGTCAAGTCAGTGTCAACTCATAGTGACCCTATGGACAATAGAACCAAACATTGCCCGGTCCTGCACCATCCTCAGAATCATTGTTATGCTTGAGCCTATTGTTGCAGCCACTGTGTCAATCCATCTCGAGGGTCCTCTTTTTCACTGACTCTTTACTTTACCAAGCATGATGTCCTTCTCCAGGGACTGATTCCTCCTGATAACATGTCCAAAGTATGTGAGATAAAGTCTTGCCATCCTCTCTTCCAAGGAGAACTCTGGCTGTATTTCTTCCAAGACAAACTTGTTCGTTCTTCTGGCAGTCCATGGTATATTCAATACTCTTCACCAACACGATAATTCAAAGGCATCAATTCTTCTTCAGTCTTCCTTACTTATCGTCCAGCTTTCACATGCATATGAAGTGATTGAAAACACCATGGCTTGGGTCAGGCACACCTTAGTCTTCAGGGTGACATCTTTGCTTTTTAACACTTTAAAGAGGCCTTTTGCAGCAGAATTGCCCAATGGAATACATCGTTTGGTTTACTGACTGCTGCTTCCATAGGTGTTGATTGTGGATCCAAGTAAAATGAAATCTTTGACAACGTCAATCTTTTCTCCGTTTACCATGATGTTACTTATTGGTTCAGTTGTGAGGATTTTTGTTTTCTTTATTTATACTGAAGGCTGTAGTCTTTGATCTTCATCAGTAAGTGCTTCAAGTCCTCTTTGCTTTCAGCAAGCAAGACTGTGTCATCTGCATATCACAGGTTGTTAATGAGTCTTCCACCAATCCTGATGCCACATTCTTCTTCACGAAGTCTAGCTTCTCGGATTATTTGCTCAGCATACAGATTGAATAAGTATGGTGAAAGGATACAACCCTGATGCACACTTTTCTTGATTTCAAACCATGCAGCATCCCCTTCTTCTGTTCAAACTACTGCCTCCTGGTCTATGTACAGGTCTCCCATGAGCACAATTAAGGGTTCTGGAATCCCCATTCTTCACAATGTTATCCATAATTTGTTAAGTTCCACACAGTTGAATGCCTTTGCATAGTCAATAAAACACAGGTAAACATCTTTCTGGTATTCTCTACTTTCAGCCAAGATCTATCTGACATCAGCATTGATATCCCTCATTTCACATTCTCTTCTGAATCCAGCATGAATTTCCGGCAGTACTGCTGCAACAGCTTCTGAATGATCTACAGCAAAATTTTACTTGCATGTGATATCAATGATATTGTTTGATGACTTCCACATTCTGTTGGATTACCTTTCTTTGGAATGGGCACAAATATGGATCTCTTCCAGTCAGTTGGTCAGGTAGCTGTCTTCCAAATTTTTTGGCATAGACAAGTGAGCACCTCCAGCTCTGCATCCGTTTGTTGAAATGTCTCAATTGGTATTCCGTCAGTTCCTAGAACCTTGCTTTTCGCCAATGCCTTCAGTGCAGCTTGGACTTCTTTTTTCAGTGCCATCAGTTCTTGATCATATGCTACCTCCTGAAGTGGTTGAATGTCGACCAATTCTTTTTTCCATCTTCTTTTGATTCTTCCTCTGTCGTTCAATATTTTGCCTATAGAATCCTTCAAAATTGCAACTTGAGGCTTGAATTTTTTCTTCAGTTCTTTCAGTTTGAGAAATGCCGAGTGTGTTCTGCCCTTTTGTTTTTCTAACTCCATGTCTTTGCATATTTCATTATAATATTTTACTTTGTCTTCTGGAGCCACGCTTTGAAATCATCTGTTCAGCTCTTTTACTTCATCGTTTCTGCCATTCGCTTTAGTGAATCTACGTTCGAGGGCAAGTTCAGAGTCTCTTCTGATATCCATTTTGGTCTTTTCTTTCTTTCTTGTCTTTTTAATGACCTTTTGGTTTTTTCATGTATGATGTCCTTGATGTCTTCAGGCATTAGTATTCAATGCGTCAAATCTATTCTTGAGATGGTTTCTTAATTCAGGTGGGATATACTCAAGGTCATACTTTGGCTCTCGTGGACTTATTTTAATTTTGTCCAGCTTCAAGTTGAACTTGCATATGAGCAATTGTTGGACTGTTGTGCTGACAGCCCCTGGCCTTGTTCTGACTGATGATATTGAGCTTTTCCATCTTCTCTTTCTGCAGATATAGTTGATTTCATTCCTGTGTTTTCCATCTGGTGAGATCCATGTCTATAGTTGCAGTTTATGTTGTTGAAAAAGGTGTTTCCAATGAAGAAGTAGTTGGTCTTGCAAAATTCTATCATTCGATCTCCTGCATTGTTTCTATCACTGTATTTTCTATCACCATGCGATCTACCACCATCGTTGCTAAGGTCATATTTTCCAACTACCAATCCTTCTTCTTCATTTCCAACTTTCGAATTCCAATCACCAGTAATTATCAATGCATCTTGATTGCATGTTTGATCAATTTCAGACTGAAGAAGTTGGTAAAAATCTTCAATTTCCTCATCTTTAACATTAGTGGTTGGTGAGTAAATTTGAATAATAGTTGTATTACCTGGTCTTTCATGAAGGCTATGGATATTATCCTATCACTGAAGCGCTGTACTTCAGGATAGATCTTGAAATGTTCCTTTTGACAATGAACTCGACACCATTCCTTTTCAATTTGTCATTCCCGGCATAGTCGACCATATGAATGTCTGATTCAAAATGGCCAATACCAGTCCATTTCAGCTCACTAATGCCTAGGATATCCATATTTATGCATTCCATTTCATTTTTTGACTTCCAATTTTCCTAGATTCATGCTTAGTACATTCCATGTTCCCATTATTAATTGATGTTTGCAGCTGTTTCATCTCATTTTGAGTCATGTCACATCAGCATATGAAGGTCTTGGAAGCTTGACTCCATTCACGTCATTAAGGTCAACTCTACTTTAAGGAGGCAGCTCTTCCCCAGTTGTATTTTGAGTGCCTCCCAACCTGAGGGGCTCATCTTCTGGCACTATATCAGACAATGTTCTGCTGCTATTCATAAGGCTTTCACTGGCCAGTCTTTTCAGAAGTAGACTGTCAGGTCCTTCTTCCTAGCCTGTCTTAGTCTGAAAGCTCCACTGAAACCTACCCACCAAGAGTGACCCTGCTGGTATTTGAAATATCGGTGGCAAAGCTTCCAGTATCACAGCAATACGCAAGCCACCACAGTACAATAAACTGACAGATGCTTGGTGGTCTGGTGCCTAGGAGTCTGAAATCAAGGTTTGAGGTATGTGGAGGGCATCTAAGCAAGGATGGGTGTCTGGTAGGCCATAGGGCACACAGGAAGTTGGAAGATGAGGCGGAGATGTAGATTTGCCTGTTATGAGCTATTATGTATTGAATTGTATCCTCCCCCCAATGATATTTTGAAGTTCCAACCTCCAGTACTTGTGACTGTGACCTTATTCAGAAATAGAAAGAGGGCTATGCTTTCTATGAAGGTTCCAAAGGAGGGCAAGTGGTTCAGGTGCACCTAAGAGCTTTTCTGTTAGTTTCTGGTGTTGCTGGCAATCCTTGGCATTCCCAGCTTGTAGACTCATTTCTCCAGTCTCTGCTTCCATCACATGGCTGCCTTCCCTCTGTCTGTCTGTCTCTTCTCCTCTTCTTATAAGGACACTAGTCATGTTGGATTAAAAGCCCACTCTAATGATCCTATCTTGATTACATCTGCAAAGACCCTATTTTTGAATAATGTCACATTTACAAGTACTGGAGGTTTGGACTTCAGCATATCATTTTGGGGGGACACAATTCAATCCATGATAGCTGATAAATGCCAAATCTAGATATCCTCCACACCCCCCATTTCTGCTTCCAGATGGCCTACCAGACAGCCATCCTTGCTTGGATGCCCTCCACATACCTCAAACTCAAGTTCTCCTCTGTCTCCTTTTCCCAGCAGCTGGCCACCATCCACACGGTTACCGAAACCTAAACTCCTCTCTCCCTTGTCCTCTGTGGTAGGCAGAATAATGTCTCCCAATGATGCACATGTCCTAATCCCTGGAAACCATGTCTATGTCACCTTACATAGCAAAAGGGAATTGCAGACATGATTAAAGTTAAGGATCATGAGATGGGGAGATGATTCTGAATTATCCAGGTGGGCCCAATCCAATTACATGAATCTTTAAAAGAGGAAAACTTTTTCCAGCTACAGTCAAAGGAATGAGTGGGAAGAAGGAGGAGAGATTTGAAGTGTGAGAGGGACTCAATCTATCGTTGTTAACTTTAAAGATGGAGGAAGGAAGCCACAAACCAAGGAATATGGACGAATTCTAGAAGCTGGTAGCAGCCCTCAGATGACAGCTAGCAAGGAATTGGGGACTTTAGTCCTACAACTGAAGGAACTGCTGAATGCTGCCAATCACCTGGATGAGCAGGAAATGGATCTTCCCCTAGAGCCTCCAGAGAGGAACACAGCTTGTTGACACCTTGACTTTGGCCCATTGAGGCCTGAGACAGACTTCTGACCACAGAACTTCTGTTGTTTCAAGCTGCCAAGTTTGTGGTAATTTGTTATGGCAGCAACAATGAACAAATCCAATCTCCCCAGTCTTCAAAATCCACTGTGTAAAAGCTCTGGTATCTGACCCGTCTTTCTACTCCTCCTGCTGCTGTCTTGAGTTTGGCCCTCATAAACGCTAGCCTGAAATGGTCACTTCAGTGGCCTCCCTGAATGTCATCTCATCCTTCCTCCAATCCAACTTTCACTCATATTGCTGGCAGATCCATCTTTCTAAAAAATCAGTCTCATTCTATCTGGGCCTTCCCTAATATCCTTTTGTGGCCTCCACTCCCTGTGACCATATCCAGGCATCCTGGATCATGTGCAGCCATCTGGCCCTCTGGCCACATCTGCACTTCACTTCTAAACAGTGTCCCTCCACCACGCAACACACTCACTGTGGCTGTCACTCCCGCCTGACCACCATTCTTTGTCTCTCCCCAAACTCACCAGTGGTCCCACCCCAGGCCTTGGCCCACTGGTCATTCAACCTAGAACACACCCTATACACTGCGTCCTCTCCTGATGAAAACCTGCTTGTGTCTCAGATATTACTCAAGGTCCCCCCACCCCAAGCCTCTCTTGACCCCCCACACCCTCTGGAGGGACAGACTGATCCCTCCTTTTGTCCTGTATGTCCTTCTGATGCATATCACACTTCCTAGATGACAAGCCTAGGAGGGAGGACCATCTCTAGTCCATCTTTGCATCCTGGAGACCAGCATGGCCCAGGGTGCCTGTGCACAGTAGGAACGCCAAGCCTGTGAGTTGAGTAGGAGTGAGTGAACAGCAACGGTTGGAGCATGCAGACAAAACGAGCATCAGTAGGGTGTTGAGGCAGACTACCTTCCTAGATAGACTGAAGGGAAATATATTATTTTTCGGTAAATGTGGAGCACAAAAGGGCAGGGGAAGCAGCCCTTACTTAAACGAAGTAGTGGCTTATTCAATCATAGGTGGGCTTTACTCAGCAATTCCTGTGTCCCAGACACTGTTCTAGTGGCTTTTCTATTGACCCTTTAATCTCACAATGACCCTATGAGGCAAATACCACGACCTCAATCTTGTTGAGGAGGAACCGAGGCCCAGCTCACAAGCCAAGGGCAAATGCCAGGCCAGTGGGGGGCTGGTATTCAGGCCCACAGGTGCCTTCTATATTCCCCATGGGGTTGTGGAAGGCAAGCACAGGGACCCAGAGCCACATCAAGATGGCCTGGCTGCATCAAGACAGAAAGCAGAGGAAACCTGACCCTGGGGCCACAGGAAGGGCCCCGAGGCTCACCAGCATAATCTGGCCTCAGCAACATCCAGGAGAGGTGGGCATTTGACACAAATGTAGGAACATCTCCCTTTTAGGGTTCCAGGGAACCCCAGCTTTAGTTACCACAGTGAGCAGTGTCAGCTTCTGGGGCTGGTGGACTCCGGTCGCAGCAGCCGCGCTGGGTTTGGGTCACTTCCCAGCAGGGCAGGTACCTGTAGGCACATAGCTTTGGACTGTAGCCCTGGAACAACCCTCATGGTGAGCCCGAAGGGACCGCCCTGAGGAAGACAGACTTTCAGTCCTGGCATCACCACTGCACTGATATGTCGCAACATTTACTGCACATGTCTGCACCCACTCTGGGAACCCCTCTTGCAGTACCAAATTCTTTCTCTTGCAGGCCCCCTTCTTGGGAGGAGGCCTTACAGAAGCAGGACGCAGAAAATCCTTTTACAGGAGTTTCAGGTGAGGATTATGTCCCGAGTCTGAACGAAGCATGACTTTTTTCTGCAGTTTATTTGTGAGGCCCAGCACCAGGTCTTGTGGAAGACACAAAATGGTCAAGGTGTAGAGCCCGCGACACTCCACTCCTGGGAGCATCATATGCCAGACTCACCCAGGGAATGTGTCAGCATGGAGGGGGCAGCCCTACACAGTAAGTGAAATGCAACATAGTGCCAACTCTGAGGATAATGATAAAACAGGAGGGCCCTGTAACTCTGGGACTTAAATAAAGTGTATGAAGAAGGCATTTGACCTAGACCTCAAAGGCCGAGATATCAATACAGAATAAGAAGGGAAAGACATTCTAGCTGAGAGTAGCATGGCCCAAAGCCCTGTGCGTAGCAGTGAAAAGCCAGCTAGCCAGGGCGGGTGTGGACGCGGTGGGGAGACCAGTAAGGCTGGAAGCCCATCAGGGAAGGTCCCGGAGGGCCTTGAAAAGAAATTGAGGGGCTTATTCTTGGCCTTAGCACATGCGTTCTTAAACACCACTGTGTGTCAGCAGCACTCACCCTGGAATCTGCATCTCTACCACATAGCCCAGGGTTTGATCCCCAGAGTCTGAAGACACATGGAAAGGGGGAGGGGCAGTAGCAGCACAGTCACAGCTGGAGCCGGGAGAGGACAGTCCAGTCAAGCTTAGGAAGGCAGCTTTGGCAGGGGTGAGTACCTGGCCTGGAGGAGATTTGGGTGATGATTCAGAATAGAGCCTCAGGCACTGGGCGTGGCTGGAGTGGAGGCCAGAGGGAGGAGGAGCACCAACAGGGATCTTTAACCCCAGTGCCCCTGAGACGGCCACCTGAACAGAGATGAGAAATGACAGGGGGGCGTTTAGGATGAAAGGTCAAGTCTGATTTGGGAACTTGGGCTTGACGTGCCACAGCGCACTGTCCTGTAAAAAGACCAGTACGATTTTCTGTCTAGTTGACTTCAACTCACGGCGACCCTATGCATGTCAGTAGAACTGTGTTCTATGGGCATTCGGTGGCTGATTTTTTGGAAGTAGATGGCCAGGCTTTTCTTCCAAGATGCCTCTGGGTGGACCTGAACCTCCAACCTTTCGGTCAGCAGCCAGTGTGTTAACCATTTGCACCGCGCAGGGACTCCTAGTCCTGTAAAAAGCAGGTGGAAGTCACATCCAGAAGCACACTAGGCAGGCGGAGCAGGCCTGGGCCCTGCTGCTGCTCTGCATGTGGTGGGTATTGTAGGTCCCGCGCTTCTCCATTTTCCTGCCGACCTAGGGAGGCTGGGGGCAGGGGGAGGTCAGGAGGAACTAGGTTTCCGCTGACCATGAAGACTGATCACTTCCCACCAAGTCAATTTTATTTAGCATAGCTCTGGAGTCCCTGGGGTGGGAACAGCCCAAACACACTTCCTTCTGAGACCTGCTCAGGTAACTGGACTCTGAGGAGACAACATTACACGACGCCAGGACTCCTCAGGCCCACGCGTGGGCGTTAGAGGGGAGCAGGATGCTGTGGAATTTAGTGTGAATTCAGGGATTCTTCTTGAAACATTAAGCTGTTGTACTGGTGCTGCAAGGAGGCGTGGGCCACACATCCAGTCAGGGACCTCTGGCTGCCCTGCTTGTAGACTCCTGTCCCACGGCTGGGGTGCCTGTGGGCAGGACGTGTTTCCACAGGAGACTGTTGGACCTGTGCTCAGGAGCAAGGCTACATAGGAGCCACCTCATGTTGGATCGGTGCCTGCCATGTGGGACTTTATTTATGGATTGTGAAACTGCTGGGATTAAGAAATGAGCCCAATATAATAAATACTGACAAACAGGTCCCGCCACATTCACAGTGACAGGAGGAACCCCTCAGTTTAGAAAGCTCTCCACAGAGACCCACGACGTCAGCTCTCCCTCCTGGGGTCTTTACTCAGTGCCACCTCCTCAGGGTCCTGCCTCCCCAACCCCCAACCCCCACACTTACTCCATATCCTCCTTCTCCTATGATTTTTTTGTGTAGCACGTATCACCTTGTCATATTCCAGCCTGCTGCTTGTTTGTTCTGTCGTCTGTCTCTCCATGCTGGCAGGACTTTTGCTATCTTGCTCACTGGGCACTCCAGTGTCTACAGCAGTGCCCACACATATTAGGTGCTTAATAAATATTTTCTGAATAAGTGAATAAAGGAGTGGATGATCATTAAAAAAGAGAGCAAATTCACCATTCATTTAAATGAGAACACACAAAGATAACAAGTGTGGTTGAAATGAACACATTCCTTCTAGAAAACAATCTGATATTCTTTTTCTAAGATGATCCTTTCAGCATTAGTTACTGTAAAACTTAGAAATAATTTAAATATCTAATCATTGGGGAACAATTAAGTACATGTTAGCAAATCTGTGCAGCTGGAAAATTATATGAAAATTTTTGTAAATTTGGGGGAAATGCTGATGATCTGAGGGTAAGGGAAGACAGCAGGATAGCAAAATTGCAGGCAGGATACCATCTTAACTCTGAGAAAAATGTGCAAAAATAAGGGAAAACCCCAACATGTTAGCAATAGTTATTTCTGAGTGGTGGAGTTATACAAAATTTATATGAATTGGTTTTTTTTCCTGAATTTTATACTTTTTTTCTGGAATAAACATATATCAAAATCAAAACCATAAGAAGATTTTCTTTAGCACAGAAAAGTAACACACATTAAGACTGACTAATCAAGTTGATTTCTGTCAAATCCTATGACAGTGTCTTGACCTTCACTTTTAACCCGCCCTTCATCTGTGCCAGCTCATGTTCTTCTTATTTATTCATTCCTTAAACAGATCTTTTATACACATTTGTGCCGCCTTCTGGATTGCTTGAAATCTGGCTTTGGTTGAAGCTACTGGCAGGGAGACATAGAACCCCACTGTCACAATTCAAGGATGATATTCTGGGCTAGGTGTTTGGGGAAGTACAAAGATATATTAGAATGTGGTTTCTGCCCTCCATAAATTTTCAGTTGAGTGGCTCTAGTTCTCTGGTCTTTACCTTGGGGGAACTATTTTTACTAAAACCACCAGGGACATTCTTCTGGCAAAAACCCAATGGCCTCATTCCTTTTCTGCCCCTCTGGGCCTCTCAGCTCCTCTGTCGAGACCCATCAGCCCTGTCCTCTGTGACATCTCTCTGGTCTGGTCTTCAGGGACCTTCTGCACCCTGAATCGTTGTTGCTTTCAGGATCCGTTGAGTATCTAACTGCTGTCCTTTCCTCATTCTCAGAAACTCCAGACTTTACAATGCTCTTGAATCAACCTCGAGTATCTTATCGAAGCAGATACTTCAAAGATCTTTATCTTTATGACACCAATTACTCCTATGACTTTTGGCTCAATGGCCTATGCTGCTTTCTTCAACCCAAAACAAACCCACTGCTGTCTCTCACTCCTGCGTATCTCCATCTCCTAACGATTCCATTGCTCTGTCTTAAGCTTTTTATGCAGGTCTTTCTCCATCCCAGAATACTCTCTTTGCAACCCTAATTCAAACCACAGTTGGACTTCCTCTCCCTGAACTAATCCTATTTGTCCTACTCGCCTTTAAGAAAAGGCTGCCCCTTTTCTTAGCACAAGGCTATACATCTCAGAATGCACGTAATATCTATGCACACATTTTTGATCTTTGATTTGTATATTTCTCCTATTTTCCCCTGTTGAGTTCTCTAAGGATCATATTTTCTATTTCTTTATAATTTTTCACAAGACTTAAAGTAGTGCTCTGCACAAGTTAGGTAACTGACAGACAAAATCAGGGAGCATGCTCAGGTAATTTTCAAATAATACCTTTTTTTTTTTTTGGCTAGTGAGAAACATAAGAAAGTTCACTTTGCACTGTCTTACCTGTTCCTCCACCTTGAAAATATTCAGGTGCTTTACTCTCTCCATTTCACTCTAGCCCTACAGAGACCTCGGAGCTACATTCTACTGACTTTCAAACTTTCCACATGATACCCAGTTCTTGCCAGGATTTGAAGGTATCTCTTTATCCTAACCCTCAGCTCTTCCGTTTTTAGGTGAGCATTATCATTCAAATTTTTGTAATTTTTATTTTGAAATAATTTTAGACTTAAAGAAAAGTTATAAAAATAGGTCAGACAGTTCTTGGGGGCCTTTATCCAGTTTCCCCAGTGTTAGCATCTCACATAACCACAAAGCAGCGGTCAAAACCAGGGAATTAACATTGGAATGCCCTTTTTTTTGTTCCAAGGTCCTGTCCAGGACACCACATTGCATTTCATCATCATGTCTCCTTGGTGTCTCCAATCTGACAGTTCCTTGTTTTACATAATCTTGACACTTTTGATGAGTACTAGGCAGTTATTTTGTAGAATGGCTCTCATTTAGGTTTGTCTGATGTCTGCTCATGATTATACTGAGGTTCATTCATTTTTAGCTGGAATACTGGAGAAGTGAACTGTTCTCAGTGCATCCTACTTTAAGGTGGTGTCTGCAGGCTTGCTCTTTGCAACTGATCAATCTCTTGGGGGAGATAAGTTGAGACTATGCAAATATCCTGTTTCTCGCCAAACTTTTGCCCAGTGATTTAGTTATCTATCAGCGAGTCTCTCCTGGAACAATTATCACTGTACTGTTTGCCTGTTGGTGATTTTGTATTTTCCTCATTCTTTCTGCATTTATTAACTTGAATTCTTTTATAAGGAAGAGCTGTCCCTTCTCTGCTATTTATTTATTTATTTATTCAATTATTTATTTGCATCACTATGGACTCATGGATATTTATTTTATTCTATGGGTTAGAATCCAATACTATCATTATTTATTTTGTTGCTCAAATTGTTTCAGTGTGGCCATGGGGAGCTCCTTCAGGTTGGCTCTTTGTCCTTTGATAGGCCCCTTTCTTTTTTGACTGCATCCTTACTTTCTGGCATTATAAAATGCCCCAGGTTCCTCTTGTACGTTCCCTGCCCCAGCCCTGAAATCAACCACTTGTCCATAAAATCAACCCCCATAGTTTTGAATCTCTGTTTCTCAATCACAAATTGCATTCCAATCGTCAATCTTCTGATGGAGACATTGACTCAAGGAGAGGAGCCTTGCTTATACCCATGCCACCTAAAATAGCACCCAACACAGCTTAGGAGCTCACCAAAGAATCACCAAAGGCTGGCTGGCTCCTGGTTGTTTGGTAACTTTCATCATGTAGCTGGCAGAGTTCTGGTGGGTGGGACCTCACTCCCTGCTTCCTAGAGAAGGCATTGGTGGCTTTGAAGCAATTCCAGCTTCTGCCAGCCTGGGGAGCCTGAAACCAGGAATCAAACCTCTGTCCTTATTTTCGAAAAACAGTTCTTAAGAAGACAGGATCCAGGAAAGCCGAAGTCACTCCACAGAGCTGAGTGCCACTTCAAGCTGCCAGGATCAGGATAAGTCACAGGACGTCTCAGTGCCTATTTCATCATCAGCCTTAGTATCTAATGTGCAATACTGACACGAATTGTGAAGACTTTATCAGCACATGCATACCAAATTTATAAGTCCACACTTGGGAAGCAGGCAGAGGATGGCTCAGCAGGGCTGTAAAAGCGCAGAACTGACTCTGGATGGCAAGGTGTGATGCATTAGAGCTGTGCTACATATTGTTAATAAATTTAGCAAAAATAAAGTATTTTGAAAATTTATCCAGTTAGTTTTATCATCAACAAAAAACATTCTAACTAATTGGACACTTCAAAAATACAATCTGAATGATGTGAGAGAGGCGATAGTACTCGATTTTGCCAATACTACATTGCTAAAACGAAGAGATTCACGATTTAGATTCAGAGAGGTTCATAAATGTGGTGTAAAAAAACATAAATAATCCTTCACACTTGACAATGAAGGGTCAAAGATTTCTGAATTTTACTAAGTTAAATGTCAGCCCTGGTGCAGTGCAGTGAATTGCTTTTAAATGGCCCTTTTAGCCAGGTCTTGTAACTTCCACGAAATGACTGGGTGGGACTATGCAAATAAGGTATGTAAAACTCTTGCCAAGATTTGCTAGGATATGCAAATAAGGTGTCTGCGGCCCACCAAAGGGATTGGTCAGTTTTGCCGTCCTGCTAGGCTTAAAAAGAGCCAATCCTAGAGGTTGAGGGGGAACCTCACTACCATCAAGAAGAAGAGTGGGAATGGAGTGCATCCTTTGGACCCAAGGTCCCTGTGCTGAGAACCTCCTAGACCCAGAAGACACAGTTGTAACGCTGAAGGCGGCAGTGGCATAGGACTGGCAGACGGATGGAGCTGGCTTGCAGACCCATGGAGTGAGAGAGCTGAGTGCCTTCTGGTAGGAGGTTTCCTGCAGAGTGGTGTCCTCTGGGCACTTACCAGTGGAGCTAAAGAGAGAGCTGTAACACTTCCCTGAGCAGGGCAGAAGCCAGGCCTTGAGCAAGGCCTGGCAGCAGCAAGACACTAAGTAGGGGCTGGCAGCAGCAAGACCCCAGCAGGGCCCAGTAGCAGCAGCCGAGAAGAAGCTGTCCTGATCGAAGAACTGTATCCTGAGTTGTTCCTATCACTTCCAAGTTGATTCTGATCCTGAGTTGTATTTGTTACTTTCCTAATAAACCCCATAATTGTGGGTATGGTCTGGGAGTTCTATGTGGCCATTGCAATGAATTATCCAACCCAGCAAAGAAGTAAAGTGTGCTGTGGGAGGGATGGCTTGTATCAGACTTGGTAAAAATTTGAAAAGTGGAGGATTGTCTGACCTCCACTTCATAGGAATCAGCTTTGAGCTGATGCTGATCTTGATTCTCGTCTCTCCCCCTGAAGTTAGATGAAGTTTGATGCCGCCATTTTATACCTGATTATTGACTCACTTTGAGGGATGAGAATAAGAAAGTCAAGTGAGTTTTTGGCATGAAGTTTAAAGAATTTGTTCATTAACCAACTCTGCCCATTAACCAATACCAAACCAAACTGTTGCCATTGAGTCAATTCCAACTCATGGCAACCCCACGTGTTTCAGAGTAGAACTGCTCCATAGGGTTTTCTTAGCTGTAATATTTATGGAAGTAGAGTGCCAGGACTTTCTTCCACATTGCCGCTGGGTGGGTTCAAACTGCCAACTTTAGGTTAGTAGTCGAGCTCAAACCACTTACACCACCCAGGGACCTCTCTGCCCATGACCAAGTGAAATTCTTAGTCAATACTTTAATCTTCCAGTCTTCATTCCCTCATCTGTTCAAAAGTGATAATAACACTACTCACTCACTGAACATTTATTTATTAAGCAGCTATTATGTGCCATGTTCTATGCTAGGTCTCAGAGAGGTACAAGAGTAAGTAGTGAGCACGACAGATGGGTTCCTGCTCTCAGTGAGTCTGCACTTTTTATATCAATACAAACTCATAGATATTTACTTTACTCTATGGATTAAAATCCAATACTATTATTAGTTATTTTATTGCTCAACTTGTTTCAGCTTCCACCATTGGGAGCTCCTCCAGCTTGGCTCTTGTATCCTTTGATATGTCTCCCCCTTTTTCTGAGCCCTTCGGTACTTTCTGAGCACTTTTGTGGCTCCATAAGATGGGGGGAGATAAAGAATTAAACAAACAGTGACAATAACAGGGATAACTACCATGTGTGAGGTGGTGTAGGTAATCTAGAAACGTTGCCACCTAAGGGAAGAGACTTCTAAGCTAAGGCCCGTGGGGTGAGTGGGAGATGGGCTAGTGGGGTTGGGGGTGGTAAGGATAGGTGGTTGTTCCAGTGAAAAGTACAAAGTGGAGAGGGCTTGATGCTTTTGAGGAACTGAAAGAAGGATGCATGCATGGGTGCTGGTGGGACTGTGGCCAGAGAGCTAAGCAAGGCCAAAACATGAAGAGTATTGCAAGCCAAGTGAAGGGGCCTGGACATTATGTTAATGGAAACTGAAGCCATTAGGTGTTTTAAAAAGGGTTGTTTGAGGGTTAAATGAGATAACGTCTAGTATAGTGCTCAGCACATTGGAGGTATGCAAGAAAAGGGGCCACTGCTGCTGCTATTTCTACTACTTCTGCTACTACTACTTCTACTACTGTTGCTACTACTGATACTATTACTACTATTACTACTGCTACTACTACTTCCACTACTGCTGCTACTATTACTACTGCTACTATTACTTCAACTACTTCTGTTACTACTGCTGCTGCTACTATTGCTACCATTACTTCTACTACTGCTACTGTTGCTACTACCTTTACCACTACTAGTGCTACGACTTCTACTACTACTACTTCTTGTATCTGGGAAGCTGTAATTAAAGCTTTTTAAAGTGAACTCTTCTTTGCATATCTGAAGACCCCAAAACTTGCCACTGGCCACACCATAACACCCTCTGCTAATTTAACAGGGGAGTTGTTCAGATGCAACAGGGCCCAGCAGGTGAGTCTGGGAGTTTATCTTGGAGGTCCTTTCAGTTGATGGGAAACTCCAGTTGAAGAAGACAGGCTACGTTTCAGCTGACCAAGAGAACATGGATCCATGTTGAATAAAATGTGAGCATTTTATTATCTGCCACCTTATCAGCCCGCAATTCATGAACTGGTGATTTAAAATCCAAGCGGCATCTGCTCATTTGGTAAGTCTCTATGGAGTCCTTACTCTATGCCAAGCACTGTCCTAAGGTGTGCACAGGGTACAAAAAACTCCCTGAACCTCCCTGCCCCTGTGGGGGCATTCATTCTTAGTAAGTGAGCACAGGAGGTGACCCAGAGCAGTGGTTTCCAAAGAATTTATCAGAACATCTATTTCTATCCATTTTAATCTAAATATATAAAAATAAGCTTAACTAATCTTTAACCTGGGCCATGACGGGGGGCCCTCAGGCCACTCCTGAGGCCATGATGCTCGGTACTCCATGTGGGGGACCCTAGAGGACAGGGCCTCAGAGGCCAGCTAGCAGCGCCTTCCCATGGGCACTGCCACACTACTCTGTGTGTCGGCCATAAGTGGATTCAAGTAGACAAACCCCAGAATATCAACACAGACGCTCTGAGGGAGAGACAACACCCAGAAGCGCAAGCAGATCAGGACAGCAGAGCTGGTCTCCACTCCTCTGAGGGAGGGTGCTTTGTCGGCTGCATTTCGAGGTTAGAGACAACAGCACAGAACTAACCAGGCCCGACAAGAAATCCATCCGTGTTTGAAATTCTTAAAACGACTATTTGAAATAGGGATTTACATCCTCTGTCACTACAGTGACGCTCATGCTAGAAGCATACTTTGCCTTTAGTTATTAGCTAATGACATCAAACCTAACCCAGCAGAGGAAGGTGAATGCTTTAACTTGCTTTTTTCCCCAGCAGAGATGCTTTATGTAAAAGTCTAGAGGACTAGAGCCACTCAATGAGTGTAATAATACAGTCATTAACACTGATGTCAGACACAATGTTAGAATCTGGGGATACTGAGATGAGTAAGATACCATCCCGACTTCAAGGGGTGTGTGTGTACACACACACAAAGACATACCTCACACGCAAACACACACGCACACAGACACATTCAGAGGCACACCACACACACATGCACACATCACACACACACAGACACACAGAGATGCACCACACACATACACAAGACACATCACACACACAAACACATACATATACACACACCACACACAGACACACACCCAGAGACACACCACACACACACTACACACAGACACATAAAGAGATACACACAGAGACACACCACACACACATACACAGACACACCACACACAGAGAAACACTACACACACGCACACAACCACCACATAAGCACACATGAACACCACACACAGAGACACACCACACACAGACACACACACATCACACACACAGATACACACACAGAGACACACCACACATACAGACACACACACAGAGAAACACCACACACAGACACAGAGAGACACACCACATACACATAGACACACAGAGACACAGCACACACAGACACACCACACACACACACACAAATACCACACACACACAGACACACCACACACACACAGATACACACACACACAGACACACTGAGACACACTCACACACACAGTACCCATGCAGTGTGGTAAGTGATAGGCAAGAAGTTGCTGACTTTTGTAGGAATGGGCTCTGTGGGCACACAGGAATTTACCTGGGAGAGGCAGGGAGGGCTTAGAAATGAGGAGCTAAGTCACAAACTACAGGGAGCTCAGCAGGCAGAGATGAGAGAAGAGCAGCCCAGACTGAGAGGCCAGCTCATGCCCAACCAATGTGGCCATGTGCAAGAGGCCTACTGGAGGGACGGCAGAGAGTTCCGGGGACTGGAACCTTGGAGGCCAGTGAGAAGGGCGAGTGTTTACAGGCAACCAGGTTCTGCAAATTTACATATAACAGCCTCCCCCAGAAACCGAAGGCCTGTGGCAATGCCAAGTGGTCCTTCCAGAGAAGTGCCACAGGCTGTGTCCTTCAGGTAAGCCTCACAAGCCTGGGGACAGGAAAGTACCACAGGATCTGCACTGAAAGGCCCAGCGGGAGGGGCTGGCCAGTGAAGGCCCCTTGACCTCACAGCCACCCCAGGCTCTGCCCCTGACCCCTGCGGAGCCCTCCACCTTTGTGATTCTGTACCATCCTCCTCCTACCTATTTCTAATCATTCCATGTGCATTTGTGAATGATACATGGTATTTTTTGCTTGTTTTTTTTTTTAAAGGTTATATAAATTATATCTGTAATGTTTTCTTTTACAGAAAAAAGTAAACATGAAAAAATATTAAATTACCACCTCTTATAGAAGGGACCTGGCTGTTTGCTATATGTACTTTGCTTATTTTTCATTTCTTTTCTTAAAAAACCAGGAAAGCATGGGGCCCAGGGGCTGACAACCCCTCCTCAGCCCCACTCCATTCCAGTCCCAGAACCTAGGACCTCTTCTCATTAGCTCCTGGGAAGGCACTTGCCCTAAAGTGGCTTGTGTGGTCCTCACCGAGGATGACTATGGAAGTTGGCCTGCCTTGAGGCTGTGCGCACCAATGCACCTTCAAGGTCTCCCCACCTAGGTTCCATCTCACTCTGGACCTGCTGTCTCTGGACTCCTGTTGTCCTCGTGCCTTGGATCACGGGGCTGAGCGGGAACTGGCGGGGCGGGGGGTAGGGGGAGCTCTGCCTCCAATAGCCGGAGTGGACCCAGCTCCCACAGTGCTGAGTAACAGTTAGGAGCACTGGCCCTGGAGCCTGCCCTGTTAGGTTGGAGTTCTGGCCCTATCACTTCTAACTGTGTGACCATGAACAAGTTTCATAACAGTCTGGGCCTCAGTTTCCACACTGGTAAAGTGCACACGTCAGCCCAAACCTGACATCAAATGGCATGAGGCTTGTAAACACCTGGCCTGGTGCGTGGAAGGCCTTCAATCAATGGTGCTGTTGCCATGAGTAGGTCAAGCTGAATGCTGACCAAACCTGAAGGGTTAAGAGTGAAGATGATCTTTCTCTAATGGTCATTTTGCTTTCTGTGATGGAATAAAAGAGAACCCTTTTCTTTCAGGATTAATGAAAAACACCTCCTCTTCCTGATGACAATATTATGGTGTTAAAAAACTGTTGGCAAAATGCCTGGTGTTCTTTGGTAAAAAAAGGTAGTATATAAATACAAAATATTATGTCATCTTACTTCGTGATGCAGGGAGCTGGCATCTGCCAAGTTTTGGATGGTTTTGCCGTATTTCATCATTTAGGATTGATGTCACTTTCCCCCCTTAATTGCACTTTAGGTCATTGTATGTCTGCAAAGTTAGGATAAATATTTCCTGAGTGCCAGAGTCCCATTTAAAAAATTATAGTAATTGAAACTCTCTTTAGGGTTTGGATTTATAAGAGAACTTGGTTTCAAACCTGGGTCCACTGTTTCCCAGCTGTGAGGCTCTGAGCACATTACTTAACTTCTCTAAGCATAAGCTAACTCAACTCTAATATAGACACCATAATATCTATCTGGCAGCAATGAACAGTGTCTACTAAGCATCTACCATTTCAGGGGCTCAATAAGCAACAGCTATCATTTTTATCATTCTCCTTCCCCCTCACAATTCCGTTCTATAATTCTGAGGAATGTATTATGTATACTTGCATGTATGCATGTGCATATGTATGTTGGTATGTTTGTGTGCATGTGTACTTGTATGTTTGTATGTATGCACGTTTGTATGTGTATGTGTGGATATGTATATTTATGCCCATTTTATGTATGTGTCTGTGTATGTTTGTATGTTTGTGTGTATACGTATGTGTGTATTTTGCCCTCAGTTTGCTTTCATCATACATTTGTGATGTGTTTATTATAAGCATGAACCGGATGTGCTGATGAGACTAGGGGTGATAAAGGACTCTAACATGCAGAAGACCACTGAGCAGGCTGCCGTGTCAGAATGCTACCCTCTTGTCCTCTCCCCTCCAGTATCCCCACATCCTGGCCTCCCTGCTCCTAGCTCTGTCACTGTCATTGCTGGGGCCTCACAGGGCCGAGGCAGAGCTTTCCATAGAGCAAGAGGGGCCAGAGTGCAAAGAGGTCTCCCAGGCAGCTGAAACACCACTGTCTGTCAAATTCCCCAGGGCCCCCTCTGCCAAGTACGGTTTACTGACTGACATCACATCAGTCTCCTCTTACGTTAGTAGGCTCCAAACAGAGTGCTATGTTTCATCATCACACAAAGCTCAAGAGAACTGAGATATAGAATTCCAGCTCTTGGCATCTCAACCACCCCAGAGAAAAAAAGCTAGCAGCCAGCAATTTCCAGGTCTCAAATAAAACAAAATATTTTAATTTTGGCTGATCTCTTCTTACTCTCAAGAAGGGTTTTATGCTGTACCAAACACTGGTGATAAGAACTTCTTTAGTTTTGTTTTTGTTTTTTAGATCTGTTTTCTTTTAATCTCTGCCTCCATGAAAATTTTGTTATCCTTAAAAATAAGATAGTAGCTTCAAAATTGAACTGGCAGAATATAACTAGAGTACATAATGTCAGTCTTCAAGCCACTAAAGTTATGGTGCAATTTTTTTTGTCGAATCAACTTAATGTACTTTATTAAATACCTTTATTATAAGCCTCTTAACTACTCCTGCAGCCTCCTGGGATCTTAGCTGATACTAGCCAACACCACTTGCTATTTTCTATTGTTACATTTTGAAGACAAGACTGTGTTGAGATCTCAACCAGGAAACAAAAGTTATACTTTCTTTACTCATCTTTCTCTCCAGTGGACAGTGCATACTATTGAATAACATTTTGCATCTCAGTATTTTAGGAATTTACTCAAATGGTCAAAAAATCAGTTTCACAAAAGAGTTTTATATTTTTAAACATACGTAAAAATTACACAAACAAAACCTCAGTGTAATGACATGCAGTACACTCAAAGGAACAGTTTCCAGTGTGTAACACTTGGTTAAAACTAAAACATGCACCCCAATGACAAGGGGAAATTCAGTAAAGTCTAACCCGGGGATTCTCAATCTCAGCTTTATTAACATTTTGGGCACAATAATTCTTGTTGTGTTGGGCTGACCTGTGCACTGTAGGATGTTTAGTAGCATTCCTGAACTCTAGCCAGTAGATACCAGCAGAATCTGCCCCCCTGCCCCAATTATGAGAACCAAAAATGTCTTCAGACATTGCCAAATATCTCCTGGGGACCAAGATGTCCCCAGTGGAGAACCATCAATCCAACATACTAGTGATCTGTCCTTAAATAAAAAAACCAGGCAATTCAATAAAATGAATGAATTACTGATACATGCTACAACAGGAATGAATCTCAAAAACATTATGTCAAGTGAAAGAAGCCAGACACGAGTGACCACACATATTGTATGATTCCACTTACATAAAGTGTCCTGAAAAGGCAAATCTATAGAGGTAGAAATTACATTTGTGGTCATCTGTGTTGGGGGTGGGAGTGGGGATTACCTTCCAGTGGGCATTAGGGATCTTACTGGGGTGATGAAATAATGAAAATGTTCTGACACTGGATTGTGGTTATGACTGCACAGCTTGGTAGATTTACTAAAAAATCATTCAACTGTTCACTTAAAATGGGCAAATTCATGATATGTAAATTCTACCTCAATAAAGTTGCTTTAAAAAAAAGAACATAAAAAAATAGGAGGAGAAAATGTATTGCAGAAGAAGAGAGTCAAAACAGGAGGTCAAACTCAATCCCAGTCATTACATTTAACTACGAGAAATAGTCTCCTCAAAACAAAGTGATCAGATTCCCCACATTCTATCAACTCAAATGACCGTTGGAGCAAGCCCACAATATTTTGGGGCAGCTGCGATGTCTGTTAGCACCTGATGTAATTCAACAGGCTGTTTAATGAGTTCTAGTGTGTATTTTTCTATGGAAAATAATGGGTATGCATGGTCACCCATGGCCAACATGAACAGGAAGAAGACACGGCGATTAGCGTAGGCTTGCCTTGTAAGACATTAAGACATTATATGTTTTCTATTATTGTATCAAATAATTCACACTAATGATGAAACGTGCTTGGTGTGATATGGTATGTAAAGGGGAAAACGTTTGAAACCACCTAGAATTCCCCATTGCCCACTCAAACCTCTAACAGAGTAGAATTTCTTTTTTCTATTTCTCTCTTTCAGTTTGCATTAAACTACATCTGTTGGTATTCAAAGAAATCCTAGGGACTCTCTTATTGTAAATGGGACAGCACATGCCTTTCTTGAAGAATGTTTAGCTGCTGTTCATTTAGTTTAAAAAATATTCACTCTTAGAGACCTAGTGATTTTCAGGCGGTTCATGACCTCTCTGGGATGCCAGGAAGGGGCTGTTTGTCCACTACAGGAGGGGTTTTTCCTGGTCATTTTCCAACTTGGCTGAATATACAACCCTAAGCCAGGCAACACTCTAAATTTCTAGAATCTTCAGCCCTGATGGAGCTAACCAAGGGAGAAATGGGTTAGAAATTGGGGCTTTTGGATAAATTATCTCAAGACCTCAAAACTGGGTTAAGTTTTGGGTAAAGGAAGGTGGCGATGGTGTGTTCATTATCTTCTTTTGGATAAGAACTATGGGGACAGGGAAAGAAAAGATAATTTCCATAATTTTAATTTCCCCAAAGGCTACACAAAGATACTTTCTTCTTCTAATGATTCTGCATCTGATACGCTAAAGAACTTAGAAATTCTGAGAAATCCTGTCCCTATTTTAAGGCCTCGTAAACTTGAGACTTGAATCACGCTGCCCCTGGGCAGAAAGGCCGCCAAGAAGGTTATGTGTCTCATAGTACCTGATGTCATTTTCAGGAAAAACAACTGAATTAATACACAGTTCTGATTAGGCCCAACTTACAAACTGGGGGTGGAGGGTGGGAAAGTGCTGATCTACCTGACTGAGTCCT
The DNA here is from genome assembly GCF_000243295.1 of Trichechus manatus latirostris. Classification (NCBI taxonomy): domain Eukaryota; kingdom Metazoa; phylum Chordata; class Mammalia; order Sirenia; family Trichechidae; genus Trichechus; species Trichechus manatus. Next base: position 345,619 of record NW_004444134.1, on the reverse strand, counting down.
ACTAGTTTCCTAAAACATGTAGAAAATTCTCTTTGATTTTTACAGATCAGTAACAGGCACTGAGAGATCTCCAGGACAGCAGCATATGTCCCATTCACATTCTGTGAAATACACACATCATAATTTTACAGTGACATCATATTGAGCAGGATTCAGGCAAAAACATACTTTAAAAACAAGCATCCCATTAAATATGGAAATAAGATAAAGGTGATGTAACTAGAGAAGATCCAGAGTTTTCGTTTTTGTTCTGTCTTCCTTGAACGTTGCCTGTCTTCTTTTGGCAAATAAATACAAGCTTCAGAAGTAATTTTGAAAAGTTTTCTTTCCATATATCAACATGGCATTATCAGGCCAAGAAGCACATGACTGGGACAAAATAAAATCCTTGGTACATAAATTAGGTTACTTTCCAAAATACCAAGTTGTCTTTTACTTCCAAAGAACATCATGGTTTTCTACTTCCTAACCTTTTTTAGATTTATAGAGGCCAAAGCGGCAGTCGGGGTGAAGAGGGATCTATTTAACATGTTTATTCTAAGAAAGTCAGAGCTATATTCACCATTATCCTTAATCAACTGTCTTTTTAAAATGATTATTTTAATAACTACTTTTCAATTGCTCCATTGTTTTCCTGCTCAAACTTTTCTTTTGAAAAACTCTATTATTTTTCATGGACTTGCAGGGTTTTTTTTTTTGGGAAACATTTTGGACCAAAATAATTCTTACCTTTAGGGCAAAAGAACATTTACTCCACCATCTTAAAAGTATGTTAGAATAGATAGCTGTCCTTGGTCCAGGATTGTATTTCTTAGGATATATAAGTTTAGTAATCAACTCCTCTTGTGGTTTCATAGAAGCACTGGGGCACTCCTGTTGGAGTACCTGCTCCTGACCCGGATCAGATTCTTTATGCCTTGTATGCTCCATTCTCCTTTCCACCTCTGCCAGGCTTCGTGCTTTTTCTCTTGGCAGTGCCATCGGCTCTTCCAGCAAGGTCCCTCCCAGACAGGTGTGTCTGTGTGCTGCCCCTCCTGATCAAGATGCCACCACCAAATCGACCAGACCGCCTCATGGGATCCCAGACACGCCCACTCAAGCCTACAGGCTTCTGAGATGGGTTCAAGTTCAAAGTCCTACAGGCTAGCAAGCATATCCTTGATGAAAGCAGTTTTCCTGCATAAACGTATTATGTGAGAACACTTTCTCGTGGCTTAGTTAACTGTTGTCTTCTCTACTACCCATTTTTTTTTTTCAAATTAACTTTTAAGTTAATCCACTTAGAACTGACTGTCATATGATAAGAAAGACGTGGCAGTCTGCTTCTGTAGAGATTTACAGCCTTGGAAACCCTATGGGGTCGCTATGAGTTGGAATCGACTTGATGGCAGTGGGTTTGGTTTTGGGTTTGGTCACATTATAAAATTGCCTTGACCTTTGTTTCTTGATTATTTTGGCAGGTTGTCTTTGCTCTGCTCGTGTGAAAAGCTCATTGTCCACTGGTTCCAGCATGTTATAGTGCAAAGAGCACTGGACCAAGAATTAGCCTGCGTTCTAGATCAGGTTCTGTCACCTGGAAATGAATTAATGCATGTGAAAATACTCTAAAAATGCAAAAACACTTCATATAGAATTATAGAATTGACCAAATAAAAGTAATTTTCTGAATTCCACTGTGGACTTCTGTTATTTTCGTAACCACAGAAAGCAGCTGTTGGGTCTAGAGGGTTGGCTGTTTTTCCAAGAAGCCTGGGGAAAAGATTTGCAAACTAAAGGAGACTGTGTGCCCCGGTACTGCTGGTGCATTGCAGCCTCAGCCAGGTGCTACGAGGAGGACCCGGGCGTCCTCGTGGGGGACAACCATCCTTGCAGTCAGCACGTCAGCAGAGGGAGCATCACTCAAATGTTCACTGTTAACTCACATCTTTATAGAGGTGTGGGATTCCAGCACCAGAAGTTGCGTATCTTTCAAAAAAAGTTGCTTTAAGCCAACGTTTCAATGGTGTAGTGAACTTTGTTCAGAGCTAGTTTCACAGCAAATAGTCAGCATCAGACTCTTCTGAGAAATGAGTACAAATTGTAAGAAAGGCAGAGAATAAAGAAATGCAGGAAACAGAACGAGGTTATCAGATAGTAAGGGCATGGATTTGAGTGAGAGGTGACAAGAATAAGGTCAATGATATGGAAAGAAATCTATACTAGCCTAAAGATCCAAGCCAGAAAAAGGCAGGAGAGGTCTAGACGTGGGTCAGGATCTAGGGGCAGTGGGTCTTGGGTGAGTCTAGTTATAACAAACTGCAGAGGTTGACCATCAAGCAGGCATCCAAATGCAGCCAGGACCCTCTGAGTTAGATACCTGGGGTCAGCAGGGTAAGGCTAAAATAGTACACTGCAGGAGACACAGTTGCACAACCAATAATGTTCGTTGATTGACTGAAGTACAAGGAAAGGCAATTAGCATGTCAGCACAATTTTTTTTTTAACTTAAAAAGGGAAAAACAGCAAGATTAGGATGCTAGTAGAAAGGTCTTGATAAAAAGGTTTAAGAAGCTAAGATTCAGTTCCCAAAATGTCTGACTTTTCTTTAAAGGCTCAGAGACAAATATCAGCACATGGAGTGATTATAAAATTAGAGGCGGGCTACACCAGACCTTCCCATTCCACAGTGCACTCAGATTCCCAAGATTCCCAGTATGCTAAATGTATGATGGCAAAGAAGGTCCCAAGCAGATTTCTTGGGACCTTCTTTCAGGACCGAGTACCAGAGGGGCCCTTGTTCCCAGGCTGACATTAAGCCAGTGTGTGTAGAGAGGGCGAACTTGGCTCCAGGCTCTGAGAGCCATTCCCAGGGAAACAGAGAAGTCCTGAGATGCAAAGCATACATGTCTTGCCCTGAGCTCTGATGTAAGAGCAAGGAGGGGGGCCTGGAGCCAGAGGGCCAATAAAGCAGGGTGCTGGCTGAAGGGTGCAGTGCCAGCCTGGAGGAAGCAAGGCCACGGGGACCCTCTCACACAGGCAAACAGCAATGTGCAGAGAGAGAAATCGACGATCTGCTGAGAGTTCATGGGTAGAGCATTAATTGAGCACCTACTGTGGGCCAGGCCTGTGGAGGCCCTGCCCTCAAGACGCTCATAGTCTGTTGGCAGCGAGACTAGCAGCACTGCAGTAAAGAGGGGCACATGAAGATGGTGGCAGAGGCAAGGCCTCTTTGATGCCTAGGGGTCATAAGAAATCCAGAAACGTTTATACTGGGGCACATCATCAAATAAAGATATGACTTTCACAGTAGAAGCAGTCTTAATAAGTTGTATGTACATGAAATTATAAATATGATTCTCTGAAGTGCACCAGGGCAGATGGTAACTTACAGACACTCTAATGGTAATTCTATGACTAAGAGAGGTCTGTCTGATTAGGCGGAAGATTCAACCTCCACTGGCTGCTTATAAAATGCAGATTTTTTCTAATATTGAGTCTCATATTGGAAGGGATACCCACAGGGGACTACAGCATAGGACAATCAAAGCAGCATTCCTTCACATCAGGGTCCTTAAAAATAACTAAATTTTCAATTATCTCTGAAGAAAGGACCAGAAAAAATGAAAGAAAAGTGTGACAAGTCACAGAACTTTCACTATCTTTTCATTTTTGCCTTTATAGAAAAAACAAAATGTAAACAGTAGGCCAAGTCTTGGTTGTTAGAGAAATCTAATAAAACCAAATTAGAACAGGGAGACAGTATACCCATTGAAACGGACTGCAGTGAAATCAGATGGGCTTTGAGGGCCTCCAATATTTCTTAATAAAAGGAGGTTGATGGAGAAAGAGGATAGTGAAGCACACAAAAGTTTATTTTGTTTTTCATGAAGGACCTTGCAAATACTCTGTATAAACATTGGATAGAAAATGGTTTCCCAGAGGCACACCTCATGTATTTGACATCCAGAGTGTAGCAGTAGTCCCCTTCCCCTATATGACAAAATTATTTTAAGTAATGATCATGAAAGAAAACAAATATTAATGAGACAGAAAAGAATCACGTTCAGGAAAAAAACAATCTTTCATTGAATTTTATACATATTATCATGTCAGTAAAAAACAAAAACAAAAATATTAAGGTAAAAAATAAAGAAAAATTCATGTACCAATACTTTTTAATTACAACAATGCATATTTTGAAAAATTGGGAAAACCATATTATCTATATATTGATCTGTCACATTAATGAATAATTACAACTTCCAATTTCAAGCCTTGTTGTTGCTGAGTGCCATCGAGTTGATTCTGACTCATAAAAAAACCCCATGTGACAGAGGAGAACTACCCCATAGGGTTTTCTTGGCTGTAACCTTTATGGGAGCAGATTGTCAGGTCTTTATCCTGTGGAGCCTCTGGGTGGGTTTGATCATTAACCTTTCAGTTAGCAGCCAGGTGCTTACCCACTGTGCTACCAGGGCTCCTTTTTTTCGAGCCTTAACTTATGCAAAGTTGTTAATGATTTTGTCACAATTGAACTTCTCATAATAAATAGGATAACCAGATTTGTCAATCTATCTTCATTCCTTATTGATCAAAGAACACTATGTTCATTTTCAAAACTTTCACATTAAGCAACAGATATACAAATAGCTAGGAACAGCATTAAACAAAAGTATAAGACTGGGAAAGGTTCATAAAAATCCCATTTTATATCAAATTCCAGAAATAGCATGTCTGTGTTTCTTTGGGATCAATTCTAGTGGCTACAAATGTCTCTGCAGACAAAAACTTTAGACAGTAAATATTTCCAATGGTCCTATCACTGGTTAATGTGAATCTACTCTTTGAATGCAGAAATGGGTCCCCTACACAAGCAGCCCCCACAAGCTGGAATGATCCCACACCACTAGGACTTACTCTACAAAATGACAGTAGGTAAGGTGCTCTGCCTAGTCCTGACTTCTAGCTGGGAGTTCTCCATGTTAACTTCCTTCCATGTAGATGTTGTTGCTGTTAGATGCCATGGAGTCGGCCCCCGACTCATGTAGCATACACTGGTAATTGAAGGATACACGACCAGAACGTGCTAATTACTGGGAACTTAGACCAACAAAAAGTTTTTTGAGGAGTATTTTATCACTGAAATGGTTTAGGATTCTGGTTATTTGCTGAGGACTGTTTTTATAATTCTATAGACTCTTCACCCTGCTCTTGCTGCTCTCAGTGGCTGCTGGGCTTGAAGTCACCATCATGCCTCCACCCCGCACACACCACCCCGTACACATGCCACCCACCATACACATTGCCACCCTGCATACACACCTTACACACGTTATCCCGCATGCATATGCCACCCCATACAAATGCCACCCCTACATCCTCACACACAAGCTTGCACACATGCTACCCTGCATGCACATGCCATCCTGCATACACAAAGACCCCCAAATGACTTCAAACACATCTCATTCCCCATGCACACACCACCGCACGTACATGCCACCCTGCACATACATTTTACATTCTCGCAAAGCGCTGCATGACCTCAGGACATCCCAGGACTCTGACAGCTACCTCAGGAACTTACTGTCAGAGGCACTTGTGACAGCCACAGTGTCTGTCCACAAGCACGCTTTGGTTGAAAGAAGAAATGGACTTCCTGTGCACCACTACCCATCTCCACCTTTATCTCCCCACTCACATTCCATGAGAATTCTCATCTCGGGAACCCACCTTCACAGTAGAGGGTTAACAGAATGTGCGTGTTCACCAATACTGTACTTTAGAAGGGCTGGTGGAACCTCAGCACACTTTGGCCCAAGGTGAAGAAATCAGACCACGTGGATTCCAACCTTAACTCAGCCACTTTCTGACTGCGGACTAAGCAGGTCACTCCAGTTCTCTAGAACTCGGTTTCCTCATCTGACACTGAGGATAATGATGATAGCCTCTCACAGGATTGTTGTGAGGCTGTACATTAAAAAGAAAAAAGTGCATGAAGCCTACACACCAGCCCTTGCCTATACTTAGCGCCCCAGGACTGTGGCCATGAGGGTCTTGACATCTCAGTGGGTGGCACTTTGGGGTCTCCTGAGGCCTTCCCAGACATCTGAGGAAGTCTGTACGCGAGGCTGGCTCTGGCCACATCCACGTGCCACCAGACTAAGTGCCCTCTGGTACTCTTCATCTCTTCTAGTGAGTTTCTTTCATGCCAGTCTTGAGAAGGTCCCCACACAAGTGGGCTCCCCCCTGGGACTTCCTCTCATATTCTAGAGAACCGGGATCACACTGGACCCTGCCAGGCCTGCTGGGCGTGGGACCTATCTGTGTGCACGGCCGGGGGTGTCTTATCTGGACAGGCACCCCTGCCCCAACTGGCCACAGGCCTGTGTCTCCATACTCTGGATCATGGTGGGGATGACTGTGAGGGGCTCTGGCAGAGCATAGTGTGGTCCTCTCTGCTGAGCGGTGTGATTGCTCATCTTGGCACACCTAACTCATGGAGATACCGAAGGCCCACTCAGGGGCACCTCCTTTCTCACCTGTCACCACACCAGCGTGCTTAACAAAGCCAGGAGGATCCAGATGTCCGACACTGGCCCAGGACAAGCCCTCCCAAGGAACTCCTGTTCTGGGGAAGCTTCGTGCCATGGGGGCCTCTTGCCCTTCTTAAAGCAGAAGGTGACCTTTTCTAAAGCTCATGTAAGGCCTTTTTATTTTCCAAAAGGCTTCATCAGTCCTGTGGGGAAACCCAGGGCCAGCCAACAAAAGGCAGATTTGCTTTCCAGTGAGTGTGGCTCCTGCTTACGCTTGGGTGCTTCTAGGGGTGGGCAATGGGGCCATGGGCAGGTGGTGGTGTGGTGCATGTGCTCCTTTCATACTGCCCTTGGGGACCGAGCACAGGACAGGAGGACCAATGTGAGCCAATGTGGCCCTCTCAGGTCAGGCTGGCAAGATGATGTATGGTGTGACCAGACTATTTCTTAACATTGGCCCAGGCAACATCATTCCTTGAACTGCTGAGGAAATGGTAACCCAAAAAGAATCTAATGGATTTTCCCCCAACTCCCACCTGATTTTCTTAAACAGGACTTTGTACACAGGATGTGTTCAGTAACAATCCCATCCAAAATGTCTCTTCCATTAAACTTGGCTCTAAAGAGTCAAAACCACACTCTGGTAGATTACTGAGCTGCCCAGTACTTTCAGGTATCTCCGTGAGTCAGGTGTGCCAACAGGTGTGCCTGCAAAAGTGACTCTTTAGACACTAGACTCTAATAACTGAACTTAGAAGCTTCAGGAAAGCTTGTACTTTTACAACTGTGACCTATTAACTCTTAATGACCAATAGTTTGCATAAACATCTAGAGTAAATATAACCCCAAACTGACAGATGTTCAAGCACGTACTGGCAATTTTTTCCCCTGATGGGAAGAGAGTCAGACTCAGCAGTTGCAAACTTCAGTCACATGTTTATTTAAGTTGGTTAAGCCTAAGCTGCAAAACAGAACTTTAGTTTTGATACTGGCAGAACTGTTGTTAAAATAAGTACACTCCATTATTATGGTCACTGGCCTCAAAATCTCTTGTGGGAATTGGAATGCAAGAAAGCAAAGTGTCCCTTTTTCCAGGCACTGAAAGGTTTGCATGAAACGCTGCCAGTGCGCTACGCTGGTCCACACCCTCTGCTGGGTCCTGGCCAGGCTGAGGCACAGGAAGCCTTACTGAATCCTATGGAGGGAATGAAAGCACACTTCCAAGCCCTCAAGTGACATAACAAATCAAGGGAAATTTGGGTTGTTTTCCTTTTTTAATTTTTCTTTGGTTTCTCCCTTTCCCTGGGCAATAAAAAGGAAAGGGAAGAGGAACTACCCTCTGAAGTCCTGGTGACTTCTTGTTAAATGTATATATAAATGCATGCATGTGGAAAGCACATTCTTAATAAAATTATTAATAACTCAGAGTCAGGATGGTAGGAGACACCTAATGTGGGACCACAGGGTGCTGATTCTGTGTTCCCTATTTTCTGACTAGATGCTGGTGTGCAGAGTGGACTCTGATCATCTGGGGACGTTTCCATGGGCTCCATAGGTACCTGCTGCCAAACTGACTGAACTCAACACACTCCTAGCAATTGCAACTCCCTTGAAGGCTAGAATTTCTTTACAATAAAAACAATAAACGACACATGTGCATGTGTGTACCCGTGAGTGCACACACACACACCCCCCAGCCCCCAGAATTTATATGTCGTCTGTATGTAGGAGTATCACCACATAACCCCAGATGTTGGAAATGGGGTTTCCTGCTTAGTCACAAACTAGAAAGAACTGGCACCCGATAACGAAACAGGTCACTCACAAGAACCCATCCTCAGGCAGAGCTGCAGCGTTGCTGAAGGGACTTGAGGATGCCCACGTTTAATGAAGGCACTCTGAACAACAGGACTTAGGTCAGAGACACCTTGGGCAGATGGTATGTACACAGAGGGGCAGCTGGCCCAGCAGGCAGACATGGTGTGTGAGGGAGCGTGCGCTCAGGCTGTGGCTCTGACAAGGAGCACCAGGCCAGGATAAACCCCATCTGTCATGCTCCCTTTCCTGACAGTCAGGGCTCACCAATAATGCCCAGTGACTAATGTGGCCTCCCAAAAAATCTTGATCATGAGAGAGAGATAACCTGGCTAAGGGATAATATTCATCTCTTATTCTGTCCTTCACAATAAACTAAAATGGTGCCGTGTGAATGCATAAGTCACAGTGAGTCTGGCTGCTGTGAGTCTGCTCTAGGTGCACAGGCAGGCTGAGGGCCTAAGCTGTGAGGCTGGGGTTCGCTGAGACGGAGGCTACAGTGTCACCTGGAGATGCACCCTTTGGGGCCCTCAATCCTGGCAGTCACTCAGCTCCAGCCTCCACCAACAAGGCCTGCCATGGCTCCAGGTGTAGGGCGACGCAGACACAAAACAACTCTGCATTGGAGCGTGACTCCAGAGAGGGGCAGGCTACTGGGCTCACTCACACTCATCGGTCACCGAGAACACCTGCTCTCCCTTCTCAGCCTCTCAAATCCTTCACCTCTTTAGCCTCTTTCACCTCCATGGCCATGCCTGTTTAGGGCCATCTTCTCTTACCTTGTCCAGTAAGAGAACCTGTTCTTCACATGCAGTCACCTAACCTCTGCCTGTGCCTGGTCCTGCTGCTGGCCTGCTTGGCCTACACCAGGGTCTCCCACATCTGTAAAAGGGTGCTCACACTGCCCAAAGGCCACAGAGTAGAGGCACTAAAGTCACACTCAGGAGTTGGACCTGCAGGAACGTGAGCATGTTAACCTAAGCCTGGTTAGCTCAAAGGGTTGGTGTAAGAATTAAATCAGCTAATGTACATCAGGTAGTTAGGAGGCATTAGAGAAATGGTTGCGGTTATTATGCCTTTCCAGGCCTTTGCTGTGTTACTGCCTTGCCTTGCACAACCAACCACTGCCACTTACCCTCTTGGTGCTTGCAGTCTCCTACACTGGGCTGAGGCCCACCTAGTCCCTCTGCGTGCACTCTCCGTGTATCACGTCCAGCTAACCTAACACTTATGTTTCAGGTCTCAAATTAGCTATCATTTTCCCAAGAAGCCTCTCCTTAAGTACCCCTCCCAAACTAGGTATACCAGGGAGAACCTATTAATAGCACCTGGCACCCCACTCTGTGATTACAGGTTTTCTAAGCTGCTGAACCCACCCAACCAGTCTTTCTGAGCACCAGGAATGTGTCTGAGTCCAGGCTGAGCCCACAACACCTACCATGATCAGGGGAATAAGGTGGAGGGAGGGGAAGGCAAGGGAGGTCACTGTGACCCACCTCCAGTCTGGCCACAATCATTGAGTCTGGTGACCAGCAGCAAAGGCACCTCACACCTACCCAGGGCCACTACCATCTCCACTGAAAAACCCTGGTGAGCTCCCAGAGAAATGTCAGAGGTGACCACCACCCACAGTGTCCCCAACAACTCCAGGGTAACTAGGCAAAAGAAGCCAAAGCAAAGATTCTGGTTCTGAGTTGTGCTGACACTTTGCAGGGGTCTCAGCTCTCCCTCTGCATGGCCCAGAATGTGGGGGCACTTGGCTGAGTCCCCAGTCCCCTTCCTAGCCCTGGCTGCTGCTCTTCCTGCCTCCCACCTTGCCCATGGATTTGGGATAAAAAGAGCCAGGGTCAGGTCCAGCACCTGTTTAGTTTTAGGTGTATTTCCTGGCCTCTCTGTGCATCAAGTAACTGGAATAGTACCTTCTCTGCGGATTTGTGAGGCTTAGGGGCTATGCCCCTGTGTCTGGCAAAGCTCACCACCATGAGATGACTGTTGTTGGTGTTAGACCCTGTCTCAAGTCAAGACGGAGGTGGGAAGGAGAGGGCATAAGACAGGGAGAGGTGCATGACCTATTACACTGGAACTGATGCCAAAATCCAGCTATGCTTAGTGTGCTCCTGCCTCATACCCCTCCACAGTAAGGCTTCCCTCAGATTCTGTGCTTGGTGCTGGCTGCTACTATTTGAGTTCTCCACACAAGACGAGGCACGGACACACCCTCAGAGATGCTAGGAGAGCCGCACAGGGACCACTGGTGTCACACTGGGGCCTACAGCTCGCATCAGAGCGCACTTTCTAACGCCTGCAGGTGTTTTGTTGTGCGTGTGTGTTATACCCACCAGGGACTGCTGCCAGTGTGGAAGGTACTCTTTGTACCTCTCCTTGCCCCCAGGCATTACAAGCTGATCAGAACACACGCCTGCCACCTACAGTCAAAAGGCCCACACATTAATGCTTGAGTGCACCTACCTTCAGTTCAAGCCAAGCCTATCCCTGGAGTAAAAAGTTAAATTTCTTTCCTCCCTCACTGGATCTATACAGGAATATTTAGGAAATCGACTTATATTGTTCTTCAAGCCAGTTTCTGTTCCTTCAAACTAAAGCTCAGTGTGGAATCACAACCACCGTATCCAGCAGTGCTCAGCAAATGCTCATGGTGTGCCAGGCGCAGCAATTCCAGAGTACAGACACTCAATCTTACTCTGTGCAAGCAAAAAACGCCAACACCCTCATTTCTTTCAGCTCACATTGAGGATCCTTTCTTCTATGGAGGAATCAGTTCACTTTTCCTAGCACCAGCTGCCTGCCTCATGGAGGAACACAAGAGCTTCTACAGAAAGGCACCCCCACCCATGCAGTAGGCAGGGGATCTAGTCACCATGGTCCTCCTCACAGGCAGAGCCCCGCCCCCACCACAGGAAGGAAGAATACAGCATACATAAAGTGCAGTTTGGCTAAGTTGCCCTTTATTAACAGAAATGTGTAGCTTCTGGTAACTTCCACTGCAGAGGACCCAAACCAAGGGAAACACACACACCAGAGCTGTACAGCAACTGCTCAGTCTATGCAGTTTGATTCTGGCCTCCCACTCCCATGGCTGCCTGCTCAAGACAGGCTATATCGCCAGTACTAACAGTCACCTAACAGTCATCAGAGGGAGGCTAAAGAACAGCCCAGGCAGCAGCGTTAGGTAAAAATGAAAAACATTTTCTCTTGTTAAGAGCGTTAACAGTTGTCAACATCTGACATTATGATTGCACATGCATTCAATTTAAAACAGAAAACAAGCAAGTTTACAAATCACCGCTGGGTACTTAAAAATAAACTCTAGGTTCTTTTTGGCAGCATGGGCCTAAACACTGTGGCCTTCCAATATTTCAGCAACTTCAGGTACATTACACTCTTCTGAGGAAGTCCAAATATTTCAGAACTCCAGGAGTCGCTGCAGAGAAAGAACATCACTGGCGACAAACATTAAAACATTTCAAGACCTACAGAAATATGCTGAGATCTTTGTAAACATACACACATATTTAAACATTCAAGCTAATAACTCTAAATACTTTTTATATCAACATATTTACATTTCTTTCTGGTTTAAGGAAAACATGAACTTTGTAAGTGAATGTGGTTCGGCCATTGGGATGTAGTGCATGCTGTGGGGCGACTTCCTCCCTAAAGAGCTCACCTCAACACACCCTCTATCTCGCCCAGCCTCTTTTCTTACTCAGGTGTTGTCTTGGTGGTGGAATCAGATACAGGGCCACAACAACACTTTAGGGAGAGGCCAGGTGTACTTTTTCAGGCATGTGGCTGTGTGCTTCAAGAACGTGAGCTGGCATGAAGGATGGGACACAGACCTGTACAGCACCCATGGGCTACCCACGCTGTGACAGCTCTCCTGCCCTCTAGCCTGGCCTGAAGGTGGAGCTCACCTAGCTGGAAGCATCCTTATTGGATCCCAAATAAGAAACATCAGAGAGCTCAACGGAATTGAAGCTTTTCCATTTCGGCTTCGAAGCCATAGTGGCTGACTGTTTGAGACAGAGTTGACTGGGTAACAGAAAACACATTTACAAAAAAATTTAATGAGGTAGCTGAGGTCAAACACCAAATCCAAAGCATACACAAAGGTGCTTAATAAATGCTCAAGGCATTTTTAAACGCAAACGGCTACTGGGCCTGATGGGTGCCTGCAGACCGTGAGGAGTGCCTGCTGCAGACTGGGAGCGGTGGGAGGGAGCCGTGCACCTGGACGGCTGGAGGGTGAAGGCCCTGGTGCACACTGACTTCAGATCCAGTGGGCTTGCAGCCAGAGCGCAGGGGCAAATGCCCGGAGAGTAAACAGAACTCAGTGGCATGGCTAAGGCAGTAGGGAGCCAGGATTGGCACCCACACTGTGGGAAAGGCAGTTCAGAAACTCCTCTAGCCCCCATCACTCTAGGCCCCAGAAACCAGCCATTTGCCCTTGCCCTCAGCCCATCTGCGGACCAGCCATTCGCCCCTGCTCCCAGGCCCAGCTGCTGCTCTCTGCACAGCTTTTTCAGATGTGGAGCTCACAGGCCTTTGGGGGAGGGTGGGCAAGGACAAAGGGAAAGATGGCGACACAAATCCTAGTAGCACGCATGTTGTGACTTTTATGGCAGTACTGATCTTTAGGTTCCACATGCACATGAGGTATACACCTCCACACACCACGTACACATACCTGCACGTTATACCCTCGCACGTGGTACATACGGACACACACCCGCACACGTTACACCCCCACGCACACAGTGCACACGGACACACACCCGCATGTTACGCCCCCCCCCACAGTGCACACAGACACACACTTGCACACGTTACACCCCCATACGTGGTGCAAACGGATACATACCTGCATTCACGCATTACACATACATGTGATGCACACCCGTATCTTACACAGGGTATACATGCATGCACATACGTGCACACACACACCCTTGGTGCTACATGGCAGAAGAGCAGCGTCCTTTGGTGCAGCAAGCAAAGGTGCGGGCAGGCCAAGGCGGCGGGGGGAGGGGTGGCAGTGAAGAGAGTCTGCAGAGCTACACCACCACCACCAGCTGCCAACACCCTTTCCCAGCCCAATCCTTGCCACCCCATCCCAGGCCGCGGAGGCATCCAACACACCACTGTGCACACGCAGGTGCACAGTGAAGACAAGCAAGGTGAGAGAGTGAGGACCAGATCCCTCTCCATCAGGTCTCTGTTGTATAGTCACTGCAGGACAGGGGAGCCAGGTTCGAGAAGCCGCTCCACCGCCTCGTGCCCGGCTGGGCCTCCACGTGCCCTTGCTCTTTATATTTACCCAGAATGGTTTTGGCTTCTTCGGCATCCTGCAAAGGGCTCTCTCCATATTCCTCCTTCAGCCACTGCCGATACTGGAGAGGTTGGAGACAAAAGAAATATCACATATGGCACCCTGCATTCATGGAAACTTTACCTATCATGTAAGGGTACAGGTTTTGCCAAATATGCACAGAGAAATAAAGGTGCCCCGGGAAACCACAGCTCTGCTGTGGATCTGCCAGTGCTGAGCAAGACAAATGTATGCTTTTTCAAGGTTTTAGTCTGGACAGGAAAGTAAGCCAAACCAAGAAAGATGGCACGTCACCAAAAGGGATACACCCAAAAGCTAATTCAGGGTTCCCAGAGTGGACACCGCATAACGAAAAGTACACAGGGTCAGAGTCTGTGGCTCTACAGTGGTGACCTCCATGGGCTCGTGAACTGGGCCATCCTTGGACCATAATCCCAGGTCTTCTGCCCACATCTCCCAGGTCCCCTGAGGACTGATCACCTGGTGAACTTTGTGCTCCTCGAACTCCTGGAGCTGCCTCTGGAAACCCAGGTTGGGGTTGGCACAAGACCTGCCTGCGCGCACAGTGTGCAAGGCGTCTTCCCAGCCAAAGTCGGTGATGGTCATGATGTATGCCGTCACCAGGGTCACACTCCTGGAGACGCCAGCCAGGCTGCAGGCCAAAAGGTCAGCACATGTGAGGGGCCCCAAAGGCAAGTGCAGATGTGCAATCCTATCACCCATCTACGGGGAACTGGGGCAGTGAGACCACCTTCCAGAGAGCTTCACTGCCTTGGATTATGTGTCAACAGCAAGCAGGCACTGGGAAATCACTCAGAAATAGAACTCAGATTCCCTCTATTTAGTACCCTGACATCTCAGGCCTTCTTTAGCTGTTTTAGTCTCATTTGTGATTGATTTTCTACTGACATGACTCTGGACACTTCAGCTTTACAATTCTCTATTGCTCCCAAACCCTTCTCAGATATTTTCTGATCCTCAGACAGATAAGACATTGAAGTACACCAAGATGACCTGAGGCTCCCAGGATGTGTGTGCTAAATCCATTTATAACCTTAGTTTAGAAAGCTTCACATTTTTTAAAAGTCTGGGGTTTTAAATCTTGGGGCTAGATCTGTAATTTTTAAAACCCACTAGATACAGAAGCCCTTAGCAATCTTACTTTCATGCTCTTTTTCATAAACCAGGCTGAGTACAAAAGCAGGCACACTCCATGCCCTCAGCCAGGTTCTCTGGCAGGTGGTCAAGGGGATGCTTTTTAGGCAATAACGGTTCATGATCTCTAGCAGGCTGAGTAAGGACCAATTTTAAATGCATATGCAAATCAAAGGCAGTTACAGAGAGGTGGTGCTGCGTCAAACTTAGAGTATTCTGAGCAACGGTTTAAGATGGGGAAGTTTAGCAAATTTCTGACTCTTTGAAAAGCATATTTTCAGATGTACATGTTGTAAGAGTTAAGATCCCTAGACTACCAGACCTACTCATATTCAAATATAAATAATAAAAATCACACTGTCAGTGGTGGCTCCTCCCTGAGGCCTCCCATCACGGACTCATAGCTCCTAAGGTCTGCATCCTCCTGGGCCGAGGGAGGAGAGGCTACTTCCGCAGGGACCAAGCAGAGCTGAGAAGCAGGGTTTCAGAACACCCCTTTAAACAACTCCAATTGCACCCACCCCCTTAAAGTGCTTTAGAGTCGATGTAAATGAAAGTTACAAAACTGCAATTTGTATTTATGATACTTCCTGTTCATTTTAAAAGTGAAATGAAAAATTGCACTATTTCAAGAACTGCATAAAACTGTAGAATACCGTTCTTAGAGCAACGAAATCTTTAGTCCCCTCTACCCCTGCCGTGGGTGGACTACATGCCCTTAGAGCAAACCCTGCTTCCTAGGGGGCTCTCTCTGGAGCTCAAGTGACTACCCTCCCTGCAAGGTGGGGTTGCCTCAGCCTCGACAGGACCTCCCAGGAGAGACAACATCTTGCAAGAGCACACAATTCAGTAGCAACTTCTTTTTGGAAAATCAAAAGACTGTTAGCACTTCAGTTTATTAACAGTATACCTCATTCAAGATAGACAGGTGACATGTTCAACCTACATCTGAACAGACAGCAGAGCCCTGGCTCCAGAGTGTCAGCTACTGGTTCCCCAGGCAAATCAGCTCTGCTAGCAGTACGATTATATGGTTACTGGCAGCAATAACAGTGACAACCCGCATTCACTGAGAGCTTACTACATGCCAGGACAGTAAACAGCTCATTATGTATTACCCTTGGGGGTGTGTGATAACAGCTCTTTTTCACAGTGCATGCGTATTTATGACTGTGTGTACACGCACGTGCGCTTGCACAAAGTACATCTGAGTGCAGGGGGCAGCTGTCCATAAACAGTTTAATTCTGAGAGTCTATTTCTGCGCTTTCAAAGCAAAAGAGCAAGCCAAAACACTTAAAAGTCCCAATCTATAAATGGAGAAACAGTTGTCATTTTGGTGTTAAAGCAGTGCTGACACCCACACATGCAATCAAAACTCTCCAGAAAGAAACAGTTTTGAAAGTGTCCGGGATGAGCCTCAGCCCCTGTGGGAGGTTGTCTGATGGAGTTAAGGGGCTAGAAAAAGGACAGTGTTTGCTGTCCAGCAAGCTCTACAGTTCCCACAGAAATCCTAACAAGGGGTGAAAATGAAAAAGAAATTAGGGTTCTCTTTTGACAAAAGCAAAGAATGACTTACAAACACCAGAGGCTAGGGTGGAGTGTGTATTCGAGATTTGTAGGGTAGAAAAAATGATTAGGATATCAAATAATCACACCCAAAAAGGCTGTCGATGAGAACCAAACTACCCAGAGCGTGGTGGTACTCTGCAGCAGGGACATACATACCAGTGCACAAGACAGCCCTCCCCTTTCAGCCGGCACTCGTGGATAAACTGGATGCTTTCTTTGAAATGTCTTGTCCTCAAGAAGAGAAAAGAGAGAAATGACATCTCTCCACTTTACTCCACGTGGATGAAAAGAAAAGCCTGCTAAGGCTCCTAAAGACGGCCTCAGAGCCCCACCACACCACCAATGCCCAGAGCGCTGTCAGGGCCACAGCACCTGAGCACCCATGATACTGAGGTCCTGGGAAGGTGGCTCAGCTCCAGAGTTGTCAGAATTTCTCTGCAAGGAATCCCTGCTCTGCTCACCCCCTGGGTTCACTCTGATCCTCCACTACTCAGCAACCCTGACGGCTCCTCATGCTGCCTGGCCGTGCTGCAGCCACGCTGACTGATGAGAACACCCACACCATTCTGCTCCCACACTCCTCCGACCATTGAGAAACCCGAAACTACTCTCCAATATTGGTCAACTTCAACTTTGATAGGTTCCACCTTCCTTCAGGTCATCAGTGTGTAGGGGATGGGAATCATGGCTCAAATTCCTGCTCTGCCACTTACCTGGGGAAAGTCACTTTGCTTTTAACCTCAGTTATAAAGTGGGAACCTGAGACAGTACATGTAAATATGCTTTGTGAACTATAAAGTCCTATGTAACTATGGGTACTAAGGTCCTCACTTACTTTGACCCTTTAGCTTATGGGCCCACTCCCTTCTCCAGTTGTTCACTTAAGTCAACAACCCTCTATGGAGAACCTACAATGCTATATCCTCAAGTACAAAGATGAATAGGATCCACACTCTGCCTCAGTGAGTCTGCAAACCACAATGTGTACACCATCACTATTCTGGCTACATTTTAAAATGTGCTGTACTCTACAAATACTCTATGAGAAAGTACAAAGTACATGTTTTTAGATGCCTTCTACCTTGCAATAGCTCATAAGGCACCAGAACACTAAAAGTTAACCATTTAACTAAATTCACTTTGCTTTAAACATTGATTGAGCACTGACAGTTTGCCAGGGACTCTGATAAGCTGCAAGAGATTCAGAGATAAATTAAGATATAGGTCTGATTGGAAAAAACTCAGTCTACTGTCTCATGGGGGATGAAAGGGCAACGCAATGCAGGTGTGCCACAATGAACTCACCCAGGTACTGACTGCACAACACACTCAACACCGGACAGGCAGACCAGGCCAGGCAGGTGGTAAAGAAATTGTCAGCATGCACACACACATCACGCACACATACACACTCACACCCACACACACCACACACTCACATGCGCACACACTCACACATACACTCTGTCAATACGTGCAAGGCATGTGTCTCTGCAAGTGCTGTCATAGGGACAACCCAAAGACTCCAAGCTCTTACCTGAGCTCTGTCACCACCAGAACATTGCAAAATATGTTTCAGGTAACTTTCTCAGGGACAAATGCTCCCAGATGTTAGCTTATGATGAAGATACTCCTGGAACCACAACTCTACTCCCAAGGACTGATTTGGTACAGAGCAGACAAGAAAGGATTCTTGCTGGAATCCTGAAATCTGAAGTGTCAGCCCTGAAAGAGAACTGACAGGGGCTGTGAAGCAACGCCCAGAAGCCAGGCAGGGAAGCAAAATGCATGAGGTGGGGGCTCTGGGGCAAGAGGGGAGGGCAGGCAGGGTGCAGTCAGTGGTGCTTTAGGCCTCAGGCCTCTCAAGTGAAACCAGCAATCTGAAGTAGGCAGGGGTCTTCTGATTCTAAAGTGCTAGATCTGTGGCCAACGTTGAGACTGCAGTGACTGACTGGGGAGCAGAGTGTTCACCCTAAGGGATATCCTGCCTGCCTTCCAGTTCTGGCCACAGGGATAAGACAGGAAGGTTGTGGGGGTGGCTGAGGCTTCTGGAAGTTCCCAGTAAGAGGAAGGCTCTGGGTCACGCAGGTACAGGCACGGAGCTGGAGGTGTCTGCTGCCTTGCAGCCAAGGTGACAAGTAGGGTACCAGGGCCAAGCCTGGGGGACAGAAATCGCAGAGGAGAGGGGTGGGGCCCAGCAGCCACACTCCTGGCATGTGAGTTAAGTGAATTTCTTCATAACTTAAAACACTGTCAATCAAGTATCCTGTCACTTATAGCCAAATTCGATATACCTGATACCAGCAACTAATTCAAAAATTTTATAACCCTGGGCCAATGCCCCTGGGCCAGAAGTAGCTAAGGCTCCCTGTTCACCATCTGTGTTATGGGGTCTGGAGTGCCCTCCCCTCCTGGCAGGCCACAGCACATCTGCAGGGCGGGACAAACGCAGGCACCCTCCAGGACTGGCTCAGCAGGGGTGCTAATCTGCCCTGGGTTGTCCCAATCATGTGCCCTTCCAACTTGCAGCCCCGCTGCTCCTGCTCTGTGGGGCTCTCAGGTCAAGGGGAGCCACATGTGACCCACAGGTGCCTCGGAGTGCATGGCGTAGACTGTGAGGCTGAGGGGTCTCAGGCCCTCCGGCTGAGGGATGGCTCTGAACCTTGGAGACACACAGTCTTGCAAAGGAGACACCAAATCACTCTACTGAAACCTCAGAGTGGGAACAGCTTCTTGTATCTGGCACTCACACCTGCACTCACCAAACCACAGCCATGATGAAACCAGTTCCTTAAATATTGTGGGCTCAACCTGGGTTTAAGAGTCAGCCTCTCAAAATGAGAGTTGCGAGGGGGGCAAAGTCAACATGCAACACCCTCATGTGTCCAAAAAAGCTGACTCAAAGCCAGCCTAGTGCCCACCGTGACATGGCTGCCGAGGGCCGGGGGGCCTCTAGGAGGAGGCCCCTCCGCAGCTCAGCCCTGTGCCCTCTTGGCTACGAGCCCACGACAAACCCACGTGACATAGTGCCCTCCACTTCGGTGGGGGACAAGGGGCTGGAGGCCCAGGCATGAAATCAAGGACCAGGCCACACTGCAACCCAGCCCCGGGACACTGGCGGGTAACGAGGGGACTGCTCAAAGCCTGCCACAAACCTGACTCATGAACACCATTAGCCACGAGGCCAAGCCAAGCAGACATTCCTAGAAATGCCTTTTCCAAGAAAAGTCAGAAGGCGGGTGAGCTTACTACTGGTTCAGAATTAAACTATGCTGCAGAGGGGGGTTTTTCCAGGGAAGCTAATGACATAAGTCCAAGCCCTGCTCACTGAACCCCCTCCTCCATAGTGGGAAGTACCAGGACCTAGTCCTCACATTGCTCAACTCCCATTTGAAGAAGAAGCACACATTTCAAGCTCTTTCCCTACCACAAGCTGTTTCAATGAACACAAGTTCCCTATTTCTGCTCTTCATTTTATTGGCAGTTAGCTTTTCTTAAAAAAAAAAGCGTGTGGAGTGAGTCTCATGCAGGAGAAACTGAGATAGGTTTATCAAAATGGAAGCACTACTTAAACCTGCGATACAATGTCACAATAAAGCCCAGCGGCCATCTGCACTTTTCAAGCAAACTGCAAACCATGCAGCCAACTCTGCTGCGAGACACCAGGTCAGCAGACACTTTACCCTGCAAAGAAACAGCCTTGCGTGTTTCTCCAGGTGCTGGCTCCCTCATTCCTCCTGCCCTCCCAGCCTGCCCCTCTCCATCCAGAGACCAGGAGCAGCAAACACCAAATCCTTCATGCCCTGGAGGCTGCCACAGAGAGGCTGGGGCAGGCATCTGGTAAACCCCCCTGCACATCCCCTGAAACATGTCAGTGCAGGGGACGGCTCATTCTGGGGGTGCTCGCTTACTTCTTACTCCGAGACTCCAAGGTTTGGAGGCTGTGACACCCACTGTGGGATCTGAGACAGCCTTGCCCTACTGACAGGTACTCTGCTTACTGGATTGGGAGCCCGGGGGTATGGCCAGGCTCCTTGAGTGGCAGCAAGTTTGATCCCAAAGACCAGGTTGTATTCAACTGCAAAGGCCACAAGAGTGTATGTGTGTGTGCATATACAGGTTTGTGTGTACATGTATGTATATGTGTAGGTGCACATAAATAGATGTATGTGTACGCGTGTATATATATGTGTGCATGTGTATATGTGTGTATGTATACACGTATGCATGTATATATTAATGTATGTGTGTGTCTATATAGATGAGAGAAACCAGGAAAGGCAAATACCCTCAGATTTTTTTTTCCCTCAGAAAGGTATGCTTTAAAAAAAAAAAAAAAAAAAAGGCAAATGGGTAAAGTGTTCTATCTAGGCCCAGGCCTCCTAAGGTGGACTCAGAACAGAGAGCTGCTTCCTTCTGGAGCAGAATCAATCAAGGTCCCCCCAGGCTCTCTCCCAGCCACTCTCCAACCATGAAGCCCCCACCCTATCCAGAGGCAAGCAGGAAGGTACCTCCTCACCTGCACACACACCTGTCAGTGCCCAGCATTAAACCTACAGTGCCACCTTATGCTTCTATCCGTGACAGCCCAACTTTTCTACAGGATGCACTGTTAACATGTAAAAAAAAAAAAAAAAAAAAAAATTGAGAGTGAATATACCATACTTTTTATTTTGCAAGATAAAGTCCTTTAAAAAATAAACTGAAAAAGCCTCTCTCACATCATTTCACAAAAGAATAGTTCAACACCAAAACTGTAAAAAAGACAGTCTAAGACTCAAAGATAGTTCTTTAAGCTGAGTAAGTGAAGTCTTATGAAAAATGAAAAACTCTACACACATTTTCCTTCCTTCTCTCTTTTCACCTTGGGCAGGGAAATGTTGTGCATCCTTGGGGACCCTGTGCACAACACATGTGTGCACCTCTGAAGGTGGGATGAGGTCTCACTCAGTTCTGATTTTGCAAAACTGTTCTTTAATAATGAAAGCAAAGAAAAATGTAAATGAGAGAAAAGGAGAGCTGTAAGAATAGATGACATCAGCTAAACTAAAGAATGAACAGACAAAAAAGTAGGGAGGAGGCATCAGGCAAGGGAGTTTTACTGATGTTTTCAATATAAGCTCTCTGTATTGCTAATGCCTCTTCTCCCACAAAAACCTCAAGAAATTCAGAGACCTGCTCAGTTCTCAGACCACTGAATGTCACACAGATTCTGCCAAAATGATGCAACATTACAGACACATAGCCTGGTACAGACAAACTCCCTCAGACTTGACAGAAATAACAAAATTGCTCCCTTAAAGACTCATAAATTCAAAATACCAATTTAATATATATTAAAATAAAAATGAGCAAATACAAGTTAATATACATCCAACCATTCCCTCTCAAGATATATTAATATACCTTATCTGAGTGGACTGCAATATAACTTTATTTTTGGAAATGCTTAGTATTCATAACGAATACTTTTAAATATACTATCTCAGCTAATCCTGTGAGGTAGGTAGTTTACATCTGAGGTTAAAATGACTTGTCTAAGAAAGTCCAGAAAGACAGTAAGCATATAATTATTTCCAAAAGCCATCATTCCTAACCTGTCCCCGTCACAGAGCGAATCCTGGGAGCGCATGCAGCATGTGCATCTGGTGCAAAGTCTTGGTGCCTCTAGTCTGACAAAATCGTGCAAAATCTACAAAGCTGGGACTGTGGGGCTGCTGTAACTATGAGAATTTGAACTTATACTTTTTCTGTCTCTGCAAGGCAACGTGGTTGGGGAACTGAGCCAAAATTTTAATGTGTTAATGTTATCTCAAACCAGGTTTCTGCATTTTAAGTTCCTAGAAGCCCAGAGTGGGAGATTCTTAAGGACTAAGCCCAAGACAGGAAACTGACCTTTCTGGGCAGTTTGCAACAGCTGAAAGCCAAGTGAGAGCACTTAGTCTCAAAGGTCAAAACCCTTTAACCAAGCATAATTAGCCAGGGTTATTCCTGTTGGTACAGGAATTTGGGGGGAAAGATTTAGGTTATAAGATGTTAAATTATATCCAAGTTTGAAATCATTCTTTAAACTTATACCTAAGTTTAAAACAGTAAGCAATATAGTTTTTTAGAATTTATTTTTTCATTCAATATAGGAACTCTAAGGCCTCAGGAATTGAAAGTGGCTAGACTAAAGAGCCCTGGTGGTGAAGTGGTTAAGAGCTCAGCTACTAACCAGAAGGTCGGCAGTTCTAATCCACAAGCTCCTTGGAAACCCTATGGGGCAGTTCTACTCTGTCCTATGGGAGGTCGCTATGAGTCGGAATCGACTCAACGGCAATAGGTTTGGTTTTAGTTTGGAGACTAAAGAACTATGATTTCTAGCTGTTTTGGTCAACCAGAGCATCAAAGACATTTCCCTCCTAATCATGCACATGACTGATGATACAGAAAGGGAAGTTTCACTGTTAGCTCCCCTGCACCACTCATGTTTGCTGGTAATGAATCCAGGTGGCCTGCAGTGGGCCAGGTGCTGCAAACAATCAAGTGCTCTGCCTGCCAACTCTAGGCTAAGAGTCTCACTATGCCATAAACACATGCTCATCACTAAAAACTATGTCATGCTCTTCAATGAAACACTTGCAATGGGCAAAGAGAAGCTATTTCATAGGCTGTCACTCAACATACCGAGTATATTCAAAGTTCCAAATAGAACTCTATGATCTCCACAAAACTTTAGCAGAGCAAGAAATATTTACAGAAACATGTACACTTAGGTGCTAATAGCCATATTTCTACATAAGCTTTTCCTATTACTGATGGACTTAAAAATAAAAATTCCCTCAAAGAATCGCAAACATGCCCAGGAGCATAACACTTAACATTAGAGCCCTGCGTTTTGTGCCTTTACGAGAGTTATGGTCTTGACTTCCTTTTCCAACCAAAACAGAAGGTCCTATTGTCGTAGGACCTCAAAGGAAAGGATTATAAATCTTTACTCTAAACAGCAGCGTGAGCATGTTCTCTGCCCAGTCTATTTTGTCATTCACCCCAACGTTTATGCTGTAACCACTACTCAAGCTATTGGAACCTGGATCCACTCCACACACTCATCCAGATGCCAAGAAAGCATTAAAAAGGCAAACCACAGACTTAAAAAAAACCTCTTTACTTATTGGTTATAGAGAACTAGTTCAAATATTATGTGCCAGTCCCCTATCACCAGGGGATAGAGGTCTTTGGCTTGTGTTGACAGAGGACTTGAATGACAGATGACTAGAATGAGACACTGGAATTCAGAGAAGAAGCTACTGTGTCCTTTGTCACCTCATCTTTCAATAGAGGCACATCTTCTGAAGACACTGAAATGGAGCCTTGAGCACCAAAACTTTTTATTTCAACTACCTGTTCTGTAACTCTCAAAATACATTAATACACTTGGAGTAGAGTAAGAATATAATCTTATTTTTCAAAGTGCTTAACAGTTTATAGAAAACACTTTCACATATATGAGCTTGTCTACAAAAATCCTGAAGGTACATCATATCAAAAAAAATAATACACCACGACCAAGTAGGATTCACACAGGTATGCCAGGATGGTTCAACATTAGAAAATCAACATAATCCACCACATAAATAAAACAAAAGAAAAAAAAATCACATGATCAATATCAATTGATGCAGAAAGTCATTTGGTAAAGACCAACACCCATCCCTGATAAAAACTCTCAATAAAAGAGGAATAGAAGGGAAATTCCTCAAAATAATAAAGGACATCTACACAAAACCAACAGTCAACAGCATTCTCAACAGAGAGAGGCTGAAAGCGTTTATCCTGAGAACGAGAACAAGACAAGGATGCCCTTTATCACCAATCCTGTTTAACATTGTGCTGGAAGTCCTAGCTAGAGCAATAAGACAAAAAAAAGAAATAAAGGGCATCCAAATTGGAAAGAAGTAAAACTATCTCTATTCTCAGATGACATGATCCTATACATACAGAACCCCAAAGATTCCACAAGAAAACTACTGGAACTAATACAAAGATTCAGCAGTGTAGCAGAATACACGACCAACATGTAAAAATCAGTCGGATTCCTATACACCAACAAAAAGAACTTCAAAAAGGAAATCAGGAAAACAACCCCATTTATAATAGCCCCCTAAAAAGATAAAATGCTTAGGAATAAATCTAACCAGGGATGTAAAAGACCTATACAAAGAAAATGACAAAATGCTATCGTAAGAAATCAGAAGAGACCTACAAAAATGGAAAAATATACCATGCACATGGATAGGAAGACTCAACATTGTAAAAATGTCTATTCTACCCAAAGTGATCTATAGATAGAATGCAATCCTGATCCAAATACCAGCAGCATTCTTTAATGAGATGGAAAAACTAACCATCAACTTTATATGGAAAGGAAAGAGGCCCTGGATAAGCAAAGGATTACTGGGAAAAAAAAAAAAAAGAACAAAGTAGGAGGCTTCACATTAGCTGATCTCAGAACCTACAATACAGCCACGACGGTCAAAACAGCCTGGTACAGCAAAAGACACACAGACTAAAGGAACAGAATCAAGAACCCAGACGTAAATCCATTCACCTATGGTCAGCTGATGTTTAACAATGGACCAAAATCCATTCAATGTGGAAAAGACAGCCTTTTTTATAAATGGTGCTGGCAAAACTGGATGTCCATCTGTAAAAAAAGAAACAGGACCCATATACAAAAACTAACTCAAAATGGATCAAAGAACTAAATATAAAACCTAAAATGATAAAGATCATGGAGGAAGAAACAGGGACAACACTAGGCGCCCTAATACATGGCATAAATAGAATATAAATCATAACTAATGATGCACAAATGCCAGAAGATACACCGTATAACTGGGAATTCCTAAAAATTAAACCCTTACGCTCATCAAAAGACTTCACCAAAGAGTAAAAAGGGAACCTACAGACTAGGAAAAAATGTTTGGCTATGATATAGCCGCCAACAGTCTAATCTCTAAAATCTATAGAATACTTCAACATCTCAACAATAAAAAGAAAAATAATCCAATTAAAAAATGGGCAAAGGATAGGAACACACACTTCACCAAAGAAGACATTCAGGCAGCTAACAGACACAGGAGGAAATGCTCGCAATCACCAGCAATTCGAGAAATGCAAATCAAAACTACAACGAGATACCATCTCACCCCAACACAACTGGCACGAATCAAAAAAAAACAGAAAATAACAAACGTTGGAGAAGTTGTGGGGAGATTAGAACTCTTATCCACTGTAAATGTAAGTGTAAAATGGTACAACATCTATGGAAAACGATATGGTGTCTCCTTAAAAAAGCTAGAAATAGAAATACCATACAATTCAGCAATCCCACTCCTAGAAATACATCCTAGAGAAATAAGAGCCATCACACGAACAGACATATGAATACCCATGTTCACTGCAGCATTATTTATAATAGCAAAAAGATGGAAACAACTTAAGTGCCCATCAACAGATGAATGGATAAATTATGGTACATACACACAATGGCATACTATGCAATGATAAAGAACAATAATGAATTTGTGAGACAATTCACAACATGGATGAATCTGGAGGGCATTATACTGAGTAAAATAAGTCAATCGCAAAAGTATAAATATTACAAAAACCTAAGAAAAGGTTTACACACAGAAAAAAAAAATCTTTGATGGTTATGAGGGAGGGGAGAGATAGAAAGGGGAAATCACTAACTAGATAGTAGACAAGTGTTAACCTTGGTGAAAGACAAAACACAATAAAGGGGAAGTCAGCAACAACTTGACCAAGTAAAAGTCATAGAAGCTTCCTAGACACATCCAAACACCTTCAGGGACGGAGTTACCAGGGCTGAGGGCTGTGGACCATCATGTACCACCACCAACCGTTCTGACAGGGATCACAATAGAGGGTCCTGGACAGAGCAGGAGAAAAATGTGGAATAAAATTCAACTTCACACACAAATAAAAGACCAGACTTACTGGTCTGACAGGGACTGGAGGATCCCCTGAGACTATGGCCTCCGTACACCCTGCTAACTCAGAACTGAAGCCACTCCCAAAGTCTACCTTTCAGCCAAAGATTACACAGGCCTATAAAAAAAAAAATAACACGTGAGGAACGTGCTTCTTAGTTCAATCAAGTATACAAGATCAAATGGGCAACCATTGCCCAAAAGTAAAGATGAGAAGGCAGGAAGTGACAGGAAAACTGGATAAATGGACACGGGGAACCCAGGGTAGAAAGGGAAAGGCGGAGAATGCTGACACAATGAGGGGATTGCAACCAATGCCACAAAACAATTTGGGTATACATTTTTGAATGAGAAACTAATTTGCGCTATAACTTTCACCAAAACCACAATTAAAAAAAAAAAAAAAAACCCGAAGGCAGGCATTTTTCAGGTAGGGAACACTCAGGTTTAGAAGGGTTAAAATGACTTGTCCAAGGTAGATGGAACTGGTTGTGGACTTTGCATTTTCTAGCTGCTAGGCCTAGTGCTCACTTGCCTATAGCACAGGACTGCTCAGCACTACTCTACACTTGGTAAGTCAGGGCAAGTCATCATCATGGGCACCCAGGACAGCACTTGGCTGCTGGCAGTGGTAGAGTCCCAGGGGCAACACAAGCACAGGTGGCTAACAGCACATGGCCAGGATGCTTACAATTCAATTCTTCTAGAGAATCATGCTGCCAATCAGGTATGGACAAGTTCAACAGTATGTTAGAACCTCAGTTTTCTGAGATGAGGAAAGCAGCCCTTCTAAATATAGCTACCAAAAGCATAAGCCAGAAGATTGCTGTCATCTTCAGAGAAAAGCAGTGGTTCACTTCCTTCCGTATGCACCATGCCCTTCCAACCACTTCTGTTTCTTGACACGACTATAATCAAGGAAGTTCTCTAATGCTTCTTCCCTTCCATCTTAGCCTAGGGTGTTAAACATTGTTTTCCTAGTAGTCTCTCCTCCACCATCCTCAATCTTCAAGATTCACTTTTTCGGGAAATATCAAAAGTCAGTGTAGAAATACAGCCCTTGGGTAGAACATATTTGCCACCACTTCCTACCTACCCATGCCTTTTCCTGGTCTGATTTGATACCACCTGTCCCCTGCTGCCCTTTCTCTTATGTCAATCAATCTGACTCTAGCCCCATGTTTTTAGTCAGGTCCATCTCACAAACTTAGTGCATAGCTTGTGATCTTTCTGCTCCCTAGCAGTGAAAAACCTAGGCCAGCCGATATTCCCATATTTGATTATTTCCAGAGAGGCAAGACACGTGGCTATGCTGTCCATAGGACCAGTGACTAGGATTTGGATGCCACAGAACTGGAGGGCCAAGAAGGATGATCCTGACCAGTCAGTGGCCATCCAAATTCACAAACACTACCAGAACGTACGCTTTCCCTGGCAAAATGTCATAAAATCCATCCCCGTGAGTGCCTGTGTCTTGGAACTCCAGTGCACAGTATAATGCCACCCTGGGGTCAGAAGCTGGCTCAGCTGGACAGGTTGACCAGCTGCATGCTCTCCTTCTGCCCAGCCTCTCAGCCCATGGAGTCAATGTCATGCTCCAGCAAACTACCCTCTGCTCCACGTAATGGCTTTGCTGGGCTACTTCTGGACTCTAAGGAGTATGGCCTGAGCCCAGCCCCTCTGGCCAAAGCCTAATCTCACTGCTTCACATTGTTGCTGTGACCTGAAGAGGACAGCACTTATAAATCTCTCCTCGAGACTCATCAGCAAAAAGAGGATGGCATCAGAGATTGATTCAGCTGTGAAGAAAAAGAGGACTGGATTTTCCTAAACCAGAAAGATCAACTCCCTAGCTCAGACAGGCTTTAGAACTGCACTGTTCCAAATGGAGACCTCAAGGCTCCAGTGGCTACTGAGCACCTGCAGCATGGCTGGTCAGGTGGAGATGTGTTGCTGTGTGAGCACGCATGCCCGATTTTGAAGACTTACTGTGAAAAGAGATATAAATGAGCTCATTAATATTTTTTATGTTGAGTACATGTTGAAATGATAATATACTGAATATATTGAGTTAAATAAAATATATTATTAAAATTAATGTCATCTGTTTCTTTTGCTTTTTTAATGTGGCTACTAGAAAATCTAAAATTCCATGGGTGGCTTGCATTTGTGGCTCACATGTTTCAACCCAATACCTTCTTTAAGGGTCTGCTTCTAAAGAAAGGATGGGCATGCTAAAGGTCTGGTTTGAGGTGCCCTTTTTGAAAATCAGAGTACCCCTGTAAATACTCCATCAGTCATGTCACACATGGACGCCCAGCAAACCGGACTGTACAGTGCCCAGCACTGCCCTGGGACCAGCATGCATGGGCATCAAGGGTCCACTGGCTCTGCTAGCTTCATAATCCTTTGTTTATTTGACTTTACAATCCTTTATACATTTTTAATATCCTCAAATAATACAGAAAAAAACTTACAGGTTTTGAGATGGTGAATCTGCTGCTGGGATGCACAGGTATTTAACCCCCTGTAGAATGATAAAAAAATTAAATGATACTCAGTGGAGAAAAGTATTTAGAGGAACTATTCACTCGGGTCGAAAATACAAAAACTAAAAAGGAGAAGGTTTTTTAGTAGTCTTTTGTTGCCAAGGAACTGGGGGAAAACTCTTTAATTAAGGTTCCTGGTCATGGAAACCATGACCATGCATACAACTATTCATACTCTAGTTTATAAACAGTTTGTAGTTTAGACAAAATTCAAGGGTGCATCAAAAAGTGACATAATTGAGTACTTTTCAGTACGTGTCAACAAGTTCCAAAACTACCACCTCAGACACGTGTTCATTATTTCACATTTTAATCTCTCTCACTTAGGATGCTGAGTGACCAAAAATGAAGCCCTGTTTATAAAAGTCTTGACAGATGACTGAACGTGACAGTCTCCTGTTGCAGCGTCTCTCTCAAAAGTTTGGTGCAATGACGGCCACAGTACGCTTTTAACACTGCAAACAATTTGCTTCATTTTGCTTGTTTTTCATAAAGCTAAAGTTTGTATAACAAACTAATTCATTTTTTAAAGAATGGCCCAATTTGGGGACTAAAAAGGAACTTAACATAGTCCTCTATAAAAATTTGCAAAAAAAATTTTTATATAAACTCATGCTATAAAAATCATGCTAAATTTGAGTTTTATAAAAAACTTAGTTGTTTCTCCTTCAGAGAGATTTAAAGTATACTTCAAAGAGGTCTTACATGTCAAGTAAAATACAAAATTTAATAATCTCAGCAACCTTTGCAAGAGAATATGGTTTTATGAAGAGTTAGATGAATTACAACGAAATCTTCGAAAGCTGAAACTTGTGTAAGGTGGAAACCTGTCAGAAAAGAAAAACTCAAAAATATTTTCCACTAAAACGAGTGATAGAAAAGTGGTAAGACTGCACCCTGTCAAAGGTGGAAAATTTGTGAGTTCTGGAAAAACAAGGCAGTCTCATCGAGTTCCAGCTCTCACAGGTTTTGCTGTTTTTTCAAATCCTTCCTTTCTAGGAAGCCTAATCTCACAGAATCTTATTACTATGTCATTGACAACAGCAGGGGTGGTGGGGGCGGTGAAGCGGGGAAACACGTCAGAAACTAGAAAAATAACCAACCTCAGTAAGTAAAAGAAGTTCAGATATGTAGAACAGTGATAGAGACAACCAAAACTCCCTCAAAAGATAAAGTACGTTGTCCACTGCCTCAATAAGATGGATGGCATCTTATAAAATAACTTGTCTAGAATTATTCGAAAATTTCTGCTGTTGATTATTCAGTTTTTACTGTTAACTCATGTCATTTCTGTGCTGTATTTGCTAATACAGGTAAATTGTGGCTGCCCAAAAGCCTCCAACGCTTCTGCACATTTTGAGAGTTCCTCACACTGTGAGTCCACCTTCCCAACAGACTCCACATAAATGATGTTCCCAACCTCCCCTGCTTTGGGTGCAGACTCTTGACCTGGTCTCACCAACTCAACACACCTACGCAGGACTGATTTGGAAGCAGGGCATGGGAAGGAACGGCAGGCAGAGGGCATCTTGCTGCAGGAGCAGATGGAAGCAGGGGCAGTGCCTCTCGTCAGTCAGGTGTTGGATGAGGTTCTGGGCATCAGTCCTGGAAGTTCAGCTCAAAGCCTGTTTCTCAGGCTCTTCTGAGGAAAGCATACACTTCCAACACTCTCTTTAATAACCCCTTCCTGCTGAAACTGGCTCAGAGTAGAATCTCGTCTGCAATTAAGACCTGAGGGATACAATTCCCTTTCCCATCGCCTACCACTATGAAAAGTCAGAAGAAGCCTTATTTCCTAAACATTCTCACTACGTTTTTTCCAGCTTTGAGTCAATCATTACACCTCCCAATAAAGGTCCCCTTTGGTTCTTTAAGCAGATGAGTTTAACCACTGCTTGTCATATGGAAATACTTCACATCTGACCAAACAGGCTTTAATCATGCTAATGGTTAAATTCAATGATTAGCTGGTAGGACAGTGAAACAACAGATCCTTTCCCATTCAAGTGTCACTTTGCTATCCCCAGCTACCTCCTTCCCTGTCTGTCCTAATTTTTCCTGGACTGGGAGAAGAATATCGAGGTGGCTGTTTGAAGTTCTAAAGCACCTCCCGACGCAAAGGTATTAGAGCAGTGATTCAAAGGGCAAGAAAACTGAAAAGGAAATGCTACTGTAAAAAAAAGTTATCTCACTCCTTCCCTGCATCTAGGCCAAACAAGCTTGTTGGTGTAGATACATATACTGATCATCTTGTACAGCTTGACTCAGTTAATTTTCTTCCTTTCCTCTTAAATGAGAGTTGGCAGTACACCAGGCCCCATCAGCTTGTGAAATGCCTTCCTGCCTACACACTTCCTCCAGCCCCTTTGAGGCCAGTCCTCTCAGAGGGACTGAAGAATTCTCTGGTTTCCACCTTCCCTTCCACTGCGATTTCCAGCCAGAGTGGCTTATGCCCATCAAGAATGCTGAAGCGATTCCCTGCAAAGTAGGATGAAAGCTCCTGCTACCTGCCACACTGTGGACTGACCTCGCTTTCTTCTACTGGAGTCTAAAATCAGCCTGGTCCATGTGCTGAGAGAAACGGAAGAGGAAGACCAGTTGGGAGAATAGCTTAATAAGAACTGTCACATCAACATCCCAGTGGAGTGATGGATAGGGTCCACTCTTCAGGTGTCCTGAAGGGCTCACAGCCCCTTCGAGCGTCCCAACACATACAAAGAAGTGTGCCAGCAGCCAAAGCAGGAGGCTAGCAAGCACAATGACCAGCAGATGCAGTCCTCCCCTGGGACCAACAGAGGATGAGGCTGCAACGCTGGCCATAAGCACCCCCCTCCACTAGTTGGAAGAGGTATGGCGGCTACAGTGGCTTATCTGTGGAGGGACACAGTAGCTCCTAACCACAAGTTTGGGTACCTCTGCTATTAAGGCAGTGACGAGAAAATACAAAATATAAAATAATAACATGTTTCTCAATAATACTACTACAGCAACCTCCTTGGAGCAATGCCTGACACATAGTAGGCACTAAATGTCTGCTGAATGATGAGAACAAGCTGAAAATCAATTCACATGAAGATCAGACACTATAAGAATAGTGCCAGGGATAGAAAAGTATTGTACTACAGCTGTAAGGTATCCTGGTGAGCCCTGATCCGATAGCTGGATGGACAGAGGCCGGGCTGAGGGCACGCTTGCCACGGTTTGCTCCAGAGGCAGCAGTTTCTACCTGTCCACTCAGACGGGATATGTCTAAGAACCAGCTAACAGTGGTCTACAACAAGAATGGAACAAGTTATGTAAATCAGTAAAGAAAGGAGTCAAAACTGTCGAAAAGGTTCAACTGCTCACCACCCAAGAGCATCTACTTATTTTGGCTTAGTCATTAGCAAAGCAAAAAAAACAAAAAAACAAAACAAAAAACACCTCTTCAAGGCCATAGACTACAGAATTCATGCTACCTAAAAAAGGGCTTCCAATCCCTGCACATTTGTACACTTCATGAACGTTAATTACTAATTCAGAAAGCAGCGAAGATCTAATAGCATGAAGGACCCCAATGCCACTAGAAAGCTGGACAGACTTTAAATTATCGTAGTATTAATGAATTAAGTTCTGTAAATGTTTTAATGCAATGTGGAATAAATTCTTCATCGAATAGGACCTAAACGAAGGACCCCTCTCTAGTGCTGAGGCATAGAGATAAAGAATAGGATGTGTTTAGCTAAATCATGGACAGTATATTTAAAGTTAAAAAAAGTATAATATATATATGTATATACATATATAAAACATTTTAAAATAATCTGCAAATTTCATAAATAATAAAAATTGCTCTTAGGTGAAGGAAAGGACTGTGCTCTCTACAGGGGAAGTCAGCACAACTGGACTAAACCAAAGCTAAGAAGTTTCCTGAATACAATCAAACACTTCGGGGGACAGAGCAGCAGGGGTGGGGGTCTGGGGACCATGCTTTCAGGGGACATCTAGGTCAACTGGTATAACAAAGTTTATTAAGAAAATGTTCTGCATCCTATTTTTGGTGAGTGGCATCTGGGGTCTTAAAAGCTTGCAAGTGGCCATCTAAGATGCATCAACTGGTCCCAACCACCTGGAGTAAAGGAGAATGAAAACACCAAAGACACAAGGAAAGAAGTAGCCCAAGAGACAGAAAGGGCCATATAAACCAGAGACTTCATCAGTCTGAGACCAGAAGAACTAGATGGTGCCCAGCTACCACCACTGACTGCCCTGATAGGGAACACAACAGGAAGTCCCTGATGGAGCAGAACTTAAATTCTAGTAAAAAGACCAGACTTAACGGTCTGACTGACACTGGAGCAACCCCGGAAAGCATGGCCCCTGGATTTTCTATCAGTCCAGAACAAAAACAATTTCAGAGGCCAACTCTTCAGACAAAGATTGGACTGGACTGTGGGACATAAAATGATACTCATGAAGAGTACGCTTCTTAGCTCAAGTAGATGCATGAGACTAAATGGGCAGCTTCTACTCAGAGATTAGATGAGAAGGCAGAGAGGGTTAGGAGCTGGTTGAACGAACATGGGAAATCAGGGGTAGAAAGGAGTGTGCTGTCACAGTATAGGGAGAGCAATTAGGGTCACATAACAATGTATGTATAAATTTTTGCATAAGAGACTAATTTGAAATGTAAACTTTCACTTAAACTACAATACACAAAATAAATAAATAATAAAAACTGCAACAATGTTTCCATTAGTATAGTATTTGTTACATGGTATTTATTCTTTCACATTACCTGTAATATTAAAAACAAAAGACAAAAAATAAAATCGGTTATCTTCTTCCTTGAAATAAAATTCTCAATAAATAAAGAAAAATTCAGCACTTTCCACCATGTTTAAAAACATGCACTGGTGGAAGGCCCACTTAACAGTAAACTTCAATGGAGAAGCAAAATCTCAAGTTACAGCTTTTCATTGAGAGCTGGCCCAAGAACAACTTGAAATACAAAACCAGCCTTTCTGCTTAGTTAGGGCAAAGGTCCTTGGTCTTCACAGAGGATGAAGACATAGCAGCTAACCTTCCTGACTATGAGGCATGTTGCATGCCACAAGCCCAGAGAATCACATCGATGCCATATGAGATGGACTCAGAGGGAGGAAAAGTTTCTTCCTATGCCGAGTGATCACATATACACCGACCACTCATAATACCCAATAACACATTAATTCATAAGAAGAAATGTGGCATAAAATTTAGGAAAGTAGAGAAAAGAAGTGAAAGAGTTAGGAGGATCTGTTAAGGGAGGCCTTTGGATTAAGTTTTTGTTTTGGGTTTTGAGAGAAACGATAGCCATCACTTGGCTGAAAAGAAAGTTTAGAAAGTATTCAAGAAAGCTCTTCTTGAACAAAAGGTTAACGCTTTCTAAGTCAATATTCTCAAAAGTTCTAATATTTTTCAGTTTTCTGTTTCAACAAAAGCATAGTAACCACCAAAAGTAAGGCTTTTGCCTTTCTTTGGCCCTGAAACTAGAGGTTACACTTAAAACGGTACATCATCATGTACTTGAAAGGCCAGGGACAATATTCTGATTTCAAGACTGATAAAGAGATCAAACTCTCGCTTGTTTCAAGTACGATTTCTAAAATTCACTGTTCTTTCCTTTCTGAAACATCATAAGTAAGAGTCTTGTAAAGAACCAAACTGACATTCAACTTTTCAAAAGAAAGACCAAGCCATTCAGAATTTGTTTTCTCTCTTCCAGGAAAGCTAATGAAAACCAGTTATAGAATATAACAATATTCCCTGGAAGGGCCTACCCAAAACCTAAGAGGAAGCACAAGTGGAAGGAAATCTACACAATGGAAGTTACTTTAGTTTCTAATAAAATAGGCATAATTAGGAATCTTGGCCTTTCATCTTACCCCATCAGTGCCAGTAACAATAGACGTGTACACAGGAGGGCCCCTGAAGCAATAATGTGGTTTCTCATCAAATCATCACATTTAGGAGGCAGCTGGGCAGCGTGCTGACTGGACTGGGAAGCTTCCAAACATGTCTTTACTAACTTAGATTGTCCAATACTCATTAACGAGATTAAGATCTAATTTCAGCACATTCAAAACAATCTGACTCTAAGAAAGAAAAATACAATTAAAAAAAAATTAATTTCTGGCTGCCCCACACCTGATCAGAAGCAAGACCACAGCTTATATATACAATTAGCAAAAAATGAAACACAACAAAACACCCTCCCAGTGGAGATAACACTGTAAGCCCTTTTATATAAACCTAAAGACAAGTAAACTAAAACAATCAGTCTGGCCACACTCTTGAAGAACAGGACTCAAGAGGTGGCAACTGCTGCCTGGTAAGTGCTTTCTGATGCTCCAAGTGCTTTCTGACAGCCAAGCCTCTTCTACAAAGTCCCCTCACAGTGTGTTGACTCATGAGAGCACAGATGGGATTTCCACCCTGGGGCAGACATTCTTTTTATTATTCCTCCTTAATTTAAGAATTCCCACACAGCCAATAAGGTTTGTAGAAATTATGGAATACTAAAAAAGGAAAAATATGGAATATAGAACTATATCCATACAATGATGACATCTGAAAAAAATTATGTCTGTTGTGAACTAAGAACTGGAAAACAGCATAAAAAGTAAAAACAGATAAGGTACGAGAGTGGTTAGGGGGTAAAATCCTGGGTGATCTTTCTTTTTTATTTTCTTTATTGTTTATACAATAACACAAATCTTAAGGGAATTACTGTAGAAATTCATGACAGAAGTTAGACACAGTCCTTCGGTTGAGCTAGATAATACATGCTGTAAGTCTAGCCACGTTATAAAACCGAAGATGTATTTTCTTGAAGTACCGACTTACCACTGATTCCTTCCTGCGTGAGCTAAATTTAGGAGACATGACTACAAATAACAGCTTCCAAGAACTGTGCGGTACTTGACAGGGTGTAGGGGGGGTGGGAAGGTCAGAGTGGAGAGACAAGATTTAGCCCTTTGTGAGACAAAATGCAAATGATAAACCTCCAACACCTGTTGACTTCTTTCAGGTTAGTCAAAAAACTACATATATTTGACTTGTCAGATCAACAGATGAGGACTCGATGCTTATTTTTGTTCAAGGTGTTTCAATGAAAGGCTAAAGTGGGCACAGTCAGCACATCAGATTTCCTTGAGCCAATACGGCATTGCCTATCAGAGGTCAGAGGCACCCGTGCAGCTCTAAGCACAACCAGACGCCCTCCTGTCCTTTTGGTCAGGCTGGGATCCTGCTGACATACACTATGTTTCAGCAACCAATGCAAAACCAGGCCACTCTACAGTATTATTTATTCAGTGTTAGTCTTCAACAATAACATAAAAAAACTAGTGTTAATGAAAACTGATGCTGATAAGGAAGGAGAAATCAGTAATAGATACTTTAGGAAAAAATTCATGTTTTTAAAAAATAAGTTTTTATCTGATCATATGTCTCAGCTGCTAAAAAGCATTCTGTGGCGACTCTTCATTGACTGCAAAATGCAGTCTGTTCTCCAGAGTCCTGCAGAGCACCCCCCCTCCCCCCCGCACTGCTGCCCTGTTTGCCAGGCTCCATGCACTCGAGGCTGCCTGCAAGTCTCTCCAAACGTTTTGTACTTTTTGGCTCCCTCTGCCCCTGCAGTTTCCTCTCTCTGGAATATCCTTCTCCTTCAGGACTCTTCCCCAGTGGTACTTCCTCAGTAAAATCTCCCGATATAACCCACCAACCCTTTCCATAGAGCCTGCCCTGACCTCATTTGCCTCCACCCTCAGGCAAAGCTCAAGTTACCTCTTGGGAATGGCAGCTAGCATAGGGGACCATGAATAACTGTGAGCAGACCGGCTGCTCCAACTCCTACCAAACAGCAAATTCCTTGAATGCCCAGATCCTGCCTTAGGCATGTCTCTATCAATATCCTAGTACCTCTCTCCTCCAAGAAAAGCATCAATAAGCGGTTGCCAAACGAAGGAAAGAAAGCAGGGGTAGGGAGTTCAGTTTTTAGAACTTAAAAGATATGGCCACTAATCCAAAATGCCACAGAGAGCTGGGCTCATGGGCTGGCCTGGGACCCCTCCCGTCAGCTCTGCAGCCACCTTCAATGCAGACATGCCCACTTATGCAGACTAAGGAGTAAGCCTCCACCTTGTGTTTACACCTTGCACTACAAATGATCTTAGCAGCATGTTGTGACCAGGAATCACTAACAATGGGAAATATCAGAGGTGAAGAGAGGCAAAAGCAGGGGGACATTCTCAGGACTGCTGTAGTAAACTGGGGACTAAACAGCCCCAAACTTTAGATCCAGCACAGGCTCGTGAAAGCACTCTGGCCAAGTGTATGGAGGCCCATCCCAGCTCTATTCCTGACCACCCATGCCCTAGACCCAGGGCTGGCAACCTATGGCTCATGGGCCTACGCAGCGTGTGGTAGCTTCCCGCAGCAGGGGGCTGAGCAGCTGTAACAAAAAAAAAAAAAATGTACGGCCTGCAGCACAAACTGTTTACTATCGGTCCCATTGCAGAAAATTTTGCCAACCCTTGTCTAGACGGCCCATTTCACAACCAAAGTCATTCTGATGACTTGGAGTTCATTTTGCATGTCACGTTTTTCTTCTACATTTAAGTGACATATAGCATATCACCTTCTTAGAAATGCAAAGTTCTTAATCACGAATCTTGTCAATTTTCTTCCTCACTCTGCAAGACAGAGTTAACAAAGGAATTTTACTCTAATACAGGATGTTTTCTGACAAGAAAATTAGATGCGATATGTGAATAACACTAAGTGCAGTGACTGGCACATAGCTGGTGCTCACTGAGGGGTGAGAGATAGGCTTGATCTGAGTGGCCTCTAAGAGACGACAGTCCCCTTCGCTCGATGCTGGACAGACGGCGGCCTTATACCAGGTTGCTGATGCATAGAGCAATGGATTCTCCTGGAGAATCAGGGGAAAGCGAGCATAGGCTCCTTCTCCTTGTCACTGGCATCTTCCTGAGTTTCCCTTATCTGTCACAGAACAGACTCATCTCCCCAGAGCATAGCTCTCAGCTCAGGGGCAGACTGCATGGGACCTGATTTACGGTCTCACTGGCATGGCAGGCTACTCTCAGATTCCCTCACTTGGTACAGAATTCTAAATCAGCTACAGGGTGAGTGACTGACTGTCGACTGCCATACCTCTATAAACCTAGACCCAAGCTGCAGCCCTTAAGAAGCTCTTTCTGCACAGCACTCACAGTCTC
Organism: Trichechus manatus latirostris; assembly: GCF_000243295.1. NCBI lineage: Eukaryota > Metazoa > Chordata > Mammalia > Sirenia > Trichechidae > Trichechus > Trichechus manatus. The sequence goes on along the minus strand of NW_004444134.1, from coordinate 307,401 downwards.
TCCAGCTGAGTGCCAGTCCTCCCTCTGGAATTAGACCCTGAAAGGAGCAAACAGGGACCCAGTGCCAGGCCCTTCCCTGAAAAGGCTGTGTTTGTAAATGCAAGTGCAAGTGCACAACCCATGCAAAAAGAGCCCAGGAGCTCCAAGTAACAAGAAACCCCGTGGGCAGGGAAGGCAGTAAAGGAAAGCAGAGAACTGGAGCTCTCCCCTCAACAAAGGGGACCACTCCTGTACAACGTGGGCACATGTGACTTACAAGAGACTGCCCCATCATTAGTTGTAACCAACTGGGCCTGTGCTCCACAGTTTGGCCAGACGCTCACTAACACCAAGTGTGGGCGTCTCCTGGCTGCCTTCCTGGCTCTAAAGGCCAGTCAGTGGGTCAGGGTCAGGGCAGTAGCCTTGAGGCTAATCTGTGTTCCAGGGCCTTCCTTTGAAGGGGCAACATGTCACCAAACCTTCCCCCATCCAAGGCGGCCGGTCATTGGCAGAAACCTAATGGGTTGTAGCTGCACCCTCCTGCCCCACTGCTCAGACGGATATCCACCAGGACAGAACACTCCTGGGTCAGTAGAACCACATGGTAGCTTGGTCAAAGCGGCTCAACCGTTAGGACACTACAAAGGCAGGAGTGCAGGGAGAGACTTTAATCCAAAAGGCTGAAAGCCTTCTTTAAAGGAATGGATTTTTTAAAACACTCAGAAATGTTACTCTTAGTTTGTTAAGCGAGACATTTTTTTTCTTAAGGTTTGGGTTAAGCCACTCCATAATGCAGGTTAAACTGACAATCATTTAGAGTAGCCTGGAGTTACCTTCCCTTGGATGCCCGAGGACTGGTCTCCACTAAAAAGACAACTTAATAGGAAAGTGGTTTGACCTGTCCCGCTAGTGCTAGGCCCCAACAGCTCTACAGGTCAGTCTAACCGAAATGATGCATAAACCATTCTGACTAGGAACAGTTACTGCAACTGGGGGGGGGGGTGTCAGCAAGGTCTGGCCTCAGCTCTGCTTGCCCAAGCCTCCATCTTCCCAAGCCTCACACCATCACCAGGGGAAGAACCATGGGGAGGCATGCCTCTTCGGAGCCTCTCTAACATGACAAAGGACAAGCCTCTGGCACCGTTCTGATGTGCCCTTTCCCTTCACCAACAGGTGGCCATGGTTCTCACTGAAGTAGCCAACTGCCTACTGCTAATCTCCCTTGAATGGGGACAAAAAACCCAGCATGCCCACAAACTGGGCCTCAAGAGAAAGAAGCTCAAGTTCAGTCTTCTGTCCCAGTACTTCCTCCTACTCACCCAGCGCTGTAAGCAAGCCATGGTTGGTTAGCCCTAACATTCACCACCATTTCTTTGTGTGCCCATCAGAAAAGAGGGCAAGAGATATTGAAGATGCTGTGCCTAGGAATTGGTGCTGGAATGTAACATCTGTAGGAGCTGTGGTAATAACCTGAAAGAGGAGAATAGTTTTCCCTATTCAAAATTAGGGTTTGACACCAACTCCGCCCCAGCTCACACACAAAGTTCTCAAGATATCCCAAGGATAAGAGCACACAGAGAAGGGAAAACTGTAAAAAGCAGTGGCGGCAATTACTTTCTACTTAGCCTAAACAGAGGTGATGAAACTAGCAAGGTGCTATAGCTCTGCTCTCAGAAATTCAAAGTGAGGTTGGATCACTTCCCTTGGAGGTGTGGGCAAACACAAGGTCTGCCTGTACCGCCTACAAGGCAATGGATTATTAAGAGAACTTAGAAAAGGCAGATTTGTTTAAATCAGGCTACATTTAAATCATTATTTTTCTAATGGCTTAAAACAATTTGGATTCCCACAGAACTGTTTAACCTTGGTTTAACCATCTTTAACTTCACATTAAAATTTCTGGTTTCAGACTCAAGGCCCTTCACATGAGCCTACAACCCATCAAATGCCCTTGACTGGAAGTCCTCATCCCTCCCAATGGTGCTTGGAGCTCCTGCTACTGTGGCAGCTACACATTGTGTTGTTCTGACCTAGAATCAGAAACACACCTTTCCCTCTACTGATACTCTCCTGGGCTGTTTCTGCCAAACCAAGCCAGAAAATGCTCTTCCGTTCTGAACTCCTTAACAAAACTGCCTCCCCTATTACACTTTCTGGATTTGCTGCTACATCACTGACTCTCCCCATTCTAGTGGCCACAGCACCAGCACAGCTGTGTCCAAATAGCTTCCTGTTAAGAGGTGCTGACAACCAGCTGTAGGCTCAGCTTGGGGGAAGAACACAACTCACACACCTGGGCGAGAGTGCATCCTGCCAGCCCCTCTGCCCCCATAGAGCCCTGAGGGGACCAACCAGAGCTCACACAGGGTGTGGTCTTAGGACTAAGAGTCAAGACGCATGCGCATCACACCACAGCATGTAGGCACCTACCAGAGCTGACACTGTGACAGCATCGCACTGCACAAGGGCAAGGTGCTCACCACACACCCTATAGTTGCGTTTTCCTCCATGGCTTTACTAAACCCCACAGTATACACTGAGGATGCCCACCTCCCTTGTGAGCACCAGACCCATGTCCCTGCCTACTCATGAGCATCGCATGTGCACCTCAACCAGAAAGGGACTTAGCACAGCTCTGTCTCCCGTTTTTCCAGCCCATCCAGTGGTACCTCAGGCACTCCCACATCTAACCAGTGAACAATCATACGCATGCCACTAATTTTCTATATTTTGAAGCTGTTTCATTAGATGCATATGAGTCCACAGCTGTGATAACTTCTCAGTGGGTTGTTCCATTTGTTCATTTATATAGTTTCCCTTTTTTATCTCAACTATTATTATTTTGCATTCAATTTTATTTTGTCTAATAAAACTACTGCTGTGTCAGCTTCCTTTTGTTTAGTTTTTCTTTTGTTTGCTGGAGTTTATTTTACCATCTGTACCAACCTTGCTGTATTACTCTGTGAAACTCACTTTCAGACCAAATCTGATTCTTTCACTTCTGAAAAACTCCCTCTTCCTAGTATCCCAGTTCAAACCCTCATAATTCTGACCAGGATTACTTCAGGAGTTCCCCAACAGTCTCCTTGACACCCATCTCCCCTCACTGCATTCCATTCCTAATCCTGGAAAAGAAGTCTGAATGGGTCAGACTCTGCTCATAAATCTTCACTGAGTCCCTGCTCCCACAAGATAAAACTCAAACGCCTCAGCTTGACAAATACGAACTTCCTAGCCCGGTCTGAACCTCCTGTTGCTGCCTTGTTCACTGCAGTCCCGCTCTGCTGAGCCCTCCATGTGCATGTGCCTGTTCGTGCCCAGCCTCTGCCCAGAGCCCCGGCTCACCCTCACTCCCAAGTACACCTAAAGCCCTGTCCTCACTGACGCCTGACTCACCTAGTGGGCTTAGCCAGGTGCTCCACTGTGCATTCATTCACCTCTTGCACTGTTGTAATGATTTATGTGACCGCTTGTCTCTCCCTGATGCTAACTTCTCCAAGGTAGGTGCTCGTTAGATGTTTACCGATTCTGAAGGAATAACCCGATCTGGCCCAAAGGAGGGCTGCTATGAACTGCCCTCACCCCACTGCACTGACCACACTCTGTACTCCATGATTGGGGGCCTCCTTGATGTCCCCCACCCCTTCCCTCATGAGACCAGAAGGGCAGCTCCTACTTGAGACACATCCCCTCCTGTCTCCCCACTGAGCCAAACTGTACCCATCCTTCAAGGCTGGCTCAACATTTCCTCTCTCAACAAGTTAGCCCCAATATCACAGCTGATGGGCAAGTTTATCTGCTATGGGCTCATAGAGCCCTCACGTCTGCACCACACACTTTGGCATCTACAATCTTCTTGTAGTTGTGCACTCGCCCTGTCATCTAGGTTAGAGAGTAGGGAAGGGACTGTGTGCTGCACTCTATTTCTGAGAACTCAGTCTGCAGATTCCCACAGCAGAGGATAGCACATGTCCAAAATTAGCCCCAAGGATACACAGCCAGGTACACCACCCACTGAATACATGTTCATGAAGAGGAGCAGGGAGGAGAGATGAGAAGGGGCTGATCAGGAAAAGTTCAAGAAACGGGCTTGACTTAGAGGAAAAATCTAGAAAGCATGTCAGAAAGCATGAGCACTAAGGAGAAGATACACAGCTGAAGTTCTGAGAGCCTCTAGAAAGCCAGGAAAAAGGTTAATGTCTATGTCTTAATTCAAGATTTAAAAAATATGGTTTCCTCCCTAGAATCAATTAAGTATTAGAAGATTTTCAAGTCCCTTCTCATCCGTTTATACTAGGATTCTGTTTAAAAGTGAGACTGTGATTGATAGGGTCAGCAGCCTGAGCAAGAACCCTTTATGCACTTGACTGCCTACATGTAGGGGACTTAGATACAACTGAATTCAGAAACAGAGATTACTAGACAGTTTTCAATACCTACCATCGTCATTTCTATCTGAGTCATTTCTATTTAAGTCTGGGGTTGGCTTCAAACAAATTTACCTAAACACATCAAAGCTGCTGCAAACGTTTGGTAGTGAAGGTGTCGTGGGTACTTGGGCGGCATCAAAAGATTTCCCTAGAGAGGTGAGCACCATTGAGGTTCTGGAAACAACTGTCCATCTGAAAACCACTCTAGGTCAGATGATTAACTTGTTTTCGAAAGCCCTCAACCTCTCTAGCAATTTGATAGTATGGTGTTTTTGAGATGCCACTAAGAGTGTTTACATACTCTACCCTGGAAGTAACAGCCAAAGCCAAACAGTCAATCTGCGCTTTGCTTCAGGCTGCATCACCAGGGGATGTGTGAGTCCTAAAAAGACACAAACTTGTTTGGTGAACGAATCAAACAAACAGAAGTAGAGCATAATTGATACTGAAAATAAAATCTATATAGTGGAAAGCTGGATTTTGGTCATCTTGAAGATTAAGATGATATAACTGAAGTGGATGGTATACTCGCTTTGTACCTGTTGACCCATTAAGCCCAAACGTGTTGCCGTTGAGTCGATCTGAACTCATAACGACCCTACAGGACAGAGAAGAACTGCCCCTAGAGTTTCCAAGGAGCTGCTGGTAGATTCGAACTGCTGACCTTTTGGTTAGCAGCCAAGCTCTTAACCACTGCGCCAACAGGGCTCCTACCTATTGATGCTGGGTGACAAATATAATTGATGACAAATACAGGACATGTTTGTGGTCACCATGAATCCATGGGAAACAGCACTACTGAACACAGAACCAGTCCCAGCCTGAACATTCAAGATGCAATCTCCTTGCCACTACTGCAGACACCAAGAGTATGGTCCTCCACCTGCCTGCCTGCCTTCCCTCCCTCTCTTCATTTAAAGAGATAATGTGAAAATATTTCATTGCCAAAAAAAAAAAAAAAAAAATTCAAGGAATAAAAAACTAGAGAATAAACATGTACATCATCTTTCCCACCCTCCTCCTCTTCTCCAGAGGATAACCACCCTTAATGGTCTGGTATGGTCCTTCAAGCCCTTATCTGTGCATTTACATGCTTATACATGTACACACAGAAACACACCACTGATTTTTAATTTTACACAAATAGGATATCACGGATATTATTCTACAACTTGTTTCTTTTGATTAACAATTAACTTTGCCCTATGAACACATATAAACCTTCCTCTTCTTTTTGAATTGCTCAGAGTATTTCTTAATATGAAGTACCATAAGTGACCACTACTGTTCTGATGAACGTGTGGGCTGGCTCTGATTTTTGCCATCACATGCAGAGCTGCCATAAGCATCCTGGCCAGAACTCTGTGTGTACCAGGCTTGTGTCCTCCAGCAGAACATGACTCATTTGTACCAGAAGGAGTGTGGCCCATAGCTCCATAACCAACAGGCCTTGACCAGGCTGGACCCTTGACACTGAGGATAATATGGCTACCACGTGCAAGGCAGAGCTGTAGATGATGCTCTGCAGGTCAGCCTGTGGTTACCAGGGGAGGACCACAAGGCTGGGGATATCTCTGAAGTCAGAACAGGAGTCTTTGTGCTGTAATGTTCTCTTAGCTTTTCATGACCTGCCCTCCCTACTTGACTGTAAGCTCCTCCAAGTCAGAGATGATGTCATAGCCAACACTGTGCCCCATGCCTGGCATACCGCCTTGAACACAGTAAATCTTCTTTTAACTGATTATTCACTGTCTGAGCCTGAGATGCAATATCCTTTTTACAGGGCCAAGCGTCTAATGCAAACTGAAGGTAGCTGAAAGAACCTGAAGAGATCAATCAGAAACTCACAGAAGCCTCACAGGAGAGTCTTGGTTCTAATAACTTAATCGAAGATGTTTCTGCACTAGAGCTATACCAGCTCTAAAAATAGATACCTACACATGCCAATATTGCTGGCATATGAGGAACTGCACAGTGAAACAGCCCACATTAACAGGGTTGCATTGCAGCAGCGAAGTCCTTTGGCTTCACCAGTTGCCTTTCACAAATTACCCAAGGCCCTGGTTAATGAATCTTTCTTAACAAAGCCCAATGGAGATAACGTATGCATGCTCTCAGGTCATTCAGTGGCGGCCCCTGTGGGCTAGGTCCAGGCTGGCACACGGGTGTCCAAGGAAATCTCTGCCTGGACCTGCCTGCAGAGAGCAACAGTCTAGCTCAGGAGCTTGGACAAGTGCAGCCAAGGGTTAAATCATCCCGCATGGGTAAGTTGCCAATGGATGCGATAATACAGAAGCTGCCACAGTGCACATAACTCATTGCCAGAGGAGTGCAAAACTACAAATACTGTAAAGAAAGAGGAAGGAGTTGCTGTGGTTGGAGGGCACTGGGAGTGGCCCCTTCACAGAGGAAGGAGAGCCTGGGCCGGGCTTTGAAGGGAGGCCAGGACTCGGGCGGGCAAGAGAGGTTAGGAAGAAAGAAGAGTGAACAGAGGCATACTCTCCTAATGTTAAATATCACTGAGCACCTTGACTGTGGTCTGCTCTACATTTGGGAAGCCAACAAAACTCCTGAAGGAGAGAAAGAAGGTGGGTCACAGGGGAGGGATGTGGAAGTGGTAGGGCCGGGGTCTCTCCAAGGGCCTATTACCCTTGGAGATGTCCAAGCCAACTGGACATCTCACCTTGGGGCAAGTTTCCTCATAGACAGAGAGCAATAAAGAGACAGAGATATATAGGCATATAAATATATATGAGATACAGACATCGATGTCTATATACATACAGATAAAAGCAATAACTGAACCAGGAACAGTGGCCAACTACAAGCAAAACTACCACAATTCACTTTTGAGCCTGGCCACCTCAAAGAACAGGCCACAACATACCTAGAGGAAATGCCTTTAGTGTTGAAAGAAATAAAAAACAGTATCATCAAGAATAACTGCCTGCCCATGAAAACATTCCATTCTTAAAAAAAAAAAAAAAAAAAAAACACTTAAATGGTTCAAAATGTAAAAGCCATAACTTAAAATGGAAAGACTATTCAGTCTGAACCCTACCCAGCTCACAAAATCCACCTGGTATATATACAATACCCTGGCTTGAATATATGAACATAATTTTTTCCCCTCTAGTTAATTCTATTTAAATGCATCATTTAAAAATTAAAATTCTTTGTGTTATCAGTCCAGCAAAGCCATGAGAATACCTCTTAAGGCACTTTTGTTAACAGTGAAAAATGGTTTTGTTTCCTGCAGGTGCTCTGGTTAAATACACAGAATGAAAAATGAAACAAACCCTGAAATTTTTACATTACAAAGATGTTCTGTTTCTTTTTTCAGGGGAAGGGAGAAACCTTTCATTGCTCAATATTACTTCCTCAGCCCCTATAAACAATATTGGGTTTCTGATTTGAAAAAGTACCGTCTCTGTAATATGAGTTATCACCAGTCCTCACACCTGCCCCCCAAATAAGGAGAGCCCTATTTAGCACAGGACAAACAGACACACATACTAATAATGCTCTGGCAAGGCCCTGATCATGGAAACACATAGGAGGCTTTTTCTGCTTTAAGTGTCTCATTATAGGTCTAGGTTTAATTCCTATTTGAAATAAGTATCAGTGGCTGGCAATGATTGTTTTCCTCTAATGCACTAGTATCATGTACTCCAAAGTGTTGGTATGGCTGGCAGGAAGGACCTGCCTCTGTAGTCAGAAGAGTTCGGGTTTCAGGCCTACCTCTCTACTTGCTGTGGGGTGTGAGCAAGTCACCTGAGCATATAACCATGTGACAGCAGTAGGGCCACACCAGCTGCCTTATCAGATTCCTAGAGTTCTTAGAGGATCACATGAGACCACAGTGGGAAGTAAGGTTACACCAGAGCCAGTCATATCTTGGTGCTTTTGTACCAGACTCCTATTGGCTGGAATGTCATGAACTGGATTTTCTGAATTCCTAGTCATTTCCAAAGACCCAGTCCAATGCCTTCTACTGCAAAAGCCTCCAGATGCATGCAGCAGACTCCTCCTCTGAGTCTCCACAGCCTCTGTTCCTACATGAGTTATAGAACTCAACCCGCCCTGAGCCAAAGCTCTTATCTCATTGGATTACAGTTATTGTTAATATTTATGAAATAACTATAATGCTTATTTATACACTAAGCATTTTGCCAGGGCAGATACTGGGATTAATTCACTTCTGTTATGTCTAGCATCTGTCCCTGGGTCTGGCACATAGTAGGAGCTCATGAAATGAATAAATCAATAACCCCTTGCCTTTAAGGGGAAGAACTGTCTGGACAAGGGATTCCACAGCATGAGGAGGGCACTTGCGGCAAATGAAACAAAACAAAAATATTACTAATTAAAAGAATAAAATCCCAATGGTATGGGAAAACAGGCACTTTTACACATTGCTAGCAAGAGCACAAACAGTATAACCCTTTCCAAAGCCAATTCAGCAATATTTACCAATTTAAAATGAATGTAGTCTTTGACAAAGAGATATCATTGCTAGGAATTTACCCTATGGATACGTTCACACAATTACACCAATAGGTAGATACAAAGAAGTTCACTGCAGTGTTATAAAAAGAAAAATACAGAAAAGGCTTAATGTTCATCAATAGAAGACTACTTAAATAAATTTTGATATCTCATATACTAGAATTTCGTGCAGTTGTAAAAAACTATATGTATGCGTGGAAAGATCTCTAAAGATCTTTCTTTAGTGAAAATAGTTACAGAACAGTTTCATAGTATAATTCATTTGCACAAAAAACAAATTTTACTTGGAAGGATACTTGAAAAACTGTAAACAGAGGTAGTGTCTCTGCAGAGCAGGATTGGGGGATATGAAGAAAAGAAATATACTCTTCATCCTATAGCTGGTGAGTGTCTTTTTATTGGGGAAAAAAAAAAAGTTAAATGAAAAGACCTGACCCTCTTTCCTCCCTTGTCCAAACCCAGCTCAGGAATATCTCAACATACACCTTAAATTTCACCATGTTACTACACTTAAACTAAGCCCATCCATGAGAAAGAAAAGATCTCACAATTCTAGCTGCAATTAACTTTGTTCCACTCCATTTGCCTCAAACTTCTTACTAAAAATAAAATAAAATCTCCCGGTTGTGGGAAAGAAAAAAAATGCACTGGACTCAGTCTTTCAAAGTGACTCACTCTAACAAAGTTTTTAATACCGGGAAGAGAGCATTCATCAAAAGGGTATGGCAAGGGAATGTCTGTGCGTGTGTACGCATAAAGGCGCGCACACAGTGTAAGCCTATTGAGCCACAAGACACCAGTTCTGCTGACAGTATCAGAAGGCCAGTCAGGCAGGAGAACACTGTGGCAGTGATGTGCTCTGGGAGGATCTCTGGCCTAGGGAAGAAGACCTCAGTTCCATTGAGCTACCCAGACCAGCTGTGGGGTCATGGGCAAGTCCATTTACCCCCTGAAACTCTCCTTGTCTACCCAAGGATGGAGTCTGGGTTTCTCTGTCACACAAACAGCAGTAGGTGTAGAGATGGAGGCAGAGCCTTGAGAATCTCAGATGTTCATTTAGGGCTGACTCTGGTGATTTTGGAGGTTCCCATGCTACTAGTACATTTCTAAGCGTCTTCAATCTGGAAGATGTACTCTTTAATGACTCTTCTGAAGAAACAGTCATCGGAGCCTTGAGTCTCTTTCCCTTGGCTGACCACAGAGCGCCATGGCCAGAAAGATAAACAACCCGTGCTCACCCACTGAGAAGCGCTGAAGACAACCGTGCCTCAATCAATGACCAGCAGCGAAGGCCTCAGTCCACTCTAGAGGCCTTAGAGCAGGGTCTGTCTCTTTCATCCTCCAACCAGGTTGCTAGGAAGAATAAAAGGCCTTGCTAATGCTATTTTGGGAAATCCCCTAAGAAAATCACCAATAATAGAGGGTCAGATCTAACCTAACTAAAATCAACCAAGACATGAGCTCCTTAAAGTCTTCCTAAGTAAACTCAATAAGTACATAATGACTAAAAATGCCTTTAGCGTATCTATCAGGCTTTTCTTAGAGGAGGTAGGTGTACTTTATAGTATTGCTAGTGGCCAGGTGTTGTAAATCATTATATCTAGAAAGGATGTTAACAGGTACAAAATCTGTATCATCTTCCATTCTACCTATAGCACATTCTCACAACAAAACAAATGAAATAATATCAAAAGGTGGCAATTGGTACTGATGTAGCCTCAGCTATTAGCAAGATCAGGTTTGGAGCTTTTTCTTTGACCCCTGCTGCCTCAGTTTACTAGCTGTAAGGTGCATGCCTCCAAACAAGCACTCACCCAGGAAACTCATCCTAGCCTCCAAGGGCAGCACACCCACTGCCTGCTGAATTTTCCAGAGGCCTCCTTAATCTGGGCCCCATGACCTACTTTCAGAAAGTACCACAGGATACTGGCAGGAGTGGGCTACTTGGCATGCACACACACCATCTGATCAGAGACTGATAAATCTGTGTCTTCATTGCAGAGCCTTTATCCTGCCGACACACTGTGACTCTTCAAGAGGGGCTTGTTGTTGTGTGCCTTCAAGTCAGTATCAATTCATATAGACCCCATGGGATAGAAGAAAACTGCCAGGTCTTCCTCCTGTGGAGCGTCTGGGTGGGTTTGAACTGCCAGCCCTTTGGTTAGCAGCCGAGTGCTTAGGCATTGTGCCACCAGGAATCCTTAAGAGGGGCCTGTTGTTGCTGTTGTTCTGTGCCAGTGAGTTGATTCCGACTCATACCAACCTTATAGGGCAGAGAAGAAATGCTCCATAGGGTTTCCTAGGCTGTAAATCTTTACTGGAGCAGATCGCCAGGTCTTTTCTCCCACAGAGCTGATAATGAGTTCGAACCACCAACCTTTCAGTTAGCAGCTGAGCACTTTAACCATTACGCCACCAGGGCTCCTTAAGAGGGTGCTAAAAACCAGTTGCCGTCAAGTCAATTCCAACTCATAGCGACCCTATAGGACAGAGTAGAACTGCCCCACAGGGTCTCCAAGGAATGTCTGGCGGATTCGAACTGCCGACCTTTTGGTGAGCAGCCATAGCAGTTAACCACTATGCTACGGTGCTAGGATGTGCTAAATTCCCTATACTTATTATTTTGCAAAGCATTGCATCCCAGAAACCACATTAAAACCACATTAAACAATAGAACTATCCTCTCTCACAGAGCCTCTGTCTCAACAAAAGCAGAACTAAAGATTCTAAAAGTCCTTGATAATTGACACTGAACACCACTCATTACAAGAAAAACTCTTTCCAGGTTTTATGCTGCTTTTAAACCCATTCAGATGTTTGTGGGAAATGACCCAAAGAAATACTACTAGACAGTGTCTAATACAAAACTACACAGCACCAAGGCTCACAGAACTCCCTGATGGATCCGGAAGCATTAAAATCTTAATTTTTGATAGTAACCACCTCCCCACTTCTGGCCCAGGCCCAGACTACTACAGTCCAGAGTAAGCTAGAAGCCATTCAATGACCATCCATGGTTTTGAAGATGTACAAAATGAAGTAAGCCCAGTTCTCCTCTCTCACCGTTTATCCCTCACTCTTAATTAAGGCCACCCATCAGGCTGAGAAGTAGGCCCTGTAGCTGTCTGGACCTGTGCACTATCTGCCCTCTCCTTGCTTTCTCCCCCCTACTTTCCTCCAAGGATCAGAACGAGCACAACATGGAGCTGCCCAAGAACAAAACCACCTATGTCCCTACCAACTCCAAACAAAGAATGTCCCAAGTCATGTTGGCCTGGATGAGCTCAGGGCTTCTGGAACTGGATTTGAAATGGAAGATGGAAAACTGCCTGCACACATCAACCAGTGGCTAAATAAAGGCTGACCCGCTGGGGCTCTATGGAATCTCCCCGTCCAGTAACATGATGTAGGTGCTTCAGGTAAAACAACTTTTGAGGCCCCAGTTTTTCCACTTGTGAAATCAAAAAGGCTACTGTTTCAAATTATTCATAGATTACTTGTGAAATTAAAAATGAATAAAATAAGATGAAAGGGACAATGCTAAACTATGCTATGATATAAAAGCAAGTCAATTAACTCTCTAGCCTTAGTTTCCCCATGTATAAAATGGGGTGGTTGGGCAGATAAGGGTTAGAGTGCTTTCATTTCCAAAACTTAAAAGATCTTGTATCTAGATGGAAGTTACAATTTGAACAGATTTAAGGTCCAGGTTCCTACATAACAATGTGTTAAGTTAAATGTAGTGTAAAGTAGCAAAGCAGCCTTGAAAATTGAAAGAACATGTTGTTGTTGGGTGCCTTCCAGTCCAATTTTGACTCATAGTGACCCCGTGTGACAGAGTAGAACTGCTCCATCGGGTTTCCTAGGCTGTGATCTTTCCAGGAGGTTGGCAGCCAAGTGCTTAACCGTTGCACCACCAGGGCTGCCCGGAAAGAACATACATGTAATTTATTTTAACAAAGAAAACCTCAAGCCTCATCTTGCGAATTAATAGGAAGTCAATCGTGACAAGCGTGTAGTTTAACGTATCATCTTTGCCATAGTTTGGCTATATTTTAAATATAAACTATTGTTGATAAATTAAAAAAACAGTCATTTTTAAAGGAACGGTTAAGCTCCTAGTAATGATATTTTTCAAATAAAATCGTGCTGCAACACAAATTATAGCACCTTAACAAAATACTGTGAGCTAAAACATCAGAAGGAAGTATTAACTCACTGATATGGAGAAATAAATTGATGTTTGTTCACCACCTACTATGCTCTGATACTACAAAGTTTAATAAAATCATTTATTACTCTATGTTCTCATTTGTTTAAGCTTGTTTTATATTAACTGAAATCTGGCAGCTCTAATGGCTAAAGAAAGCAGATAAATTTAAACTAAAAATGTATTACCTATTCTTAAATAATATGAATTTAAATGAAAACAGCTTGAACCAGGATTATTTCTTTCAGAACAAGTCACCCCTCCCTCTGCAACAACCCACCCTAAAGTAGAAAAACACATACGTATCACAAGCACATGTGCATTATTATCTAAAGAGGTGACTTGGACTCTGTTACGGCTAATAAACAGAAATAGATTTCACTCCTGGCCAACAGTTAAAAGCATCCATTGGGTTAAAATTCAAGATGTTTTTGGAATTAGTGTACAGGCAGACACATCCTGTTTACCCCCAAAACCTAACACACAACAACAGCTTCTACACTGATCCTCTCTATACCAGAGAAGCCATGGAAAATCTCAAGTGACACTTGACCTCTGATTTGTCTTTTATTCCTGAAAGCAAATGGTAGATAACTAAGTTTAAGTGGAAAAAAATCAGCCTGAATTATTTTGGATTCTAAAAGACATTATTTTGAAAGGAATGAAAATGAGTTTTAAATGCCCTTAAGATCCAGAGGGAAATGCAGCTTTGGCTTATTCTTTGGCATGTAGCCAAGAAAGCCAAGCTAGCAATGGAGATGGAGTATAATCAGGAAAATAACATGCCCTTCTGCCAGGCCAAAGACACAAATATGGCCTGAGCATAAAATTAATAACGCTAACAATCACAGGAACACACTGGTGTCCAAGAGAGTACGTTCACCTTCACTAATGTCATATTCACTCTCACTGAATACAAATGAAGAATTATAATTAAACCTAACACACACACACACACACATACACGCACACACCACAGCTCTCTCTTACCTCCAACATAGGCCTGGCACTATCATGGACTGACAGAATATGTGTCACCTTATTCTTACTCAATTGCTCTGCATCTCTGGCATCTGTCATAGAAGAAAGAAATTGGACATTTTAATATTCTCCGCAAGTTAATTACTCCTAAAATTTAGCTGGTAATAACACAAGGTGACTTGCATATTTCTTTCTTGAAACTTCATAATTGATAATGCCCAGAATAATCTAGATCTAGAGAATTCAGAGTTACTGTTTTATGTATTACACAAATAACTAAGTTTATTTCTTAACCGGCACATATTTGAATCCAAAGTGGCCACCTAAAACTCAAAATGTATTTAGATTAATAAACATTGTAATCATGATGGTTGCTGTTTAAAAGAAGTGAACTTAGAAAGTCATTTTGTTGTTGGCATTTGTAAACTGTGGACATTTAGGTTAGTCTTTTATATGAGACACATAACAATAAAGATGTTTAAAATGTTTTTGATTTAAAAAAAAAAAAAACGATCTCTCAATGACTAGTAATCTAAGTTAAAAGTAAACACAAAGACCCACTAACTACAGAACATATAGGAACCTGCCAGGTACTTCTTTACTCTGGTGTCAAAAGGAGGTACAGGTCTTCATGAGACAAGGTTACGGTTTATAACGTCCACATTTACTTTAGGACAAAAGTAAAAATGGGAAAATTTCTGGGAATTTCAATCAAAGCTGTCCATCCATTATCTGTTGGTTATCTGCATATAAAACTAAGGAGACACCAAAATTACATCACCCTCCAATTCTTCTACCTGCAGGGAGAAGACCCAGTGGCACCACCCTCCTGAACTTGAACTCTCAGAGTGTCAGCCCTCATACTCTGTCGTGGACTGGGACAAGCTTTGTAAAATGATACAGGGTAAAATGGATCCAAAGGCAAATGTGTAATTATCATGTTTCTAAAGAATATTTAATGACATGGGAAAATGCAGGGGGGGGAAAGCAGGTACAGAACTATAAGCTCAATTTGTAAAAACACATAAAACAAAACAAAATACTATAAAGACTTAGCCCAGACAGTAATAATCTTTGAGAGACAGATTACAAGTGCTTTTTATTTTCTTTATAGTTGTGTCTGTGTGTGTGTTCTACATGAGTGGTTCTAAAAGTTCAACTTGCCTATGAACTATTTGGGGTTTGTTAAAAAGGCAGATTTCTGAGCCTCAACTTAGTTGGAGGTCTCAGGCAGGGCTGATGAATCTGCATTTCTAACAACCCTCAATGATTACTGCAGAAACTAAAAACAACACTGTTTTAAACATTCTGCAATAAGCATGCACCACTCTTAAAGTCAGAAAAAAAATCTCCATAAAATGTTGGTTTTATTTTAAGCCTCTCTACATTGCTCCAGCCATCTCAAGCTTCCAGTTCAGATGTGCACAGTAGCCATTGGCAGCTTACACATGGGGGCACAATCCCAACCAGCCCCTGTCCTGCTCCCACCCCCAACTATCAGATAATGAGGATTCAGCAAGGCTGGCTTTGAATCAGGATCCCACAGGCACCAGTCTCCATATTCTCACCAAAATGCAATTTTCAAATCACCACCAGAATGCATTTTTTAGCCAGGTAATGAAACAAGCTAGAACTGGAACTTCAGGTACTTACAGAACCACCCAGACAGTATGGGGCAGGCAGACATAGAAGAGCCACCTGACACCCTAGGAAGGAGGCAAAGGTGAGCACAGTGCCCCCACTACACATCACACTCTGCCGAACAGGTTTCTCCTGATTCCAGTTCTGTCCAATGGCTTCAATTTTAGTAATCAATATTTGTTTAAATATACCTTTATAACACGGATTAACATAAAACCCGTGCTTTGGGAATAAAAATGTACAGCCTCCTATAGATCATTCAATGCCACAAATGAACCAATGGACTGTTAGACTCCAAAGAAAATGAATGTAACTACTGGATAATGCTCCTTTTCCTCCTGCGCTGCTTCCTATTGTATCCGAGCACCGTCTGCACAGTCGCACTACATTTGGGGTTATCCTTTCCCATAAAGCAAGGGCTACATCCATGTACTTGAGTGCACAAAAATGCTTAATTAATGCCACTTGATGATGACATCAGGCCTTTTATTTTTCATGACTTGAAACTATTAATCATTCTGGATTGCCACCTTCCAACCATGGGCACAATAATGAACCATCAATCAGAACTGCAAGGCTCGCCTGTGGCATCACCAACTTGACAGATGGATTGCAAAAACCTTTACAGTTCAAGCAGCCCTCCCTGGAAACAAAATCACAGGGGCACACTTAGCTCTTTGCTAAGAGTGGGGTCCACAGAGCAGCAGGATCGCCATCCACTGGGAGCGCATGAAAAATGCAGTCTCAGGCCCAGCCAGGCCTATACGTCAGGACCAGCACTGTAGCCAGCTCCCCAGATCTGTATGTAAAGCATCAAGTCCTGGGGAGCCTTTAGGGAATGGCCAAAGTGCTCTGACAGGCAGCCACTGGTGCTCTCCCCACTGTGGAGTTTCAATGCTATTTCAAAGCCAGAAAATTATTCATAGTCATTTGCAATCATAAACTCAACAAGTCAGTACTAATAAAACCACTAGGAAGAATGAAGGTTAGACTTCTTATAGAAAACCAAATCTAGGGGAACGCACATGGACCTGTGAACTAGTTATCTCAGGAGATGGGGTCACAGGAAGTTTTCACTCTCTTCTATCATGTTTGGATTTTTTCTTAGTTTTTAGTAAAGTGTCCACCTTACTTTTATAATCAGGAAAAGCAACGTTTTAAAAAATATTGTTAACAAAATTCAATATAAATGCATTAATGAGTAAATCCCTCACTGATAAAAACTGCTAACCATGTTCCTTTCCTCTCTCTACCGGCATCTCTCCTGGTCCTGGCACTCCTGCCCACTCCACCTCCCTTTACCTCCTAGGGCCCTACATAGCCTTCTGAAAACAGCAAATGTCTCTTTCATACATGCCGGGCACTAAAGTAGAAATCTCTGGTACTGTACTCCGTCCCTGGCTCAAAGGAAGACCCACCAGTTCCTGGTGAGGCCTCACTTCAGAAATGGGTGAGTCCGCTAGGAGATGCTCAAAGGGGAGGGTGACCACCTGAACGACCCAAAGCTATGCACTTCCTTAGGGAGAAGAATTAGCAGTCTAGTTCTCACAGCCATACAGAAGATGAGCAGAGGTAACCAGCCCTGAGGTGCAATACATGCCAGAGTGGCCACGAATAAACTAGCCAGGCAAAAGTTGAACAGAATTGCCTTTGCATAAAACTAACAAAAATACATTGGAAGAAATTAACGCTATCAACACAAGTGTTCTAGAAAAAAAGGCACTTGGCAGGAAAAGACCTTCTTTGGTGGTGCCTTTCAATCCCTCCCCCACTCAGAGTCTTCAGGATGAGGGAGGGGAAGGAGAAGCGGGTGAGTGGAGGGAGGGAGGTCTCTGTTAAAGAGACTCAACTCATTTGGCTCAGAACCTGCAACCCTCAAGTCATGCTCTGAGTCATCTCCCAAACAATATTTTATCTCCCAAGGTGAGAATGTGATGGGCAAGAGATTCCAATCTGTACTGCAGTTTTACTTCCCACTGAGAAATTACTGACTTCTAGAGTTATAATTGTTATAAATAACTTCTGGAGTTATGCATTAATTATTACTGAGTTCTACCTTCAAGCTGATTTCTACCTAGGCTGGGGCTGAACTGGGGAGGGGGCATTTGCCCATTCTTCACCACTAACCAAGTGGAGATGAAGGAAGCCAGGCTGTCTGGGTCAAGTCCTGGCTCTGACACTTACTGGGGCTGACCCAGGGTGAGTTTTCCAGTGCCTCATTTTGTCAGCTGTAAGTGGGCAAAACAGTAAGAGTACTCATCTTGAAGGGTTGCTGTAAGGATCAAATGCTATGAACGACTTAGAACAGTGCTTTCAGTTAGTGTCTGCTGTTGTCTTCACTGTCATTGTCATCATCATCACTATTGCCCAATCAAATCCAAGGCTGGTCCTAGGCCTCAACCCCTTTACCTCTGAATGTTTCTAAATTCACACTTCCTTCAGAGAGACTCGGAACTCTGCTCCACTCCACCTGACTTTCACCGTCTGCAACCAGGGCTCTTGGTCTAAGTTAAATGCAGTTCACCAGGCTAACCATGTTTCAGCAACCAGTGAGCTTGTTCTACTTACCTTGCAGGTACAGACCCCAACAACAATCACAATGCTTACACTGGTTTCCCACTTTCCTAGATTTTGTGGACATCTTCAAACAGTAAGGGCTTCCTCTCTCAGTGGACAGTCAATGTAGTGTGTGCTAAGCTTGGAGAAAGCAGCTGACCACTCCCCCTGGGCCTCCCTTCCACTCCCTGCCTCCCTCTTCAGCATCTCCAGTGCCAACCAGTAGAGCACATGCTTGCAGCAGGTTGGCCAGCAGAGGCTGGGCTGTTTGGGGGCTTTCTATAGGTGGGGCTATCCCCAGGTGTTGGAAAGCCATTCTTAATTCACTGCAAAGTTGTTGCAGAGTAACATGTAAAGGATGCCACTCAGAAGAATGAAGGAAGGGAAGAGGTAGGAAAGAAGGAAAGAAAAGAGATGGAAAGGGAGAAACAAAAGGAGAAGGGAGTGACTATCAACATTTCTTTATACATTTCTATATGGGTTATTGAGCTACAGTAAGCCTGTATTTTTCTATAATTAATAAAAAGACGAATGACTAAACGCAACACCATGCTCATTCCTTGACAACACTGGATTCACTCTCAGGTGAAAGTCATAGGCCTTTCTAAAAGAGGTCCAATTTCATAGTCGTCTCACATTTACTAAGTAACCTTTACCAGCAGACACCGCCACACACCAGACATGGTATGAGGGCTCTGTAAGCACTTATGGCATTGACAGACAAGCTGAGTCATGTGTGGCTCCCTCTTAGGAAGACACTGGCATTTGCTGCACACACTGTGTACCAGGCATAGAACTGCCCTGACAAAGTGCAATCCTCCCACCCTGTGAGGCTGTGTGAGGATCTTGTGCATAGGCTGTCATGTGTCGAAGGCCCAGTGGCTAGCAAGGGGCACAAACAAAATCCAGGGCAGGGCTGGTGGGCTATAGGGCCAAAGTCCCTCCACTCCCCAGGCACTTCCTGTCTTGTACCCACTCCCTAAGCTCTGCCCACCTGGGACAAAGTGAGAGCTACATCCAGCTCTCACAGCACCCAGACAAACCTGGGAATGAGTTGTGACCTCACAGGCACACCACAGAAGCAATACTTCCATCCCTCCCCGCATCCTGCTGACCCGCTGCACTGTCGCTTCTCTGTCTTCCACAGGCCTCACTCTGGTGAATGTCTGATATGTGCTCGATGAACTGAGGGGTGGACAAAAGATAAGAGCATATTAACACCAGAGGAATGGAAGCCACAGCAAAAAGTCACCTCTGTACACTGAGGGCATGTGGGCTGTTGTGGACCATAGTTAACAGTGAAACCCCAAACTGAGGGTCCGGGAGCTAAGTGAAGCTTCTGTGTGGACGGATATTCAGAACACAGACACAGATTTTATTATCAAGAGAGTTTTAAATATTTCCTTAAAGCTGGGCATGATGTCCTTTTAAGAGAAGTTAACACTCTAGGAGTAAAACCTAAACTCTTATATACTGTTGACAGAAGTATTGAGTTTCGCTGATTTGTTTACTAAAATTTTAAATTTGTGAACACTTTGATCTAGCAATTTTACTTTTAATAATGTTTCCTAAACTCTGTTCCCAAACATGAAAGTAGTTAATAATAACTCACTAAATAACCCCATAACGATATCTGCTGGTAATGTACTCCCACACCACCAGGCCTACCTACCATGAAGCCATGCTGATCTTTCAGAATTACACAGTTTACTAATTTGGTAACCCAGTGCTATCTTTAGCATGTTCTAGTAGCAATCAGCAGCTGTCAGCTCCCCGTGCTCAGTTCCCTCTATGGTCAATTAGGGCCCTAGGAGTCCACTGAGGAGAAGAGAAAGAAAAAAAAAAAAAACACACCATTCAGAGAAATTTTTACAATCAGAGCCTCACCTCAAAAATTTAAGCAACAGCCAGAAGACAGATGACAGAACACACTGTTGCAGATTCTGACTTGCTTGGGGAAAGGCGTGTCAGATGCTTGGCTCTACCTACCTGAACCCAGGTGGGGACTTGTTTTTGCAAGTTTCCTAGGTCCATTCCACTCCATTAAGTACACTCCAGCGCCGATGCTGAGGAACAAGTGTTTTCACTTACACAAAATCAAAACAATGCGCATTGCAGCGCAGGCGTGGGGCCGCCCTCACAGCTGGGGTGGGCCTGCTCACTGCCCACAGGGCCAAGCCCAGGAGTCTGCGCCACGTCCTTAACTACAGAGCACACTGAGATGAAGTATTAAAATAAAGCCAACAGCTGACAGCAAACTGATAAATACTGAACACACTGCAGGGAAACGTATACAAAAAGTTGTCAGCACAAGGTGAGCATCATCTGCCAGAGGTGAAATGTCCACTTATTTGGCCTGGGTGATTAAAGTTTTCTGAAAGTCTAGTAGCAATAACTAGAAAACAAGAGAGACCGAAGATGATAAACAATTCCACACTGCCAAATGTGTCCTTGGCCCTCATTGTCCGGGCAGGTGTGCAGGGAGGGCAAGGGCAAGGTCTGACCAGGAGAGTGGGAACCACCCTTCCTAGCCCTCACCATCACCAATCCTCAGTCCAGGCACTGGAGGACGAGGAGGGCCTGGCCTGATGGGGGTCCACATCCAGACACGCACCCGAGTCTGCACCAGGTTGCCAATCATGCACAGAGGTCGTAAGGTGACTCTTTAAAGCCTAGACTCACCTTTGAAGTTGCCGATGTACAGGCCGGGCAGGATCTAGAAGAGACATGAGATATGAATGTTTGCAGAGCCAAAGCTGACATTGGTTCATGTGCCTAAAGGCCAGGATGTCCCAGGTCTGTCTGCCTGCCACACCCACCTCCCCATCGCCTCCCTGTTTCCAGGACCCCTGTGCACCCACACACTCTGGGGGGGGCTGCACATTCGTGCCACTGCTCATCGAGCTTTGGGGGTTCAGACTACCCATAGCACACCCTCCTGGCCCCATCTGCTCCAGGGGCAGTTACGCCTTGTTCTTCCACTCCCACAGAAAAACGGACCATGGCATGCACTGGCATGCTTCAAGCAGTGGACCTCTTCAAGCATATCTGGACGACCAGTTGTCTTGCTAAAAATTGATGGCATGAGAAAATGGCACTTCAGAAGGATTCTGTGGTGGCAAATTTCAGAGCCACCTTCCAAAAGCAAGGGACAAGTTGAGGGCCCACAGAATTTATAGACCACACTAGGACCCTCTGAGAGCAGAAGGGGCACTATTCGTTAATTCCTCAGACCGCAGGCAGGAGTCAGAGGACTGGGTACACAGTGTGTGACCACCCCAGCTGGCCCAGACCCCATGGGAACAAAAGTAACTCCAAGAGTGCACCAGGGCACCACGAGGCCAGGCCATACCAGCTCTGTGACTAGGAACATGGGAGATG
The DNA here is from genome assembly GCF_000243295.1 of Trichechus manatus latirostris. Lineage (NCBI taxonomy): Eukaryota > Metazoa > Chordata > Mammalia > Sirenia > Trichechidae > Trichechus > Trichechus manatus. Next base: position 285,714 of record NW_004444134.1, on the reverse strand, counting down.
GTATCTGGAAGAAAAACAGCATCACTGCTAAAATTCTTGAGTCTTTCTCCTGGGAGGAAGGGTAGTGTAGTACTTTGTCATTTCTGCTTTAAACCATTAGAATAAGGCATGCTTATTGTGGACAGAGATCAAACCAGTGCTCTGCAGCAGCTCTTGGCGGCATAGAGCTTTCTCGCGTGTGATCTCCAGTTGCCAGGATCTCTCCATCTTCATGAGAATGCTATAGTTGACACTGAAGGTGCAATCATCACGTGGCTGCTGTGGCTGACAGGGACTGCGATGGATTCAGACTCATACAAGTGGCCAGTATAATGGGCTACAACATAGGCATATGTGTCCACCCAAGACACCGTCAGGTAGGTGAGCATTGGCTGAGCACTCAGGACATAGCAGCAACCATAAGGGTCTGGCTCCACACTTGCAGAACTTTGCCGAGGGAATGTGGAGGTCAGGAGTGCTCTAGGCACAGTCAACAGAGGCCCAACAACTCTGGAACCAAAATAAGACTGCCCAAGGCCCTGATGTGAAGAATAGTGGACCAGCCTTAAAAGCTTGCAAGTGGTCATCCAAGGCACAACAAATGGTCTCCATTCTCCTGGAGCAACAGAGAAAGATGGAGAGTCAGCAACAGGAGGAGGATATAGAATGTGTGGCTAACTGCCTCATGAACAACTGCCTCCTTTGCCATGAGACCAGAACTGGATGGTGCCCAGCTATCATCTATGGAAGAATCCTGATCAAAAAGGGGAAAAATGTAGAACAGAATTTCAAATTCTCATGGACCCCAGACTTTCTGGAGCCATGGAGGCTGGATGAACCCCTGAAAACTACCACCCTGAGACAGTATTTAAGTCTTAAACCAAAAACCTCCCCTGAAGCCTTCTTAAAACCAAAAAACAGTTTAGCTTAACAAGTAAAAAATGTCTGTCTCTTTTAGTAACTATTTACATGGGATCAAACTGACTACAACATGAAAGATCAGATAGGAAACTTAGAGGTAATGAGTTTATGTTAATGGAGGAGGAACAACTCAGAAAATGAGGGTGAGAATGGTTGCACAACTCAAAGAATGGGTACAATGTCACTGAATTGTACACGTAGAAACTGTTGAATTAGTGTATGTTTTGCTGTGTATATTCTCAACAATAACAACAAAATAAATAAGTGGACCAGGGAAAGAGGAAAGCAGGTTGGTGGGAAGGACAAGGCTGCAGAAGGCAGTCAGGAAGGAGAGGTGCAGTGGGCTACAGACAGAGTAAGAGGTGGGAGAGGGGAGCAGACAAGGCTGCAAAGGAACTCCAGCCTGCGAGGCAGACTCTGACTTGATTTCTGCAGCCTGGACACAATTGTGTACCTGGACTGGGTACACACTGTGTGACAATCCCAGCTGGCCCAGACTCCATGGGAACAAAAATAACTGCAAGAGGGCATCAGGGCGCCATGAGGCCAGGCCACACAAGCTCTCAGGGCTCAAGGTTAGGTGCCATGAAATGCAGCTAAGGTGCTTATAATGTGTGGAGCTGTTAAAAAGGAGATCTTGATATACTTCCTGGAAGATGGTGGCATGAGTGGTTCTACGCTGCTGTCTCCCCACACTATTCCCAAAGTGAACATCTTTGTCATCTAGTACTGCTATAACAGAAATACCACAAGTGGATGGCTTTAACAAAGAGAAGTTTATTCTCTCACAGTCCAGTAGGCTACAAATCCAAATTCAGGGCGTCAGCTTCAGGAGAAGGCTTTCTCCCTCTGTCAGCTCTGGAGGAAGGTCCTCCTGATGCATCAGTCTTCCTTTGATCTGGGAGCATCTCAGCACAGGAACCTCAGGACGCGCTCTGCTCCCGGTACTGCCTTCTTGGTGGTATGAGGTTCCCATGTGTCTCTGCTCACTTCTCTCTTTTATATCTCAAAAGAGACTGGCTTAAGACACTATCCAGTCTTGTATACCTCATCAGGATAACTGCCGCTAATCCATCTTATTAGATCACAGTGATTGAATTTACAACACATAAGGAAATGACATCAGATTACAAAACGGATGCAATTATACAATACTGGGAATCACAACCCAGCCAAGCTGACAGATATTTTTTGGGACATAATTCAATCCATGACAGTAAACAATTGAAAAATTAGTAGAAATGGCTTGTAAGATTTCTAAAAAGTAATCAGAGAGTTGTAGCATCTAGAGAACATTAAATCAAGGAAAAGGCAATTTTAAAACACAGGAAGTCCTTGACTTACGGGACTTGGTGTATGTTCCAATGGCTCCGTCATAAATCAGTTCTGACATAAGTTGAATACCTCATTTTTATTTTTAGTTTTCATTATTGCCTTTTATTATCAGTTATCTTTATAAATCCAATCTTTGTCTTTGGGGGTTGCAAACATTACATATAAATTTACAGATATACTTTAATGCATACATACATAAAAAAATACACAAATTATAAAAATTTATTCCGATGATGAAGAAGAGTTTGATGACATTGGTATTTTGTCAGCTGAGGTAATAACTCCACTTATGGAAAGTTCTGGACCATCTGGATTATCCCTGGGAATGGGGATGGGGTGTCTAGTCAGAAAATGAGAGCTATCTGTATGATCCTTTTCTTTTTTTCTTTATATAGTTTGTGGTAACATCATACTGCTTCCCAAATCTATCAACTTTAGCAAAGTGATCAGGGTTTGGGTCCATGTTTTGAAGCAACTGAAGTCCCTGATTTAATTTAGAAAACTAAATCTATACGGCAGTGTTTTGAACAGTAAATCATAAAACTGAACATCTTCGAGTGAACATCTGAGAATAACATCAGTAAATTATGCACTGCAACACTGTATGCAGTACATATTACTAACAATAAAATGTACAAAAAAAACTCCAAAAATGGGACAGTCGTTAAGTGTGATTCGTTGTAACTTGAATACATTGTTTAAGTTGGTGTGGTGTGATGGATTGCTTTTGTGTGGCCTTTCTAGCCAGGATCTTGTAACTCCCACCCAAGTAATTGGGTGGTACTGTATAAATAAGACAACTGTGGCCCACCAAGGGGATTGGTCAGTTTTGCCTTAAAAGAGAGCCAATTCCAGAGCAGAGAGAGGATCCCACCACCACCAAAGAAGAACAGCCAGGAGTGGAGAGCACGTCCTTTGGAACTGAGATTCCTGCGCTGAGAAGCTCCTGGAACCAGGAGAGAAAGAGAGAGACAGAGAGAGAGAGCTCAAAAAGTGGTGGCAGAGAAACGACGACAGAAGACTGCGTGGTGGGCCTTCCGGCCCACAGAGCAAGAAAGCTGAATGCACTTGGGCAGGAGGCTTGCTGGCGGAGTAGAATGCCTTTGGGCACTTACTGACAGAGCTAAAAGAGCTTTGTAACACATGCCCAAGGAGGGCAGAGGCTGAGGGCCACAGAAGCGTGCCTGCGAGCACAGCTGGGAAGAGGCTGTTCTGATGAAAGAACTGTACCCTGAGCGTTCCTGAACTTGAATTATAACGTGTTACTTCCCCAGTACACCCCATAATCATGAGTACTATCTGTGAATGTGGCCATTGCAATCAATTATCGAACCCAGCAGAGAAGTATAGAGTTCCGTGGGAGGGATAGTTGGTGTCAGAACTGGTAAGATGGTGGAGAGAGGAGGCATGTCTGATGTCTGCCTCATAGGAATCGGGCTTGGGCTATTAATCTTGATTCTCCTCCCCTTTGTGAAGTTAGAGGAGGTCAAACATTGCCCCCTCGCCATTTTTACAGTCAAGGACTACCTGTACTGCCTTTGCTATATCCCATTAAGTATTGGTATGTTGTGCTGTCATTTTCATTTGACGCTAAGACGTTTGTTATTTCTCTTTCGAGTTCTTCCTTGGCCCACTGGTAGTTGTTGTGGATTGACTTGTGTCCCCCAAAAATACGTGTCAACTTGACTGGGCCATAATTCCCAGTATTATGTGGCTGTCCTCCATTTTGTGATCTCATGTAATTATCCTATGTGTTTAAATTCTAACCTCTGTGATGTTAATGAGGCAAGATCAGAAGCAGTTATGTTAATGAGGCAGGACACAATCTATAGGATTAGGTTGTATCTTGAATCGCTCTCTTTTGAGATATGAAAGAGAGAAGCAAGCAGAAAAAAGAGGGACCTCCTACCACCAAGAACAAATAGCTCGGAGCAAAGCACATCCTTTGGACCCGAGGTCCCTGCGCTGAGAAACTCCTAGACCCAGGAGAAGACTGATGCCAAGACCTTCCCCTAGAGCCAGAGAGAAAGCCTTCCCCTGGAGCTGGTGCCCTGAATTTGGACTGTGAGAGGATAAATTTCTGTTTGTTAAAGCCATCCACTTGTGGTGTTTCTGTTATAGCAGCACTAGATAACTAAGTTAGTAGTTTAATAGCGTGCTGTTTAATTTCCATATATTGTACCTTTTACAATTTTTTCTTCTTTTCTTGATTTCTAGCTTCACTCCATTGTGATCAGAGAAAATACTTTGTATGATTTCAATCTTTTAAAATTTACCAAGACTTGCTTTTTGACCTAACATGAGGCCTGTCCTGGAAAATGATTCATGTGCACTGGAGTAGAGTGTATACTGGGCTGTTGTTGGGTGAAGTGTTCTATATATGTCTGTTAACAAGACCCTATTTTCTGTATTGAAATTTTTTTTTTTTGATTCCATGTGTTTTCACTAATGGAAGCACACAGAGTCATGGAGTGTGTTTAAAGTTTTGGTTGGTAATATGGATTTTGAGAAATATTCTTTGGGAATAGATGGGCACACAGACCTCAAGGAGTTCTCAGGCACCAGGATTAGTGGGTGCCCATCTGTCCCACCAGTCATGGGTGACAGAATGTATTGTGACACACACACACACACACAAAAACAAACCAAACCCATCAAGATTTTCTAACTATCACAAAGCATAAATATGCTTACAAGGCTTATCTAGCTGTACAAAAGCCAAGAGACAAATTTTTTACCCAGTTACACTTCCTGGATGCACTACCTTACATTTAACATTTCTTTTGTCTTTCACCATTACACAAGTCCCCACTGGAGGGCAGCAAATACTTCTAGTGGGAAAAGTAGAGTCCCAAGAAACCTGAGAGCCAGAGAAAGTGGGTGGGATACCATATATCCCACAGGTTATGAAAGGGTTATGCCAAGTTGTTTTATAGTTGGTGTATAGTGACAAAATGTCAATGTCGTCTAACTCTTCTTCATTGTCGGAGTAAATTTTTATGATTTGTATATTTTTTAAATGCATGTATGTATATCTTTTAACATATATCTTTAAGTTTATATGTAATGTTTCCAACCCCTAATGGCAAACAAAGATGGGATTTATAAAGATACTGATAACAAAGGCAATAATAATGAAAACAAATGAGGTATTCGGCTTACACCAGAACTGACATTGGGACAGAACCCCGTTGTAAGTCAGGGACTACCTATATACTCAGAGTTAAACAGCAACGAATGCCTACATGAAAAAAAAAGAAAGGTCTCAAATCAACAGCCTAACTCTACAATTAGAGAAAGTAGAAAGAAAAGAGAAAACTACGCCTAAACCTACCAGAAGAAAGGAAATAACAAAGATCGGAGCAGAAATAAATAAAATTGAAAACAGAAAAATGCTAGCGAGAATCAACAAAACCAGAACTTGGTTCTTTGAAAACATCAATAAAATTGAACAACCTTTAGCTAGACTGAGAAAGAAGAAGTGAAAAGATGCAAATAATGAAAATAAGAAATGAAAGAGGAGGCATTACAACTGACTCAACAGAAATAAAGAGAATTATGACAGACTATTATGAACAACTGTATGGCAATAAACTAGATACTCCACATGAAATGAAAAATTATTAGGAGCACAGAACCTCTCCAAACTGTCTCAAGAGGAAAAGAGAAAGTCTCTAGAAATCTATAACAAGTAAAGAGACTGGATGAGTGATCAAAAACCTCCCCAAAACAAAAGTTCTGGACCAGATGGCTTCACTAGGGAATTCTACAACACATTCAAAAGAAGTATTGTCACTAATCTTGTTTAAACTCTTCCAAAGATAGAGAAGGAAGGATTACTACCTAATTCATTCTATGAAGCAACATAATACTGATATCAAAACCATACAAAGACATCACGAGAAAACTATAAGCAAACATCTCTTATGAATATACATGCAAAACTCCTGAACAAAACACAAGCAAACAGAATCCAAAAGCATATTAACAGTCATACACCATGACCAAGTGGAATTTATTCCAGAAATGCAGGAACAGTTCAGCATCAGAAAATCCACCAACATAATACACCACATTAACAGAACAAAAGATAAAAACCACATGATCATTCCTACGGATACAGAAAAAGCATAAACTCCAATACTCTTCTTTGATGATAACCCTCAAGAAGACTGGAATAGAAGAGAAATTCCTCAGTATGATTCAGGGCATATAAGAAAACTCAACACCCAACATTACAATATTTTTACACAAATAATTCACACCTTCTAAGTTTATTTGCCAACTGTTCCCTCCTTCCTCAAGATATTTTTGTAAGTGTGCTATGCTAAAAATTTTTTTTTTTTACAGCAACAAGTGAAAAAAACAAAACAAAACTGGCATAGCAATGCTTACAAAGATAACTTGAGGGGGGAGGGAGCAGTTGGCAAACAAACTTAGAAGGCATGCATTATTTGCATAAAAACACAGTATACTTAATGGACAAATGCTGAGAGCTTTCCCTTTGAAATTAGGAACAAGACAAGGGTGTCCACTCTCACCACTTCTATTCAATATTGTATTAGAAGTCCTAGCCAGAGCAATAAGATAAGAAAAAGGAAAGAAAAAAAAAAGGCACCCAGGGCGCAGAAAAAGAAGTAAAATTATCTCTATTGAGAGATGACATGATCCTATATGTGGAAAATTCCAAAGGGTCTACAAGAAAGAATTGCTAATGGAGGAATTCAGAAAAGTTGTAGGGCACAAGGGTGACAAACAAGAATCAGCTGGGTTTCTATATACCAGCAATGAGAAATCTGAAAGGGAAATTAGGGGAACAATTCCATTTAAAATAACACCTAAGAAGATAAAATACTTACGAATAAATTTAACCCAGGATGTGAAGAATTTCTACAATGAAAATTATAAAACACTGCTGAAAGAGATTAAAGAAGACTTAAATACGTGGAAAGATGTTCCATATGAGACTAAAGGGGCACACCAGCCCAGGGGCAAGGACGAGAGGGCAGGAAGGGACAGGAAAGCTGGTAAGGTCGAGAAAGGAGAGTGTTGACATGTCATGGAGTTGGTAACCAAGTCACACAACAATATGTGTACTAATTGTTTAATGAGAAACTAGTTTGTACTGTAAACCTTGATCTCAAGTACAACAATTAAAAAAAAAAGGAAAAAAAGAAAGATGTTCTGTGTTCTAGAATTGGAAGACTTAATATAAGTCTTAGATAATAAAATGTCACTATTACCCAAAGTGACCTATAGATTCAACAAAATTCTGATCAAAATTCCAACAGCCTTCTTTACAAAAACAGAAAAACCAATCCTCAACTTTACATGGAAAAGCAAGAGGTCCCAAATAGCTAAAGCAATGTTGAAGGAGAAGAAAAAAGTAGGAGGATTTACACTTCCTGATTTTAAAACGTATCACACAGCTACAGTAATCAAAACAGCCTGGTACTGGTGTAACATTACACACGTAGATCAACTGAACAGAATTGAGAGTCCAGAAAAATACCCACATATCTATAGCCAACTGATTTTTGACAAGGGTTTTAAGCCCATTCGATGGGGAAAGAAGAGTCTCTTCAATAAATGGTGGTGTGAAAATTGGATTTCCACACACAGAAAAATGAAACAAGATTCATGTCTCATGTCACATGCAAAAACAGATTCAAAATTGATCAAGGACCTAAATATGCAAACTAAAACCATGAAATGCTAAGAAGGAAATGCAGAGGCAACGCCTTCAGGCCTAGCTTTTACAAAGGGATTATCTAACATAGTAACAAAAGCACAGACAGCAAAAGATAAATAAATATGACCTCATAAAAATTAAAAACATTTGTTCACCAAAACACTTTACCAAAAAGTGAAAGGACAAGCTACAGATTGGGACAGTATATTCAGAAACTATATATTCAAAAAGAATCTAATAACCAAAATATATATTAAACTTTGACAGCTTAACAACAAAAAGACAAATAACCCAAACATAAAATAGGCAAAGTACATTTTACCAAAGAGGACACTCAAACGGCCACCAAACAGATAAAAAGATGTTCAATGTCATTAGCCATCAGAGATACAAACCAAAACCACAATGAGATACCATTTCACTCCCACTAGGATGACTATTATGACAAAATTGGAAAACAACAAATGTTGGTAAGGATGTGGGGAAATTGGAACCCTTATCCATTGCTGGAGGGAAAGCAAAATGGTACAGCCATTCTGGAAAAGTTCCTCAAAAAACTGAAAATAGAACTATCATGAGCCAGCAATTCCACTCCTAGGTATATACCCAAAAGACTTAAAAGCAGAAACTTAAAAACAGAAACTTGTACACCAATGTTCACTGTAGCACTATTTACAATAGCCAAAGGGTGGAAACAACCTAAATGCCCCAAAACAGATGAATGGATAAACAAAATGTGGTACATACATACAATGGAATACTACTCAACCAGTAGAAGAAATGAAGACTTGACTGTTGTTGTTAGGTGCTGTCGAATTGGTCCCAACTAATAGTGACCCTATGTACGACAGAACAAAACACTGCCTGGTCCTGTGTAATCCTCACAATCACTGTTATGCTAAAGCCCACTGTTGCAGCCACTGTGTCAATCCATCTTATTGAGGGTCTTGCTCTTTTTCGCTGACCTTCTACTTTACCAAGCATGATGTCCATCTCCAGGGAATGGTCCCTCCTGATAACACATCCAAAGTATATGAAACAAAGTCTTGCCATCCTTGCTTCTAAGGAGCATTCTGGCTGTACTTCTTCCAAGACAGACTTGTTCGTTCTTCTGGCAGTCCATATTCTTCACCAACACCATAATTTAAAGGAATCAATTCTTCTTTGGTCTTCCATATTCACTGTCCAGCTTTCCCATGCACATGAGGCAAATGAAAACACCATAAATTGGGTCAGGTGCAAGTAAGTCCTTAAAGTGACATCTTTGCTTTTTAACACTCTAAAAAGGTCTTTTGCAGCTTACTACATATTACAATATGGATGGAGCTTGAAGACATTATATGCAGTGAAAAAAGTCAATCACAAACGGACAAATATTGTATGACCTCACTTTTATTAAAAGACATTAACAGACAAATGTAGAGGGACCAAAGTTTACTAATGATTATCAGGGGTTGGAGGGAAGGCTGTGTTCTCTAGAGGAATAAAACTAGTGAAGCGTATATATGTATATACATATATATATATATATAGAGAGAGAGAGAGAGAGAGAAAGAGAGAAAGAGGGAGAGAGGGGGGAGAGACAGAGGGATTTAATTTAAGGAAATGGCTCATACAGGTGTGGAGGCTGGCAAATCCCAAATCCGTGGGTCAGGCATCAGGCTGGAGGCTTCTTCTGACAGATGTGGTTGCAAGGGCTGATGAACTCAAAATCAGCAGGTCAGACAGTAGGCTGCTGGTTCACGGGGCTGCAGGAGCTGGCGAATCCCAAAATCTGCAGTTCAGGTGGCAGGCTGCTGGCTCACATCCCAAGAACCGGAGGTCAGACGATGATGAGTCAGTTTCAGGATCAAGGCAAAGACAGTTTTGCCAGAACATCCATATGTATTGGATGCAGGCCACACCCCCTAAGAAACTCCTCTTACATCAGATCACAAAATGGAGTATAACTACATAATACTGAGAATCATGGCCTAGCGAAGTTGACGCATAACATTAACCATCACAGTCCACCCCTCGCCAGTTTGGTACTATGCATACCCCTTAAACCATACACAATCTCTAAAGGAAGACAATTATAAAGTTATACTTGCTCCTAATGTGATAAAACTAACATGCATACAACGAAAAAAGCACTAGCCTTGTTTACATCTTATATTTAATAACTAATGGGATAAGAGAGGGAAGCAAACAAAAATAGATAGACAGATGCTTGCATGGAGCTGTTTCTTCTCGTTTTGAGTTGTGCCACAACAGTTACACGAAGGTACTGAAAGCTTTACTCCATCCACATCTGAGTGTCTTCCAATCTGACGGGCTCATCTTCTGGCACGATATCATACAATATTCCACTGCTATCCATAAGGTTTTCAATGGCTCATTTTTTCAGAAGTAGATTTCCAGGTCCGTCTTCACAGTCTGTCTTAGTCTGGAAGCTCTGCTGAAACCTGTCCACTATGGGTGACCCTGCTGGTATTTGAAGTACCACTGTTACAGCTTCCAGCATCATAGCAACACACAAGCCACCAAAGTACAACAAGCTGACAGATGGGTGATGGGTGAGCAAAAAAGAGGAACCCTCAACAAGATGGACTGACACAGTGGCTGCAGCAATGAGCTCAAACATATCAACAATTGTGAGGATGGCGCAGGAATGGGCAGTGTTTTGTTTTGTTGTACATGGGGTCACTATGAGTTGGAACCAACTCAACGACATCCGACTATATATACATGTGTATATATATATACATATATGTGTATATACATATATGGAGCTCTGGTAGCAGAGTGGTTAAGTGCTATGGCTGCTAACCAAAAGGTCGGCAGTTCAAATCCACCAGCCTCTCCTTGGAAACCCTATGGGGCAGTTCTACTCTGTCCTATAAGGTTGCTATGAGTTGGAATCAATTCGATGGCAATGGGTATATATGTATATGTACGTATACATGTATATATACGTACATATACACACACATATACATGCGTGTGTATATATACACGTAAATATACACGTACACACACGTACACAAATACGCACACACATGTATAATAAAACAAGGAAGAAATACTCATAACATTACATTCCTCGTTTCTGAAACTGATCATAACTGGTGTTTAGAACTACCTTCTTCCATCACCCATTCCATAGTCCCTTTGCCCTCAGTAAGCACCTCAGCTGGTCAAGGTTCTCTGCATGGTGGGGTGACCCAAACCTTCTTTCCTGAAGGGTCTGGCTGTTAGTGGTCATGTTGGAATTGGGTTGCTGTAGTTTGTCATAGGCTTTAATCAGGGCATGGTAGTACTAACAGACACCCTAAGGGATCTCCAGCATTCCAGACGTACTCTTCTTCACCTCCACTATATAATATCAATCCGATTTCCCCTTGGTATTCAGACTCAATCACACCAGCTAATATGGTAACTCCCTTCTTTGCCGGTTGATCCAGAGGCATAAGGAGTCCAAAGTGGCCAGGTGGCATTCTTAACTTCCAGTTCAATGGAATCACTGATGTGTCTCCAGGTGGGAGAATTCCTCCCTTTGGAACTAAGACCTCTAGAACCTCAGAGCATAGAGTCATGGGGGCAGGAAGCAAAAATTTTGTGAGTGGGCCACTGGGGTAATACTGAGTGGTGCCACTCCCATTTCTACCCCCTCATTCCTACACCCATGAATCCTGGCTATGGGAGAAATAGCGTCAAATAGTGGATGCTGGTTTAGGGCACATAGAGCCTCCTGAAAAACACTGTCCCAGCCCTACAAAGTACTGCCACCTAGGTGGTGCTGTAATCGTGTCTTCAGAAGGCCATTCCATCATTCTATCAAGCCAGCTGCTTCAGGATGATGGGGAACATGGTAAGACCAGTGAATTCCATGAGCATGGGCCCGTTATTGCATTTCGTTTGCTGTGAAGTGAGTCCCTTGACCGGAAGCAATGCTGTGTGCGCTATCATGACAGTGGATAAGACACCCTGAAAGTCTGATTATTTCCTTTTCCCCAATGAACATTCACTCTCATAAAAAGCTAAAAATCCCTTTGGGGAAGACTGGGAGAAAAACTAACAGTATAAATTTCTGGCAGTGCAGTGGGGTCCTTCATCAAGGTGACCTGGCCTCCCCTTCATTCAACAGTTGTGGGTCTGAAACTCGTTCAAGTCTGTAACTTATTGAGGGGCTGTGACTCTCTATTCTGGTGATTCGAGCTAAACTGCTGTTCACTTAACCTAAAATTACTCTGCTTGTACGGATCAAGAAATTTTTAATAGAGTTCTGATCTGTTTCACTCCTAGAGACACCAAGACTAAGTAGCCAATGCCAAAATCCATACAAGTCAGACTGTTCTGATTACTGCTTTGACTCCACTGCCTATTACAATAACTATGCCCACCTTGTCTTTGCTGATTGAGTACTGTGTCACTTGGCCTCTACCACCATGAGGTACAATCACCCCCTTGTAGTCTTAATTCAGTCAGGGCAGTTCCTACTGTCAAATCTGATTTACATAAAATAGCAATCACAGCAGTCTTCAAGGATGCTGGCGCTCCCTTCACAAATTTGTTCCTCACCACTGTGGTAAAAAGTGTGTTCTCTGGGCATTCCATGTGTGGGTCTGTGGGTCTAACCTGATAAATCCACTCTAACATGCCAATTTCCCTAAGCCTCTGGATATACCAAGGCAGGTGTGGTACTTCAACTTGATTTAGTGTAGGCCATCACATAATCCATGGTTCAGTGACCCAACCAAAAAACTATTAGATCCTTTCCTAACCTCTTGAACTGAAACACTGAATGAAGTATCTGTGCTTATAAGCCCATATTATTAAGACAGACTGATTCTTCTTTACATTCCTCGTGCCATTATCCTACACCCTTAATAGACATTCCCACACACATTCCCCAGGTTTCTGTTTTTACATATTAGAAAAGTCAAACAGTTCTTTTGGAGTGTAGTGTACCTCCTCCTGGGTCACACTCTGAACTTACCGTTTGGGGCCCGCTGGGACTTAAGTCTAGTTATAGGTCTAGAAGTTAAAATGGGTGGTGGGGAAGTGTTTCAAGAACATTCAACATTGTCTTGTAAGGCATCTGCCTCAGGCTATACCCCAGGCAATGACTCAGACAAAGGCTCTTTAGACATAGCTGTGTTAATATAATCAGATGGGGGTGAAGGGACTGATGGTTTTACTGAGGAGGGTGGCTTAGTAGACAAAGATGGAGTAATCTCTTCAGATGGGAGTGAAAGGGCTGGTTCTGTTGGCAGGAATGACTCTATGGAATTTAGGGGCTCAGTGTCCCCAGCTTCCTGATTATCTGCCCATATGTCCCTAACCCAAGTTTCAGGATCCCACTTTTTCCCAATCAATGCCCTCACTTTAACTCCAGACTCCACTCAAGGTTAGGAATTCAGTTGGCGTTGTAATTTAGCCACTCTTAAGATTCTGGGTTTGTTTTTTGGCAATATCAGCTCTGTTACTTCAAGAAATAAGGCTTTCTTTCAAGGTAAAAATGGAAACTTTTAAGTCATTTATGCGGCATTTGATCTTTGACTCTGAAGCCCTCAGCTCATCTCTTTCTTTCACCACTTTGTCTAGCAAAAGTAGGACCAACCAATCAGCTTCCTTATACTTCTCATTATGACAAAATTGTAGAAAGGTATCAAACATGCAATCACCCAGAGCACTGCCTCTCACTAATACCTGATCTATCGGTGGTGAAATTTTGCGTATTTCTACTGCCATCTTGTACCATGGATCAGCAGTGCCCTCTTTACTACTGGGAGCAGAGTCATCAACATCTTTAAGATTAACCCAACTTGAGAACCAATTTAGAAAACTCATCCTTACAATTTTGTTTCTCTAGAACCACTTCTTGGTACCAAATATCTTAGGCTGAGTACTCTAGAGAAGCAAAACCAATGAAGCATATATAAATATATATATATATATATATATATACATATCTATATACCTATAGATACATATATACGAGAGAGAGAGGGACAGGAGGCAGCTGCAGGATCCAAAGGAGCAAAAGCCTGCAAGCCTTGCCAGGAAGTCCACCTACATTAGACGCAGGCCATACCTCCAAGAAAACTCCCTTTCAACTGACTGGCTACTCACAGCAGATCGCATCATGGAGGTGATCACATTATATTAGATGTCATCATGGAAGTGATTACATGATTATACAACTGCCAAACTACATCATAACTGTCAAACCACTGAGAATCATGGCCCAGCCAAGTTGACACACAACCTTAATGATCACAACCACATTAGATCACAAAATGGAGGATGACTACATCATTACATAACTGCCAAGTTGTATCATTACATAACTGCCAACCACTGAGAATCACGACTTAGCCAAGCTGACACATAACATTAACCATCACAGCTAGTGTTACTCCTGCCGCTCACCTCAGCACTCATTACCGTCAGACGTACGTTGTTAATGTGCAAAATAGCTGGATAGATTTTTTACTACTGTCGTAAACATGAAATGTCATACAGTAAGACAGTCAATAAGTGAGAACTAGGTGTAGCTCTACAATAATAATTGATTTCGATACACTCTTAATAATGGACAGAACACCTAGACAAAGAATAATAAAGAAATAGACGATTTAACCAATACTCTAAACCAACTAGACCTAACAGGGGTGTGTGTGTGTGTGTGTGTGTGTCTTTGTGTGTGTGTGTGTGTGTGTGTGTAGTGTGTGTGTCTGTGTCTGTGTGTGTGTGTGTTTATAATATATAAAACATTCTACCCAACAATAGCACAATACACAATCTTCTCCAGTGCACATGGATCATTCTCCAGGAAAGACCATACGCTAGATCACAAAACAAGTCTCAATACATTTAAAAAGACCGAAATCATACAAAGTATGATTTTCAACATGCAAGTATGTTAAAAAGCAAAGATGTCACCTTGAAGACTAAGGTGCGCCTGACCCAAACCATGGTGTTTTCAATCGCTCCATATGCATGTGAAAGCTGTATAATGAATAAGGAAGACGGAAGAACTGATGCCTTTGAATTGTGGCGCTGGTGAAGAACGTTGACTATACCATGGACTGCCAAAAAAATGAACAAATCTGTCTTGAAGTACAACCAGAATGCTCCTTCGAAGCAAGGATGGGCAACTACGTCTCACATACTTTGGGCATGTTATCAGAAGGGATCAGTCCCTGGAGAAGGACATCATGCTTGGTAAACTACAGGGTCAGCGAAAAAGAGAAAGATCGTCAACGAGACGGATTGACACAGTGGCTGCAACAATGGGCTCAAGCATAACAACAATTGTGAGGATGATGCAGGACCAAGCAGTGTTTCGTTCTGTCATACATATGGTTGCTATGAGTTAGAATTGACTCGATGGCACCTAACAACAACATCATCTCTGACCACAATAGTTTAAAACTAGAAATCAATAGCAGATGGAAAATTGGCAACTACACAAATATGTGGATATTAAACAACACATTTTCAAATAACCAATGGGTCAAAGAAGAAATCAGAAAGGAAATCATAATATATTAGAAACAAAAAGGAAAGCATAATATACGGAAACTTATGGGACGCAGTGAAGGCGCTGCTCAGAGGGAGATTTAGAGCAGCAAACGCCTATATTAAAAAAGAAGAAAGCTCTCAAATTAACAACCTAACTTTGAAACTTGAGGAACTAGAAAAATAAGAGCAAACAAACACAAAGTTACCAGAAGGAAAAAAATAACAAAGACAAAAGTAGATACAAATGAAATAGAGAATAGAAAAATAATAATCAACAGGTTGTTTGAAAAGATCAGTAAAACCAACAATCTTTAGCTAGACAAAGGAAAAAAGAGAGAGAGAAAAAAGATGCAAATATCAGAAATGAAAGTGGAGACATTCCTACCAACTCTACAGAAATAAAAAGGATTGTAGGATATTACTACGAACAAATCAAATAACCTAGATGAAATGGACAAATTATAAAAACACAAAATCGACATAAATTGTCCCAAGAAGAAACAGAAAATCTCAACAAATCTATAACAAATGAAGAGATTAAACCAATAATTAAAAACCTCCCAACAAAGAAAAGCCCTGGACCAGATGGCTTCACTGGGGAATTATATCAAACATTAAAAGAAGAATTGACACCAATCCTTCTTAAACTTTTGCAAAAATTAGAAGAGGAAGAACACTACCTAACTCATTCTACGAGACCAGTATTACCCTGGAACCAAAGCCAGACAAAGACATTTTACTAAGAAAACTACATACCAATATGCTTTATGAATACAGATGCAAAAACCCTCAACATACTATGGGCAAACTGAATCCAATAGAATATTAAAAGTATCATATACTATGATAAGTAAGATTTATCCCAGCAATGTAATGGTGGTTCAACATAAGAAATTCAATCAATGTACCATCACATTAATAGAACAAAGAGGAACCATATGATCATCTCAAATAATGCAGAAAAGGTATCTGACAAAGGCCAACACCCTTTCATGATAAAAATGCTCAACAATCTAGGAATAGAAGGGAAATTCCTCAGCCTTTCAAAGAGTACTTGTGAAAAACCCGCAGTCAGCATCATACTCAATAGTGAAAGACTCAAAGTTTTCTCCCTAAGATGAGGAACAAGACAGGATACCCGCTTTTACCACTGCTATTCAAAATGTGCTGGAAGTTCTAGCCAGAGCAAACAGGCAAAATAAAGAAAAAAAAAGGTATCCAAATTGGAAAAGAAAAAGCAAAACTATCTCTATTTACAGAAGACATGATCCTATATACAGAAAATCCCAAATAATTTATAAGAAAGCTGCAAGAGTTTATAACTGAATTCAGCAAAGGTGCAAGGTACATGATCAACATGCAAAAATCAGTTGTGTTTCTATATATCAGCAATGAGCAATCTCAAAATGAATTTAAGAAAGCAATTCCTTTACAAAAGCATCTGAAAGAATAAAATATCTAGGAATAAATTTAACCAGGGAGGTGTAAGACTTGTTCACTGAAAAATGACAGAAGATTGCTGAAAAAAGAACTAAATAAATGGAAAGACATTCCAAATTCATGGACTGGAAGATGTAAATATTGTTAAGATGACAAGACTACCCAAAGCTATATACAGATTCAATGCAATCCTTATCAAAATTCCAACAATCTTTTTTGCATAAATGGAAAAGATGATTCTCAAATTTATATGAAATTTAAGAGGCCCAGAGTAAGCAAAGCAATCTTGAAAAAGAACAAAGTAGTTGGACTCACAGGCTCAGATTTCAAAACATACTACAGATAAAGAAATAAAAGGTATCCAAATTAGAAAAGAAAAAGCAGAACTATCTCTGTTTACAGAAGACATGATCCTATATATAGTAATAAAAACAGGCTGGTACCAGTACAGTAAAACCTGTGAAAGCCAGAACCTGCGTAAGGCAGAAACCTGTCTGTCTTAGTTATCTAGTGCTGCTATAACAGAAATACCTCAAGTGGATGGCTTTAACAAACAGAAATTTATTCTCTCACAGTCTAGGAGGCTAGAAGTGTGAATTCAGAGTGCCACCTCCAGGGGAAGTCTTTCTCTCTCTGTTGACTCTGGGGGAAGATCCTTGTCATCAATCTTCCCCTGGTCTAGGAGCTTCTCAGCTCAGGGACCTCGAGTTCAAAGGATGCATTCTGCTCCTGCCACTTCTTTCTTGCTCTATTCTCTGTTTTATATCTCAAAAGAGATTGACTCAAAATACAACCTAATCCTGTAAACTGAGTTCTGCCTCATTAACATCATAGAGATTAGGATTTACAACACATAGGATAATTACATCAGACCACAAACTGGAGGACAATCACACAATACTGGGAATCATGGCCTAACCAAGTTGACACACATTTTGGGGGGACACAATTAAATCCATAACACTGTCAGAGGAGGAAAACTCAAATATTTTCCACTAAAACAAACTTGCCAGACCTGGAAACACAAGGCAGTCATGTCGAGTTCTGGCTCTCACAGGTTTCACTGTATACAGATAAGCATACAGACTAATGGAATAGAATTGAGAGTCTAGAGATAAACGTATACATCTATAGTCAACTGATTTTTTGACGAGTGCCCAGTCCATGCAATGGAGAAAGAAAACTCTCTTCAATAAATGGCGCTGGTACAACTGGATATCCACATGCAAAAAAAATGAAGTTGGACCCATACTTCACACCACATAAAAAAATTAACTCAAAATGGATGACCTGAATATAAGAATTAAAACCACAAAACTCTTAGAAGAAAACGTAGGAGTAATGGTTTGATACCTAGTTTCTGACAATGGATACCGTATGACACCAAAAGCTCAAGCAACAAAAGAAAAAATCGGTAAGCTTGACTTTCAAAATTAAAAACTTTTGTGCATCAAAGGAATTTATCAAGAAATTGAAGAGGCAACCCACAGAATGGGAGAAAATATTTAGTAACAACATATCTGATAATAGTTTAATACCCAGAATAAAGAATTCCTACAACTCAACAACAAAAAGACAACAACCCAATTAAAAAATGGGCAAAGGACTTGAACAGACATCTTTCCAAAGAAGACATACAAATGGGCAATAAGCATATGAAAAGATGTTCAATGTTACTATTCATTAAAAACCCCATTGCCATCGAGTCGATTCCAACTCATAGTGACCCTACAGGGCAGAGCAGAACTGCCCCATAGGGTTTCCAAGGAGAGGCTGGTGGATTCGAAATGCCGACCTTCGGTTTGCAGCCCAGCTCTTAACCACTGTGCCACCAGAGAAATGTAAATCAAAACCACAGTGAGATACCACTTCACATACACCAGGATAGCTAATATCAGAAAAATGAAAAAAATAACAAATGCTGGCGAGGATGTGAAGAAATTGAAATCCTCAACCCTTCATTGCTGGTGAGAACGTAAAGTGGTGCAGCTTGTAGAAAATGGTTCAGCAATTCCTCAAAACATTAAACATAGAATTACTATATGACCCAGCAATTCCATTCCTAGGTATATACCCAAAAGAATTGATATCAGGGACTCAAACAGGTACAAGCTTCATTGCAGCATTATTCACAACAGCCAAAAGGTAGGAACAACCCAATGTCAACCTATTGATGAATGTGTAAACAAAATGTGGTATATCAATACAATGGAATATTAGTCAACCGTAAAGAGAAATTAAATTCTGATACACTCTATGACACGGATGAACCTTGAAAACATTGCTCAGCAAAATAAGTCAGACACAAAAGGACAAATATTGTGTGGCCCCATTTACATAAATGAAATACTTACAATAGGCAAACGCATAGAAACCAGTTTGTCAGTGGCTGGAGGAAGGGCGAAATGGAGAGTTAAGGTTTAAGGGGTACAGAGTTTGTGTTTGGGGTGATGAAAAATATTTGAAAATGGATAGTAGTGTGGTTGCACAAAATGGTGTATTCACTTTAAAATGGTAAAGATAGCAAATGTTTTGTGTTACATATTTTACCACAATTTTAAAAAAGGAAATCATTTTATGTGTTTTTATTTACTATATCTTGGAAATGTCATGATAAAAGAAAAAAGGAAAGGTGTAAAGTCAGGAATACAGCAGTAACTGTGTCCACTTCTGTGAAGAGAGAGCTGGGATCAGGGCACAGAAGGGGAAGGAGACTTGGATTCCTGTTTGTACTTTCCTATATAGCTTAAATTTTGTAATCATATGCAGGAATTACTTCCATTTACATATTTTTAAAGCCAAAAGGGATTATTTGGGGGAAAAGATTATAACCCATTTTTGCTCTTCTTCTTTATACTTCTACGATCTTCTCTACTGAAGATAAACTAAAATATTTTACATTATTTTTTTAATAAAATAAACCCAAAGTATGAGATTAGATCCCCTCAGAGCATTACTGTTTTAGAACCTGAATCCACCCTCTAGAACCAGTTCCAGTACTGTCTTCCACTCCCTGCTTGCTGTCTAAAGCAGATCATGGTCTCTTCCCATATCATTCTTTTTTTCTATGTGTGTGTGTGTTTTGAGTCAATCTTTTTTTTGTTTTAATTGTACTTTAGATGAAGGTTTACAGAACAAATAATTCTCATTAAACAGTTAGTACACATATTGTTTTACGACAATGGTTAACAACCCCATGACACATCAACACTGTCCCTTCTCACCCTTGGGTTCCCCACTGACATAAAAACCCTCAACAAAATTCTAGCCAATAGAATTCAGCAATATATCAAAAAAATAATTCACCGTGATCAAGTGGGATTTATACCAGGTATGCATGGATGCTTCTACATTAGAAAAACCATGTAATCAATTCACATTAATAAAACTAAAGACAAGAACCACATGTTCTTATCAATCGATGCAGAAAAGGCATTTGACAAAGTCCAACACCCATTCATGATAAAAACTCTCAACAATATAGGAATAGAAGGGAAATTCCTCAACATAATTAAGGGCATTTACACAAAGTCAACAGCCAACATCATCCGAAATAGAGAGTCTGAAAGCATTTCCCTTGAGAATAGGAACCATACAAAGATGGCCTTTATCACCACTCTTATTCAACATTGTGCTGGAGGTCCTAGCCAGAGCAATTAGGCTAGAAAAAGAAATAAAGGGCATCCTAATTGGTAGGGAA
>NW_004444134.1:262736-265035 GCF_000243295.1 Trichechus manatus latirostris | reverse complement strand
TTAGGCTAGAAAAAGAAATAAAGGGCATCCTAATTGGTAGGGAAAAAGTCAAAGTATCTCTATTTGCAGACGATACGACCTTATACACAGAAAATCCCAAAGAATCCACAAGAAAAGTACTGGAACTAACAAGATTTCAGCAAAGTATCAGGATACAAGAGAAACATACTAAAATCAGGTGGATTCCTTTACACCAACAAAGAGAACTGCCAAGATGAAATCACCAAATCAATAAAATTTACAATAGCGCCCAAGAAGATAAAATACTTAGGAATAAATCTAACCAGAGACATAAAAGACCTATACAATGAAAACTACAAGACACTACCTCAAGAAACCAAAAGAGACCTGCATAAGTGGAAAAACATACCTTGCTCACGGATAGGAAGACTCAACATTGTGAAAATGTCAGTTTTACCCAAAGCGGTCTACAGATACAATGCAATCCCGATCCAAATTCCACCAGTATATTTTAATGAGATGAAGAAACAAATCACCAACTTCATATGGAAAGGGAAGAGGCCCTGGATAAGTAAAGCATAACTGAAGAAGAACAAAGTGGGATGCCTCACACTACCTGATTTTAGAACCTATTATACCACCACGGTAGTCAAAACAGTCTGGTACTGGTACAACAGATACGTAGACCAATGGAACAGAATTGAGAATCCATACATAAATTCATCCACCTACGAGCAGCTGATATGTGACAAAGGCCCAAAGTCCGTTAACTGGGGAAAAGACAGTTGCTTTAACAAATGGTGCTGGCATAACTGGATATCCATCTGCAAAAAAATGAAACAAGACCCATACCTCACACCATGCACAAAAACTAACTCAAAATGGATGAAAGACCTAAATATAAAATAAAAAACGATAAAGATCATGGAAGAAAAAATAGGGACAATGCTAGGAGCCCTAATACATGGCATAAACACAATATGAACCATAAGTAACAACGCACAAGCACCACAAGAGAGACTAGATAACTGGGAGCTCCTAAAAATCAAACACTTACGCTCATCAAAAGACTTCACCAAAAGAATAAAAAGACAATCTACAGACTGGGAAAAAATTTTTGGCTATGACAAATCCGATCAGCATCTAGTCTCTAAAATATACAAGATACTGCAAAACCTCAAGAACAAAAAGACAAATAACCCAATTAAAAAATGGGTAAAGGATATGAACAGGCACTTTGCCAAAGAAGACATTCAGGCAGCTAGCAGACACATGAAGAAATGCTCACAATCATTAGCCATTACAGAAATGCAAATCAAAACTATAATGAAGATACCATCTCACCCCAACAAGGCTAGCATTAATCCAAAAAAACACAAAATAATAAACGCTGGAGGGGTTGTGGAGAGACTGGAACACTTATACACTGTTGGTGGGAACGTAAAATGGTCCAACCACTTTGGAAATCGATTTGGCGCTTCCTTAAAAAGCTAGAAATACAAGTACCATATGATCCAGCTATCCCGCTCCTTGGAATGTATCCTAGAGAAATAAGAGCCGTCACACAAACAGATATAGGCACACCCATGTTCACTGCAGCACTGTTCACAACAGCAAAAAGATGGAAACAACCTAGGTGCCCATCAATGGACAAATGGATAAACAAACTATGGTATATCCACACAATGGAATACTAGGCAATGATAAAGAACAACGATGAAACCGTGAAACATCTTATAACATGGAGGAATCTGAAGGGCAATTATGCTGAGTGAATTTAGTCCGTCACAGAAGGACAAATATTGTATAAGACCACTACTATAAGAACTCAAGAAAAGGTTTCAATACAGAAGAAAACATTCTTTTGATGGTTACGAGGGTGGGGAGGGAGGGTGAGGGTTACTCACTAGATAGTAGACAAGAATTATCTTAGGTGAAGGGAAGTACAGCACACACTACGGGGAAGTCAGCACAACTGGACTAAACCAAAGCTAAGAAGTTTCCTGAATACAATCAAACACTTTAAGGGACAGAGCAGCAGGGGCGGGGGTCTGGGCATCGATCATGCTTTCAGGGGACATCTAGTTCAACTGACATAACCAAGTTTATTAAGAAAATGTTCTGCATCCAACTTTGGTGAATGGCGTCTGGGGTCTTAAAAGCTTGCAAGTGGCCATCTAAGATACATCAATTGGTCCCAACCACCTGGAGTAAAAAAAAACGAAGAACACCAAAGACACAAGGAAAGTAGTAGCCCAAGAGACAGAAAGGGCCACATAAACCAGAGACTTCATCAGCCTGAGACCAGAAGAACTAGATGGTGCCTGGCTACCACCAA
>NW_004444134.1:261122-262636 GCF_000243295.1 Trichechus manatus latirostris | reverse complement strand
AGAGACTCCCTGATGGAGCAGGAGAAAGGTGGGGTGCAGAACTCAAATACTAGTAAAAAGACCAGACTTAATGGTCTGACTGAGACTGGAGGAACCCTGGAAAGCATGGCCCCCCGACTCTCTGTCAGCCCAGAACTAAAACAATTTCAGAGGTCAACTCTTCAGACAAAGATTGGACTGGACTGTGGGACATAAAATGATACTCGTGAAGAGTGTGCTTCCTAGCTCAAGTAGATACATGAGACTAAATGGGTAGCTTCTGTCCAGAGGTGAGATGAGAAGGCAGAGAGAGTTAGGAGCTGGTTGAATAGACATGAGAAATCAGGAATGAAAAGGAGGAGTGTGCTGTCACGGTATAGGGAGAGCAATTAGGGTCACATAACAATGTAGGTATACATTTTTGTATGAGACACTAAATGGAAATATAAACTTTCACTTAAACAACAACAATAAACAAACAAAAAAAACCTCACACTTGAAATTAATAGCACACAGATTTCTAAAGTATTTTCCCTGATCAACATTTTTTTGGTATGCTGAAGCCCAAATAGTTTTGATTATCTTATTCTGAATATGTTTCTACTAATTATCTATTATTTCAATTTTAGGAGCATTACCTTGTAGTCTCAAAGTAGTAGAGTATGACGACCTCTGAAGTCAAACAGTTGACTCTGGATAATTTACAGATACATTTTATTAAGAGGGCATTTTTGTGCATTTTATTTATAATCAAAATTGATGAACCTTAATGACAGTTTAACAAAATGAAATAAAATCAAGAGACTGCTTAAAAAAAAAGACTGTCTTTTCCCCATTTAATGGACTTTGGGCCCTTGTTGAAGACCAGGTGACCATAGGTGGATGGATTTACATCTGGCTTCTCAATTCCGTTCCGTTGGTCAATGTATCTGTAGTTGTACCAGTACCAGGCTGTTTTCACTACTGTAGCTGTATAGTAGGTTCTGAGGTCAGGTAGTATGAGTCCTGCTACTTTATTCTTCTTCTTCAATAGTGCTTTACTTATTCGGGGCTTCTTCCCTTTCCACATAAGGTTAATGATTAGTTTTTCTATCTCTTCAAAGAATGTTGTTGGTATTTGGATCAGGATTGCATTGTATTCATAAATTGCTTTGGGTAGAATTGTCATTTTCACAATAGTCTACCTATCCATGAGTATTCCACATTGTTGATGCCACCTGTTTAATGAGGGGGTCACCTTCTGGCAGTTACCCAGAATGAAACACCTGGAGTCCCCACCACCAAAGTGTCCACTTCCCTTCCCTTATTCCCTCCCACTCCCAGTCAGTCACCAAGTCTCCTTGCTTCTCTTATCCAAGGTCTCACATCCCTCCCTCCTTGGCCTCACCACCTGTTAAGACTGAACTGTATCCCCCAAAAATGTGTGTCAACTTGGCTAGACCATGATTCCCAGTACTGTGTGATTGTCCACCATTTTGTCATCTGATGTGATTTTCCTATGTGTTATAAATCCTACCTCTATGATGTTAATGAGG
>NW_004444134.1:233101-261022 GCF_000243295.1 Trichechus manatus latirostris | reverse complement strand
TGTGTGATTGTCCACCATTTTGTCATCTGATGTGATTTTCCTATGTGTTATAAATCCTACCTCTATGATGTTAATGAGGCAGGATTAGAAGCAGTCATGTTAATGAGGCAGGACTCAATCTACAAGATTAGACTGTTTCTTGAGTCAATCTCTTTTGAGATGTAAAAGAGAAGTAAGCAGAGGACAGGGGGACTTCATGCCACCAAGAATGAAGAACCAGGAAGGGAGCACATCCTTGGACCCAGGGTCCCTGTGCCGAGAAGCTCCCAGACCAGGGGAAGACTGATGACAAGGACCTTCCCCCAGAGCCAACCGAGAGAGAAAGCCTTCCCTTGGAACTGGCATTCTGAATTCAGACTTCTGGCTTCTTAGACTGAGAGAGAATAAATTTCTGTTTGTTAAAGCCATACACTTGTGTGGTATTTCTGTTATAGCAGCACTAGAAAACTAAGACACCACCTAAATCCAAAACCTCTGTTCACACACAGCAGTAGCCATTTAACTTATTTCTCTGTCCCATCAAATTAATTTTCCAAAGTCATATCCTTACTGGCTCATTTTCCAGATCAAAATGATCTGTGGTAACGCCTTTCCCAAAAAAATAAAAACCAAATATTTTAACTGGAATTTTAACAGGGCTCTTCCACAGTATGTTTCCAATCTACCCATGAAAGTCTCCCCTCCCCACTCCAATTCTCTACAATCCCTTATTACAGCCAAGCCAGCCTACTCCCCATGTTTCTAATACCCCTTAGTGGCACCCTTACTTTGCCCCCAGTGTTCTCTCTAAACAGAGAAGAGGTCTTCACTGTTTGGGGTCTCTCATCTCCTTGTTACTCTCAAACTTTACAAACCCTGTAGTGGACCTGAACCCTCCCTTATATTTGGGGAATTCCCCACCTATAATAAGTCTTGGTGGAAAGTAGAGCCCAGCTCATACTACAGAAGCTACAGAGGCAAGATGCTTGCATGCACACACCTTTGCTGCTGTGGCACAGGTGTGTGACCTGCTCAAGAAGGGCTCCAGAGATCCTGAGAGCCTCCTCCCTGGTGCAAGGGCAGGGCTGGCAACACACCATGTGGCAGCACCAGAGAAATTCTCACCCTCACCAGAGTGAGAAGGGTCGTTCCTGGAGAGAGCCCCTGAGCCTGTCTACCCCGCCTTCCTGGCCATCTTTCCTGTTATACTCAAAGCAGTCACATTTGGATTCGTTGCTTATAATCAAGAACCCTGATATGGTCCTCAACCTGGGTAAAATGCACAAATGTGAAAGAGCCACACAGACCCTCACGCAAGTCATGGACTTCATACCCTTCCCCTCCTGCCTTTGCTAAGAGTCCCACCCACCCATCCGAATGGCCCTCCAGGAAACATTTATGGACCATCCGACAGGAAATCATTCCTCCTTCCTCTGGACTCCACTGCGCCTTGTTTAGCATTTACTTCGACGCCTCAACAGCTCTCCAGTTCATCTGCTCCTTCTGTAAACCTCAACACCCTCTGTTCATCTCCTTATCACTTTCCCTCTGAGTTACAGCAACAACCTCCTCATGATCTCCCTACCTCTGGACTTGTCACTCCAAAGGATTCCTCAAGCTGTCTCCAAGGTATTTATTCTAAAATGCACAGTTGATCACTGTATGACTCTTCAGCTGGAAGTCCTCTTGGGGACTCCATGCAGCTTTCAGTATGAAATCCAGATTCTGCACTTGGCAAATGAGGGCTCTAATGTGTGAGTACCCATGGTTGCACGCTCGGCCCTCTGCTAGCATCCCCCCAGCCGTCGCCCTCATCCAAGGAGGTGACCTCATAATCAGCCATGGCTGCTGTGCAGAAGCACACACCAGTTGTCCAAGTCCCAGCATCCAAATTTGATGTGAAGCAGCCTAATTTTCAAATACTGTCAATGAAATTAAAAAAAAAAAAAAGGAAACACTGGCAACAAACAAAGCACACCTGAGGGCTGACTACAGCCCACGATGTCCAATCTACAGCTAGTATCACATTTGTGAGCATATTTTCTTTAAACTTGACTGATTGTCCTGTGGGTAGGTACTCAAGTAAATATTTCTTTAATGAATGAATAAATGAATAGACAATATGAATGGGGTGGTAAGGAGAGCAATAGAAACGAGGACACACAAAGCCTAAAACAAGCTTTGCCAGAAATCAAACTCTTGTCCTTTTGTGTGTGGGCAGGTTCCACATGGGGCCAGGGGCCCAGGCACACCGTAATGGAGAGAATGCCAGGGCAAAGTGCTGGGAAAGAGAGAAGTCTGAACTGAGAAGGTAACTCACAAAAAATAATTTCAGTATTCTGCATACATTCTAAATATGTTTAGGTAATGTAAAGAGAGGACAAAGTTATGTCCTACGTTTTCTAGACCAAGAAAGCGAGCTGGAGTTTCAGGAGTTGAAAATAAAAGCAAGTTGCTCCATCCTAGTTCCTGTAGTCAGATTATGACTCTCTCCACACAGAATCAGAAAACATGATCAAGGAAGGCTGAAGGCCTGGCTGTCAGCAGGCAGAGAAAGTCTGAGTTTTTTTTAAGGAAAACTAAGAGTCCACTGATACTTAAACTTCTGTACTAGTGAGCCTCAAAATTCAAACTTAAAACTCAAAAAATGTGACCTTCTATTTCCCCGATATTATTGCTGCTGGTAATCCCAGAGTACAGAGAGAAAGAGACAATGAAATGAAATGATTTTCCAGCAGCGAAATGACTTATAGAGAAGGCCAGGGACGAGCTACAGTGTTTACTAGGAATAATGTGGCTGGCTAGCCAGTGGCTGGAGAGTCTGAATTCCAGCCAGAGCAAGAACAGAGTAAAGGGGAATCACCAACCCCTGTAGGAAGTCAGGTAGGTTAAAAAAAAAAAAAAGTCTGTAATGCATCTCGGGAATTTTCTACTACTCTAAAGAATAAGCCTAGAATTCGTCTTTATCATCTTTTGGCACTGGAGACAATCATCCCTTCTCCCTGCCAGGATACTCTTCTCCAGATGTTCACTGGTGCTCCTTGTCATCAGCTCTCCCAGGAATGACACCTCCTGCGGAGCTCCTTCCTGACTACCCAGCTCCTAGGTGCCCTCTGTCACAACACCTTGCTTCTTTCCTCATCACAATTACCAGTACCTAAAATGATTTTACTCACTTGTTTGCTTTCTGAGTGACCTTGAAATGGGTGTGTCTGGCTGGGTCGCCACTAAGGGATAATCACTGAGTAAATGGTGAAGAAGCACACACAAAGCAAACGAGATGCTTTCTGACCCTCTGCCAGTCAACAAAGATCCCTGTGCTCTGTCAAAAGACTGTGGATAAATAAGAAAGGCAGAGTCTTTCTGCAGAAAGACTTTGATATCAAACGAATGACTCTTCCTGGCTGATGGCTCTTCTCATCTCCACCCGTCACACCCACACTTTAGGCTATACCAACACCACCCCATACAGAAATGCAGAAAACCAGATCCCTAGCCACAAACAA
This sequence comes from Trichechus manatus latirostris, assembly GCF_000243295.1. Lineage (NCBI taxonomy): Eukaryota > Metazoa > Chordata > Mammalia > Sirenia > Trichechidae > Trichechus > Trichechus manatus. The sequence continues at coordinate 257,537 of NW_004444134.1, read as the reverse complement.
GCACTTGAGCAGAAAAGAATGCTGCTTCTGAGGCAGGAAACATTTGAGGTTTATTTCTTAAACATATCTCTTACTACTTTAGGATGCCTAAGAACCCACCCAAATAAATGTGAGATATAAAATTCTCCATCAAGCAGCAGTACAAACTGGTGGGGTGCAGAAAACTTAGTTCTTTCTGGGTCAGAAAGGACTCTCCGGGTTTCAAAGCCAGGGGTGAGAGAGAAAACTTCAGTGGATTCTCTGAGGATTAAATGTCATAGAGACTTTCTTAATGCCATTTGGCCATGGTTTTTGCCTTTATAAAGCGAAGCATCAGAGAATATTCTATGTGCACTTAGAACCTGGCCTTACACATCTGTGACTCCAATGTGAAATAAAAACATGAAGTTAAAAAGAGAAGAAAGAACACATTCTGGGGTGGTACTGAGAGGAGAGCCAAGGAGACAGGAACTGCCAACACACTGAGGTGGGTGAGCCGGGTGACGGAGCCAGTGCCCAGCCACACACACCCACGTCCCACAGAGGGGCTTCTTTATAAGCTTCCTGGTACCAATTGGGTGGCAAGTTCTTCCTATGTTTCAGATTTTACTTCCCACTACAGGATCCAGCACTGAACCCACTGCCGTAGAGTCGATTCTGACTCATAGTGACCCGACAGAACAGAGCAGAACTGCCTCATAGGGTTTCTAACAAGCGGCTGGTGGATTCGAACTGCCGACCTTTTGGTTAGCAGCCAAATGCTTAACCACTGGGTTTTTACGGGATCCAGCACAGTGCCTTGAAAATATGAGTTCAATGACATCATTTGATGAATGGATGAAGGCATGGGTGAGTGAATATACGGACAGCCAAGTCATGTGCTACTCTGTAGAGAAAACAGCACTTAACAGTGCAAACATTTGGCATGTCAATCCCCTACCATACTAAAACAAGACCTCCTTTGATAACTATCAAGTTCCAGATCACACAGACCTCAGGAGATGCAGAGATTGAGAACCCTCGGCCTGTGGTTCTCAACTGGGGTGATTTTGCCCCCAGGAGGCATACAGCGATGTCTGGAGATATTTTTGGTTGTCACACCTGGGGAAAGGGGGTACTACTGGCATCTAGTGGGTGGCAGCCAGAGATGCTGCTAAACATCGTACAATGTACAGGACACCCCCCACAACAAACAGTTGTCCAGTCCAAAATGTCAGTAGTGCCAAGACTGAGAATCCCTGCCCTATGCTTGGGGGTGGCATATTTCCCTTCCTCTTTTCCCCATGAACTACTTTCTCAATCACACTCCTTTCACTTCCTAAGGAGGAAAAAGCCATCCTAAAACAGGTGTCAGCCATATGAGAGGCAGATGCCATTACTGTAATCATTGATGAGACAAACCCAAGAACACTAGTAACAGCATGTTTGCGCTTTACAGTTTGCAAAGTTTCTGCCAATAAATTCTCATTTGCTCTCCCAAGAATCTGAGTAGTAATTGGGGGAGGTATCGTTATACTCCTTTTAGAGCAAATAAGGTGTTACGGATTGAATTGTGCCCTCCAAAAACATGTGCTGTAAATCCTAACCTCTATGCCTGTGGTTATCATCCCATCTGGGGCCTGTCAGAGCCAAGGGGGTGGGGTCGTCACTCAGATGGATTAGGATCCCAAAGCCAAGGGAGCAGAGTTACCGTCCTAGCGGGCCTGGAAGGTGGAGCTGAAGCCCAGGACCTAGGGGCCTCCACCCAGAATCCAGAGGGTGTGGCAAACAGTCATAGTCTGGATGGTAGGGCCATTGCCTAGATGGTCTCAGAGAACAGAGGATTATTTTCAAGCCTTGAGAGCTCACGTAAATTGTTCTGTTGGGGTTTAGGACTTTCTTGGTGCTTGTTATCCCTTCTTTCCCTCCAATTACTCCCATTTGTAATGGAAATGTCTACCTTGTACCTGTTCCACCATTGTACTCTGGAAATACATAAATAACTTGTAGTTTAGATTTCACAGGTTCACAGATGGAATATGCCTAAAGTCTCACCCGTATTTGATTTAGATGATTCAGAAAATGAGATTTTAGACTTGGAGTTGATTTAAGACTTTTGGGATGATGTGATGGAGTGACTGTTTTACATGTGGCAAGGACATGAATTTTTAGGGACCAAGGGGTGGAATATTATGGATTGAATTGTGTCCCCCCAAAATATGTGTTGGAAATCCTAGCCTCTATGCTTGTGGTTATCACTTCATTTGGGAATGGGCCGTCTTTGTTATGTTATTGGGGCAGGATTAGTGATCAGTGTAGGGCGTATCTTCAGTCAATCTCTTTTGAGATACAAAGACATTAAACAAGCAAGATATAAAAAGAGTCGATTAGGCAAGCATACAAGCAAAGATGGGGGAACAGAGATGCCAAACCACATGAAGACTGCCCAGGAGCAGAAGCTCAGAAGAGACAAGGACATTCCTTCAGAGCTGTCAAAGAGAAAAAGCCTTCCCCTAGAACTGGCACCCTGAATTTGGACTTCTAGCCTCCTAAACTGTGAGAAAATAAACTTGCTTGTTAAAGCCACCCATTTGTATTATTTCTCTTACAGGAGCACGAGAGAATTAGGACATAAGGAGACTACATTGGTAACTACTGAAGGTCTTTTAAACACCTATGAATCCAAGGAAGTAAAGAACATGAAGCTCAGAAACATTAAAGGACTTGCCCACGATCACATCCATGACACAGAAGTAGGTAAAGACATGTCATGTCAGGTTTTCTGGTAGTCCAGCTCCTTCTCTCACTCTAAAAAGAACAACAATGGGCTTCTCACGGGCGAGTGATGCACCCACTGAAGTGTCTACCTCACCTCACCATGAACAAGTGACCCATGAAATGCTGGACAGCATCCATGTCCTCCAGACCTGATGCCTCCGGGGCCACCAGACCTCACCACTGGTGCCAGGTGAGCGGAATCAACTCTGGCAACCAATGAGGGGAAGATGTCAGAGCCAGAGGAAACTCAGGTCCCTCCCCAGAATGGAACCCTTAGTCCACTGTTAGGTCACTACTTTTGGTGTATAACTAAGGGCAGGCACACAGTGAAGAGGCATTTAGGGCAGCTTTCTCTAGCATAATGATCAGCTAGAGACTAGGTTTTTTTTTTGGTTGTTGTTGTTTTTAATGGGGTATTGTAGTTATGACTAATAAGATGGCAGGGAGGACAGGAACTGGTTTACAGGCCCTCTCCCAAAAGATTTGGAGGTTCAGATTCTTAAGAGATCCTCGAGTCAAACAGGAGTTTGCATCTCATGTGACAGCCTGCTTCCTTTAACCCTAGTCTGCCAGACACTTGCTCAGCCAATCCTCCAGCAGCACAGCACAGTGAAGCCCTGCATCCCACTACAAGCCGGACTCTGGTGCTCATGTTCAGGCTCCACTATTCACTAGCTGTAGGACCTCGTGCAGGTCATGTGCCCTCTCTGCACCTCATCTGTAAAACGGGGGTGAATATACCAGCACCTACTTTGAGGGGGTGTTGTGAGGATTAGATTTGGTATCCTGTGTGGTAATGTGTTCAGAGTGGGGCCGGGCGTACTGTAAGCTCATTGGTGATGTTAATTTTGGGCCGCTCCGGGTATCTACTGGGGGATTGTGCAAGAAAAAACAACGATCATTTTAGTCACCTGCCTTTTCTCTCCTCTTTCTCAATGTCAAACGTGAAGAAAGAGAGGAGGTGGCTTTGCCTGTTTTGCAATGAATCTGGAAGTATGGGGCGCTTTTCAGGTGATTTTTCAGGTCTTTGGAATTAACATGGGATGAATTAGCATCCTGGCTCAAAGGAAAGATTTCCGCTGTCTTTGAAATTGATCCGGACTAGGAGCCAAACCCGGAAACCCTGGTGATGTAGTGGTTAAGTGCTACAGCTGCTAACCAAAAGGTCGCAGTTTGAATCCACCAGGTGCTCCTTGGAAATTCTATGGGGCAGTTCTACTCCTTCTTATAGGGTCACTATGAGTCAGAATTGACTTGACAGCAACGGGTTTAGGAGCCAAACCCAGTTCTACCACTTCCTATATTAGGACCTTAGTCATGTTACCTAACCTCTACGAGTCTGTTTCCCAACCTGTAGAAAGAAGGCAAGAAAGCTTGACCTCACAGGGCTACAGTGAAGCCTAGAATTTATAAAGTAAGCTTGACCTCACAGGGCTACAACGAATCCTAGATTTTATAAAGTGCAGGCATATGAGATAGGCTCAAAACATAATAGGTCAGTCACTCTGTTGTGTTCCCTTCTCTATTTCCTCATAATCTTTAATTGGCTGGAATACAGGAGCCCCTTTTGTGTCTAACACTCTGTGTATACCTAACCAAGGCAGGTGGTATGTTCTGCCACACAGAAGACTTGGACTTACTGAGAAGATCCACTATGGTGACCATGAAAAATAAATAAAAACTCTTATCCTCAAAGTGGTCAGAACAGAATCTGTACTGTTTAGTTCATAAATTTTCTTTTGCCAAAGATAACACACTTGTGTAAGAATGAGAAGAAATCTCGCCCAGTAACCTCAGGGCGCACACTCAAAGTTATATCTTTGTTCCAAGGTCATTATACATTTTTATGTATAATAATTCCACTGATTCTGAAATCAGCTGGGTTTTTTTTTTTTTCTTCTTTTTTACAGATGGAGAAAATATGAAGCCTTGTTCCACATCCCATAGTAATACATGGAAAAGCTACAGTCAAGGCTCTTAGTTTCACCTACTTGGCCACTAACCTTTTAAGTCTGGGCTTTTCCTTCTGATCTCAGCTTAAACCTGTTTACTCCAGAAGGCACCATGCTTGGATTGGATGCCCCTTTCTGGGATGCTCCCATCACATCTGCCTATTTTATTCTCTGGAGGCTCTACTCCCCATCTTGTGTTTTCTCTCTCCCTTTCTCTCTTTCACACACACCCACACACCCACACACCCACACACACACACACACGACCTATGCTGTTCAACATGGTAGCCATTAGCTGCAAGTGGTTATTGAGCACTTAAAACGTGGCCAGTCAGAATACAGATATGACTTAAGTATACACACCATATTTTGAAGACTTAGTACAAAAAAAGGTAAAACATCTAATGAATAATTTTATATTTGATTACATGTTGAAATAATATTTTGAATATGTTGGGTTAAATGAAGTATATTATTAAAATTAATTTCACTAGTTTATTTTTAGTTTATTAGTGTGGTTACTAGACAATTTTAGATTACACATGTGGCTCACTTTATATTTCTACTGACCAGCGCTGGTCCACGTGGAGGAGAACCTTATCACAAGGAGCACAGCACTGGCTCATAGTAACTACACAATCAATATCTGTTGAATCAATGAAGTCTCTAGATTTCTCTGTATGCAAGCTTCTCCATCTCTACGCTGGAGACAGTGGCTCTATTTATAATACAAGATGGTTACAATAATACAATAGTGAAGAAAAATTTATTTTATTACTCGCTTTGAAAATAAAAAGAATGATGTGAATACTACTGCTTCTGCTGAAAAGCCTGAAAATATATGGGTCTGTAATCCTAAATATATTCTTTGAATTAGAATATACAAATATGGCAAATTAAATGCTGAAACAGTGAACAACTCAAGTGGGGAAAGTTGTAGAAAGAACCAAAGGAAAGCTGAGGTATGCGGACAACCAATAGGAAAGCAAGCTGAGCCCACAAAGTTGTGATGAGCACCTTTACTGCTCTGTTTTAAATATAAAAAGCAGAAGGCATGTGGTGCTGATGGATTCTGGTACAAATGGGGACATAGTGCAAGCATTTATCCAAAGAGAGAAATCGGCTCTTTCTAAACTTGAGCACTGGCCATATTTAAAAAACAAAACAAAAAGCAGGTAGATAAAATCCTGTTCACCAAAAAACCTCAGTGAAGTGCAACAACACAGAACAGCTTCTTCGTGAACTGGGCCATCTTCAGGACACAATAAATACGATTCGGGCAGGTGAAGAGTGAAGTAGGCTTCGAAGAATTCATCCTCTTGCTTGCTCCCTGGCCTACTGTCTCCCCTTTGCAGCAGTCCAGTCAAAAGAACAGATCCCTGCCACCCCACTTCTGAGACAAATCAGAAAAGGAAAGGAAGCCACACTGTCATACCCCAAATAGGACAGCTAGGTGTATGTGGAAGTGTGATGGGTGGAACACAGCGTGGATGTTGAGACGCAGAAGGCCAGACCCAATTACACGCAGGGGGCTTTCAAAGACCTGCAGAGAGGCACTTGTCTTTGTTGCCAGATTTTTAAAGTCTTGTGAGTCCTTCCTTTAACCCAGCACATTATCAAACAACAAGTTCCTAACCTCGCAGTTGGTATAAATACATTCCAGAGGGCTCTCAACAGCTGGAACTGACACTTTCGGGTGACAGGATGGACACAGACTAGCCCATAGCCTAGGTGGGCGGGGTGCGGGGACGCTGGATAGCAGAGGGTAGGGCAGAGCAGGGACAGAGAAGAGAGCAACAGAGATTTTCTAGACCGTGTAATAATTACAAGCAGCCAGTTAACAGGCTGCCCTTGTAGCAGAAGCCACTCAACCCACGATAAACAGGTTCTGAATCCGTTCTCTCATCCCCAAGTATTTAAAAAGCGCTCAAGAGGTAGGCCCCTGTCCCTTTCTCTGCACGCAAGAAAAACGTCTCTGTGTGCACACGGAAAAAAAAAAAAAAAAAAAATCTGCGGAGAAAGCGAACTCAGAATAGAAGACCCCATCTACGCCGTTTCCCAGTGATGTGGGCGGTGATGCTTCAAGAGCTGAGTTGGGGCGGGTTGGGAGAAAAAGAAGAAACCACATGCTTTCGGAGCTCAGCTTAAGTCTCGGCGGAGAACTATGTCACCGGCTTGTAAAGGGCACGGCGGGCTCCGCTGGTCCCTAGCGCAAAACGCCTTCCCAGAAGCGCGCGGGGTGCGGGCAGCCCCTCAAAAACCCAACCGAACCTCCTCGAGCCGGTACACGCCCGTCCCCTCTCCTGCTCCCCACGCTCAAAGTCGCGGGGGCCCCAGGCCGACACAAACGGAGGGAGAGGCACGGTACCTTATTCATTCCATTCCCCATGGTACGCCCAGACGCGCAGCGCGCTGAATGCCAGCGACAGCGGGCGGGGACTGGCTGCCCGCAGCATCAACAACAACAACCACACCGCCCGGGCGGCCGGCAGCGGGCCAGGGCGCTTAGCAGACCGCCCGGACTTCCCTCCACGCGGCCGCCTCGGGCGGAGGCGCCGCGCCGGCCCGGAAACGCGCCCGCGCCCCGGCGGCTCCTGGGAATTGTAGTCGAGCCCGCTGTCCCCACCCGGGACTACAGCCTCCGCCAGCCGCCGAGGCCACTCCCGGACCCCCGACCCGCAGACTCGCCCTGGAGCTTGCGCGGCTCCTCCCTGGGCAGTCACCGCCCGCCGCGATGTCCGGCGAATCCAGGTGCTGAGCAGGCCGGGGGGCCGGGCGCTTGCACGGGGTTTCTGAGTGGGACAGATTTAGGCCGGGAGATTCCGGCGGTCAGGCCTCACCCACCAAGACCGGGAAGGCTCCCTGGTGGGAAGGCGGGCGCTGGGTGACTCACCCCCCTGGGCGGCCTGACAGCCCTACCCGGTCTCTGACCTCAGACCGCGGCTTCGGACTCCTATATGCCTGTTTAATCAGATCCCACGCTGGTTCTAGTAGGTGCATGGGTACATTGATAACAATTGCTTCTGGAAAGCCCCTTCCCTTGATAAGCAACGTAGTAATGCCTGCATTGTGATTCTGCCTGGAGTGGATCGCTTTCTAACTTGTAGCAGGATTGTTTGGGATTTTCTGCCACCCTTGCTATAGGGTCGCTATGAATCGGAATCGACTGGATGGCAATGGGTTTGTTTTTTTGTTTACCACCCTTCCTAAACTCTTAAGTTCTCCTGGGGAAGGATCCTTGAGCTAGGGGAATCTCAGTTTCGTTTTTATATCCTCAACGACGCCCACCAGTGCTCTGCACACAGTAGGTGCTAAATAAATGCCTGTGGCTCCCTGGATGCACCATCTCACCTAGACTTGCTCCCACTGCTGACCCCATCCCACCAACTGCTGCCCCATCACTCCAATCACTCCGCTGCGCCTTCCACTCATATTCTGCCCCGGCTCTTGCAGGCTGGCTCCTCTTGTCTTTGAGGTCTCAACCAAATGTCACCTTGTCAAAGAGGCTTTTTCTGACCACCCAGTCTAAAGCAGACCCTCCAGTCACTATCACATTACTCTGTATTATTTTCTTCATAGCACTTAACAAGATGGGAAACTATCATACTGATTTGTTTATGTCTTACCTGACTCTCACTAGACAGTATCCTCCAGAGAAGAAGGACCTTCTTTATCTTATTCACGACTATAGCCACTGTGGCCTTGCACAAAATCGGAGTGTGATCAATATTTGTTGAATAAATTAGTGAATTCCTATGGGTTGAGAAAGCAGCAGTGATGTTCTGAGGAAGGTTGGCATTGTGGAAGCAGGTTGTGGCCACATATGTGTCATCTCTCTCCTTGTACACCATGTCTTCTGGGCAACAAAAGGTCTCAGAACCCCACATGTAGGAAGTCCTGCTCAGTGCACCCCTCCATTGTCTCCTGTAGACAGGGTGGGGCCCAGACCAGACAGCACCCTTCTTGCCCCTTGCTTCAGGAATTTTCCTTCCTTACCACCTTCACTTTCCCTTCTCCCTCCCACCTCCAAGTCACCTGGAGAGCCCACCCTTGTCCTCCACTGCCTGCCTGCTTACAGACTAGCCTCTGCTTCTAACTCTCAGAGGAATCTTGGACAAGATGGTCAACTTTCCTGAGTCAGTTTTTCCTCTGTTAAAGGAGCATGCTGAACTGTGAATTTGTTAAGGTCCTATCCAGCAATCAATGAACTATTATTTTCCTCTACTCTTCTTGTGCCATTATTACTTCCAGCAGTGAGACACAGCTGGTTTGTTAGTTGGTAAAAACAAGTTGCTGTCGAGTCAACTCTAACTCCTGGTGACCCCAGGTGTGTAAGAGTAGAGCTGTGCTCCACAGGGTTTTCAATTGCTGATTTTATGGAAGTAGATCACCAGGCCTTTCCTCCAAGTTGCCTATAGGTGGATTTGAACCGCCAACCTTTCAATTAGCAGCTGAGCCTGTTAACCATCTGTACCACCTAGAGACTCCTCATTTGTTGGTCCAAAAACCAAAACCAAACCAGTTGCTCTCAAGTCAACTCTGACTCATAGCAACTCTATAGGACAGAGTAGAACTACCCCATAGGGTTTCCAAGGCTGTAATCTTTATGGAAGCAGACTGCCACATCCTTCTCCTGCAGAGCAGCTGGTGGGTTGGAACCATTGACCTTTTGGTTAGCAGCCAAGCACTTAACCACTGCATAACCAGGGCTTCTTACTTGCCAGTAAGTGACAGATCTATGCCCAGTTTTTTTCTTCTGCGTTTATCTGGGACGTTTGTTCATGTTCTTTTTATGAACTTATTTCTCCAGTTCAGGTCATCTGCTTGATGATCCTCGGTAGGCCCAGAACTGGCCATAGTGATCTCTTAACAGTCTAAGCCAGGACTCTGCCTGCATGCAGTGTAGCCCTAGAAAGTCCACATGCCCAGAGCTCATTGAAGATTCTGAAATTTCCCTTTGGGGTTAAATGGCTAAAGGGAGACCATTAACACAGAAGTCAGAAGAGTCAGACTTTTTTTTATTTACTTGGGAGGAGGGTTCTCTACAAGAGACTGTTCCCCTGCACTCCCCTCCACCCTACCCTAGAGCCTAGCCCACCTCTCTCCATCATAACACAATAATGATCAGTTTATCATGTCTTACAATTTATGACGAAGGAAAAGGACAGGGGGAAGGCAGAACCCACTGGGTAACATATCTGCCTTTCTCTCTTCATTTTTGTAGCACTACCTATGGGATTTCAGGTACAGTCCTCATGCAGACAGACAACCTGCTGATTTCCAGGCTCCCATCTGTCTTCCTTCTTTTATTCCCTGTATCTCCTGAACTGGAAAGAAGGGAGAGAATGGAGGAAAGAAACACTTAGAACTGGCATACTTCCCATCCAAAGCAGATGTATTTACTCATTTGTGTTCTCAATAAAATTTTTCTTCTCTTTTTTCCCATACAAAAATTTATACATACATTGTTATGTGACTCTAATTGCTCTCCCCATACGGTGACAGCACACTCCTCCTTTCCACCCCTGATTCCCCATGTCCATTCAACCAGCTTCTAACCCTGTCTGCCTTCCCATCTCACCTCCGGACAGAAGCTGCCTGTTTAGTCTCTTGTATCTACTTGAGCTAAGAGGCACACTCCTCATGAGTATCACTTTATGTCTCACAGTCCAGTCCAATCCCTGTCTGAAGAGTTGGCCTTAGAAGTTTTTTAGTTCTGGGCTGATAGAGAATCCAGGGGCCATGCTTCCCGGGTTACCTCCAGTCTCAGTCAGACAATTATGTCTGGTCTTCTTACTAGAATTTGAATTCTGCACCCCAGCTTTCTTCTGCTCCATCCGGGACTCTCTGTTGTGTTCCCTGTCCGGGCGGTCATTGGTGGTAGCTGGGCACTATCTAGTTCTGGTCTCAGGCTGATAAAGTCTCTGGTTTATGTGGCCCTTTCTGCCTCTTGGGCTACTACTTTCCTTGTGTCTTTGGTGTTCTTCATTCTCCTTTACTCCAGGTGGTTGGGACTAATTGATGCATCTTAGATGGCCACTTGCAAGCTTTTAAGGCCCCAGATGGCACTCACCAAAGTAGAATGCAGAACACTTTCTTAATAAGCTTTGTTATGCCAATTGACCTAGATGTCCCTGAAAGCATGGTCCCCAGACCCCTTCCCCTGCTACTCTGTCCCTTGAAGTGTTTGATTGTATTCAGGAAACTTCTTAGCTTTGGTTTAGTCCAGTTGTGCTGACTTCCCCTGTACTGAGCCCAGTCCTTCCCTTCACCTAAGATAATTCTCGTCTACTATCTAGTGAGTAAATAACCCTCCCCCTCCCTCCCCACCCTTGTAACCATTAAAGAATGTTTGCTTCTGTGTTTAAACCTTTTCTTGAGTTCTTATTAATAGTGGTCTTGTACAATATTTACCCTTCTGTGACTGACTAAATTCACTCAGCGTAATGCCCTCCAGCTTCCTCCACGTTATGTTTCACCGCTTCATCGTTGTTCTTTATCATTACATAGTATTCCATTGTGTGAATATACCATAATTTGTTTATCCATTGGTCCACTGATGGGCACCTACGTTGTTTCCATCTTTTTGCTATTGTGAATAGTGCTGCAATGAACATGGGCGTACATATATCTATTCATGTGATGGTTCTTATTTCTCTAGGATATATTCCAAGGAGCTGGATAGCTGGATTGTATGGTACTTGTATTTCTAGCTTTTTAAGGAAGCGCCAAATTGATTTCCAAAGTGGCTGTACCATTTTACATTCCCACCAACAGTGTATAAGTGTTCCAGTCTCTCCACAACTCAATAAAATTTTTAAGGAATCACAAGCCTAGTGGAATTCCACTTCATTTAATAAGTTTACTTCCACTTTCCTTGTCAATTTCCTCACCCTTGGCAAAGCCAATCCCACAAGTTTTGCAAAGAACTCCCAGCCAACAAAAGCCTTCCTGTGTGCCCAGTGAGGACTGGTCTGCAAATTTTGTAGGCCAGCAGGGCTAAAGATAACAGCATACTTAGCAACAACTTTGAATGTTAAGGTGAGGGTGCATAAAGAGCTCAACCATTAGAGTCAGCCAAATCATTAGGCATGTTAGTGGTAATTTCAGAGAATTCAGAATGATGTAATCTTCCTTTGTATTTGAAACATACTGTAATTCAGGGTTTTTCCACCTCAGCACTATGGATATTTTGGGCTGGATTATTATTTGCTGTGTGGGCTGTCCTTTGAATTGTGGGATGCTTAGCAGAATCACAAGCCTCTACCCACTAGATGTCAGTAGCCCGTCCACCCAAGTCATGACAATTAAAAATGGCTCCAGCCCTTGTATTACTGAAAGTAAGTTAGAACCTAATGACTTGTAGAAAGAAAGTGGGGTGGAGTATAGAATGACCGAAGTAAAAGCATAAAACATTTTCTCCATTTCGCCAGTATTGTCCAGAGAGAGAGTTCCCAGATCTACTGACTGAGTTCTGGAGCTATGCAAAGCAACCTGACCATAAGGAAGGGCCCAATAGTTTATCACAGCTTGGGGACCTCAGCCTTTAAGGCCGCCAACTTCAAGCCCTCCCAGCTGCCTTCTGATCATGAGCTTGGTTTCCTTCTTTCATTTATGAGATTTGAGGGTTCAAGTCTCAGAGCAGTGGTATTGGAGAATGTGGGGTCAGAAAGAAGAGCAGAAGGAAGGGGCAACCAGTATGTGAGAAGGGCAGAGAGACAGGGTTGCAGAGCTGGGAGGAGGGATTATGGAGAAAAGCTGGCAGGCATGTAGTTGGGAGTCAGAAAGTCTATCAGCATGTGGAGTTCCTGGAAGGTTGGCAGACGCAAGGCCAGTCTCAGGAATTGAGTTATCAGGCAGATTATAGAGAATAAAAAGAACTCTAGTTCCTAAAACTCGGGTGGAAGGTGACACTATTGTAAACCTACAGGTCATAGCAGGAACGTCTGTGTATTGTCAGTACTACTAGTTTTCAAATTTCAAGCTTCATGAGGGTAGGAACCAGATGTTATCAATCTTAGCATCCAACCTTGCACCTAAAATAGTTCCTAGTAGGTGGGGAAACACAGCTGTTTGTTAAGGGGAGAAACACAATTGGGAGGGTATTGCATTGTGCAGGCGTGAAGTTCACAAACAATTCATCCTTCTGAGTGCCAGATACTCTATCAACACTGCATCTACCTGCCCTTCCTTCTCAGAACAATGTAGGTTCCATGTGGAAGGCTCTAGGTCCTAATGTCCTTCGTTTCTGAAACTGATCTCTACAACAGAGAGAGACCCCCCTCCTCGTGGGCCCCCCCACCCAGCATGCTTACACACTGCTGTGATCATGGAGTCCAACACTTCCTGTCACGCTGCCCTGCCATCGTGTTACTCTGGGAGCTTTAGTTAAGAAACCATTCCTGATGTTGCATGCCCATTTTGCAGGATGGCTGCAGTTATTTTCATTATCTGGAATGGTTCGACCTTACCCACATACTTCCCTCCCTGTGGCAAGGAAGGTCCACCTGAGACAACAAGCAAGGTCCTTACAAACCTTTCCTTGTTGATGACCCTAGACCAGAAAAACTAACCAAATCTGAACCACAAAATGTCCTCTTAGACCCAGCAGAACTATCATTTTTTCCTCTGTTTCTGGCAGGACTGGCATCAGATACAGCCTGGGCCTTGGTTTCTAACCCTTCTCATCTGGGCACCGAGGGCACAAGGGAGACACACTCAGGGAACTTTAGCAGAGGCTTCCTGTGTAGCACGCCCGCCCACAGCCTCCCAGCCCCTCAATACCCTGGGGGAAAGTGGGGGGCCCAGAGTGCCCCTGTCCAGGGCGTTCCTCGGTGGCACTGCCACTTCTGCTTCTTCAAATGCCTGCAGAGGCTGGGCTGGCCCACAGCTAAGAGCAAGGGAAGCCCTGTTCTTCAAATCGCCCCACCTGGCAAGGGCAGCCGTCCTCAGAGAACCCTTTGCTATGGGTTCTTTGAGAGCTTTTCCCAGTGAGGAGTTCGGGTTTTTTGTTTGTTTGTTTTTCATCTTTTATGTGAAATAGAAATTGAACTGGATCTGAAGATACTAAAAAATATCTAAGTAGGGGCTAGAGGGAGAAGGGGCTTTCCTGAGAGGATGGAATGTCCCAAAAGCAATTTCATGTACCGTTAGAGGGGAAGTCCATTTCATATGACATAACATTGTCATTATTTAACACTGTCTGTTGGGTTTTGCCTTTGTTAATGTTTATCATTATTTTAATTAGTCATTCATCATTAAAACCCTATGATTGTGAGAAAATCCTCATACATGAAGTGCTGCTCAGGTGAGACACCAGGACACAGGTCTGTCTCCTTTAGTGCCCACAACAGGACAGCGGTCCCACAGGAGTCCCTCTGGCACAGGGGCCGCCAGTTTGACCTCAGTACTACGTGCCACTCAGCCTGCAGGTGGGGTTTACCTGTACTTGTACTATCTCTGTCACACCTGTGTGCCCCTTCTATACTCAGATCCCCTGCAAACAATGATGAAAAGAAGAGCAACATCTGAAAAGAGGTCCAAGAGATTGCAGTGCAAGGCACTTCAAGTTCATACAAAGTTAAGAAGTATTTCTCTTTCACCTCTCATATATCCTACCCCTAAAAAATGGAAAGAAAGTCTGAAGTTGAGCTTGCTGTTTCACCAAGGCATATCTTGCATCACGGAACAGACTAGAGCAATGTCTCAATCTAAAAACACTTACACCTGACTTGATAATGACATTAGTTTCTCCCTTACTCTGCTCCAAAAATACAGAATAGTACTTATTTTAAATTTTAGTAAATTAAAGCGCCCATGGGGGTGATTTTTCCTAGCTGAAGGCATAGTTTATTTCAAAGATGATATGAAATCTCTACCACTAGAGACAAAAAAGTTTGTAATTTCTAAATAAGGGTTCCCCCTCCTGTTTGGTAAGGTTGGGTCAGACAGTGGACAGACAGGCAGGTACAGTAGGTGGGTAGAAGTATAGTTAGATCACTGATTTGTGAGATAGTATGATAGGTAGGTATCTTTATTCACTGCAGTGTTTTTAAAAATATGTTCAAGTTAACACAAACTTTTGCTTTTAAAATCTGACTATTTTTGCTCCAGTCATGACACACCAAGCAAACAAGGCAGGAAGCTCTCTACATTGTGGTTAGTTTTCAAGCCATATCCTGAAGCTTCTTTTTGGTATAAAGGTGCAGCTTCTTTTCTGCCTTGAATAATAGCAATTCTAGAACTTCAGAGTAAGTGTAAGTGTTGATTTCTATTGCTAGAATTACATATCTGATTATCACAGGGCTGCAGGAGTAAAACATGGGATCAAATGGTCTTAGAATTAGAGCATGCTCTAATCTAGTTATTCTAGTTGTCAGGTAGGTGCAATGGTTTCACAGAGTTAAGTAAATAATCTCTTAGCCCCTCTTTACCTGTTTCCTTACTGAGATATATTACATTATTTTATTTTGCATTAGTGACTTTCTGTTCTTCTTTTTTCATTCTGATAAAAATATGTATAACAAAACATTTGACGTTTCAACATTTTTTACATGTACAATTGAGTGACATTAATTACTTTCACTGTGTTTTAGAACCATCATCCTCTCAGGTTTTATTGTTTATTTTATGGGCCTGTCTATGGTTTGGCTGAAAGGTGGTCTCCAGGAATAGCTTTAGTTCCAGGTCAGAAGGGTGTCTTAGGATCATAGTCTTAGGTGTTCCTCCAGTCTCTGTCAGACCAGTAAGCTTGGTATTTTTTTGTAAATTTGATTTTTGGTTCTACATTTTTCTCCCACTGTGTCCAGGATCCTCTGTTGTGATCCCAGCTAGAGCAGTTGGTAGTGGTAGGTGGGCACCACCTTGTTCTTCTGTCTTGGGGTCATGTAGGCTGTGGTTCATATGGTCCATTAGTCCTTTGGATTAATTGCTCCCTTGAGTCTTTAGTTTTCTTTACTCTCCTTTGCTCTGTATGATAAGGGACCAATAGTTGTGTCATGGATGGCCACTCACAGGCTTTTAAGACCTCAGACGCTACTCACCAAAGTAGAATGCAGAACTTTGTCTTTATGAACTATGTTGTACCAATTGACGGAGATGTCCCATGTGACCATGGTCCTTTGCCTTTAAGCCTAGGAACTTCATCCAGCAAGGTGTTGGTTATGTCTAAGAAGTTGCCCTGACTGTGGCCCTTGTGTTCTCTATTGTCTATAGTAATATATAAGCAGCACCTACAGAAATATACACCACCAAACCTATAGCTGCAGGGTGTTCCCTTACACCCTTACACCTGCCCACACCTCTTGGCGTATCTATCTACCAATGTATCCATTCATAAATTAGTGTTTGTTAATACTATTGTTGCAGGATTGTCTATGCTATAGTAATTACTGATGCTGCCCTTTTTTCTTGCATTCCTCTCTGTCCTCCCATGGCTTGGTCATGTTTTGCTGACTTCCCCCATATTGTGTACTGCCTTTCCCTTCACCAATAATAACATGTGTCATCTGTCTATTTGGTAATTTTCCCTCCCTCCTCTTCCCAACCCTGGTAACCATTGAAGAAAGTTTTTTTCTGTGTTTCTTTTTTTGTTTCTTTATAATAGTGGTCTCATACAATATTTGTCCCTTTTGCAATTGATTTATTTCACTCAGCATAATGTCCTCCAAATTCATCTATGTTGTGAGATGATTCGAGAATTTGTCATTCTTTATCGTTACATAGAATTCCATTGTGTTTATGTACCACAGTTTGTTAATCCATTCACCTGTTGATGGGCACTTAGGTTGTTTCCATCTTTTTGCTATCGTGAATAATGCTGCAATGAACACGGGTGTGCATATGTCAATTTGTATGACAACTCATTTCTTTAGGGTATATACCTAGGAGTGGGATTGGATCATATGGTGTTTCTGGAAACCCTGGTGGCATAGTGGTTAAGAACTGTGGCTGCTAGCAAAAAGGGCAGCAGTTTGAATCCACCAGGCACTCCTTGGAAACCCTATGGGGCAGTTCTACTCTGTCCTATAGGGTCACTATGAGACGGAATCGACTTGACAGCAACAGGTTTTTGTGGTGCTTCTATTTCTAGCTTTATAAGGAAGTGCCATACTGTTTTCCATAGTGGTTGTACCATTTTACATTCCCAGCACCAGTGTATAAGAGTTTCAGTCCCCCCACAACCTCTTCAACATTTGTTATTTTCTGTTTTATTTAATTTTTTTATTAGTGCCAGTAATGTCCGGATAAGATGGTATCTCCTTGCAGTTTTGATTAACATCTCACTAATCGCTAATGATCACGAGCATTTCTTCAAGTGTTTGTTAGCTACCTGAATGTCTTTGGTGAAGTGTCTGTTCATATCCTTTGCCCATTTTTTAAATTGGGTTGTTTGTCTCTTTGTTGTTGAAGTGTTGAAGTTTTCTATAAATTTCAGAGGTCTAATGACCCTTGTTGGATATGTCATAGCCACACATTTTTTTCCCCAGTCTGTAGGTTCTCTTTTTATTCTTTTGGAGAAGTCTTTTGATAAGCATAAGTGTTTTGTTTTTTTTTTTTAGGAAGTCCCATTTATCTAGTTCATCTTCTGCTGTGTATGCATTTTTAGTTATGTTCAGTAGTCTCTTTATGACATGTATTAGGACTCCTAGCGTTGTCACTATTTTTTCTTTTGTAGTCTTTATAGTTTTAGGTTTTATATTTAGGTCTTTGATCCATTTTGAGTTAGTTTTTGTGTATAGTGTGTCGTATGGGTCCTGGTTAATTTTTTTTTTTTTTTTTTACAAATAGACATCTGATTTTGCTAGCACCATTTATTAAAGAGACTGTCTTTTCCCCATTTAATGGACTTTGGCCATTTGTCAAAGATCAGCTGTACATAGACGGATGGATTTACATCTTGGTTTTCAATTCTGTTCCATTGGTCTATGTGTCTGTCATTGTACTGGTACCAGGTTGTTTTGACTACCACATCTGTATAGTAGTGTCGTGGATTGAATTATGTACCCCCCAAAATACGTGTACCAATTTGGCTGGGCCATGATTCCCAGTATTGTGTGGTTGCCCTCCATTTTGTGATCATAATTTTATGTTAAAGAGGATTAGGGTGGGATTGTAACACCCTTACTAAGGTCACCCTTACTGATCCAATGTAAAGGGAGTTTCCCTGGGGTCTGGCCCTGTACCACCTTTTATCTTACAAGAGATAAAATGAAAGGGAAGGCAAGCAGAGAGAGGGGGACCTCATACCACCAAGAAAGCAATACCAGGAGCAGAGCACGTCCTTTGGACCCGGGGTTCCTGCACGGAGAAGCTCCTAGTCCAGGGGAAGATTGATGACAAGGACTTTCCCCCAGAACCAACAGAGAGAGAAAGCCTTCCCTTGGAGCTGACGCCCTGAATTTGGACTTCTAGCCTACTAGACTGTGAGAAAATAAATTTCTCTTTGTTAAAGCCATCTCCTTGTGGTTTTCTGTTACAGCAGCGCTATATGACTAAGACACGTAGGTTCTGAGATCAGTTAGTGTGAGGCCTCCTACTTTGTTCTTTAATAATGCTTTACCTATCCGGAGCTTCTTTCTTTTCCATGTAAAGGTGGTGATTAATTTTCCGTGTCGTTAAATGCTATTTGAATTTGGATCAGGATTGCATTATATCTGTAGATCACTTTGGGTACTATTGACTTTTTCACAATGCTGAACCTTCCTACCCATGAGCATGGTATATTTTTCTATTTGTGTAGATCACTTTTGGTTTCTTGCAGTAGTGTTTTATAGGTTTTTTTTTTTTGTGTGTGTGTGTGTATGTATAGGTCTTTTACATCCCTGATTAGATTTATTCCTAAGTATTTTATGTTTTTAGGGGCTATTGTAAATGGTATTGTTTTCCTGATATCCTTTTCGAAGTTCTCTTTGTTGGTGTAGAGGAATCCAATGATTTTTGTATGTGGATCTTGTATCCTCTTACTTTGCTGAATCCCTCTATTAATTCCAGTAGCTTTCTTGTGGAAACTTCGGGGTTTTCTGTGTATAGGATCATATCATCTGCAAATAGGAATAATTTAACTTCTTCTTTACCAATTGGGATGCCCTTTATTTCTTTTTCTTGCCTTATTGCTCTAACTAGGACTTCTAGCAGAATGTTGAATAAGTGGTAATAAAGAGCATCCTTACCTGGTTTCCATTCTCAAGAGGAATGCTTTCAGTCTCTCTCCATTGACAATAATGTTGACTGTTGGTTTTGTATAACTGCCCTTTATTATGGTGAAGAATATCCTTCTATTCCTATTTGCCTGAGAGTTTTTATCAGGAATGAGTGTTGGACTTTTATCAAATGCCTTTTCAGCATTGATTGAGATGATTATGTGATTCTTTTGTTTTATTTATGTGTGGATTATGTTGATTGATTTTCTAATGTTGAACCATCTTTGCATACCATTTGGTTGTGATGTATTATTTTTTTGATATGCTGTTGAATACTATTGGCTAGAATTTTGTTGAGAATTTCTGTGTCTGTATTAATGAGGTATACTGGTCTGTAATTTTCTTTTTTTGTGGTGTCTTTGCCTGGCTTTGTAGCAGGGTTATGTTGGCTTCATAAAATGAATTCGGGACTATTCCTTCCTTTTGTATACTCTGAAATAGTTTGAGTAATATTGGTGTGAGCTCTTCTGTGAATGTTTGGTAGAATTCTTCAGTGAAGCCGTCTGGGCCAGGGATTTTTTTGGGGGGATTTTTTTTTTATTACCTCTTTAATCTCTTCTTTTGTTATGGGTCTGTTCAGTTTTTCTACCTCAGTTTGTATTAGTTTAGGTGGGTAGTGTGTTTCTAGAAATTTGTCCATTTTCTCTAGGTTTTCAAATTTGTTGGAGTAACAATTTTTCATAGTACTGTGTTATGAGAAGATGCTTTGTATTATCTTAATGTTTTGGATTTTGTTGAGGGTTGCTTTTTGGCCTAAGATGTGTTCAATTCTGGAGAATGTTCCATGTGCTTTGGAAAAGAGTGTATACTTTGCTGCTGTTGGGTGGCGTGTTCAGTATATGTCTATGAAGTCAACATAGTTGCTTGTGGCAATTAGATCTTTTGTATTTTTTCTGAGTTTCTAGATGTTCTGTCCTTTATCGACGGTGATGTGTTGAAGTCTCCTACTATTATTGTGGAATTGTCAATTTCTCCTTTTAGTGCTGTTAGAGTTTGTTTTATGTATTTTGTAGCCATGTCATTGAGTGCATAGATATTTATTATGGTTGTGCCATCATGGAGGATTGTCCCTTTAATAATTATTTAATGTCCTTCTTTGTCTTTTATGGTGGATTTTGCCTTACAGCCTACTTTACCTGAGATTAGTATTGCCATTCCTGCTCTTTCTTGGTTGCTGTTTGCTTGATACATTTTTCCATCCTTTGATTTTTAATATATTTATATCTTTGTGTCTAAGGTGTGACTCTTGTAGACAGCATGTTTATGGGTCCTTTTTTTTTATCTGTTCTATCACTCTCTGTCCCTTTATGGGTACATTTAAACCATTTGCATTCAGTGTAATTATTGATAGATGTGAGTTTATTGCTGTCCTTTTGTAGTACTTTTTTTTTGTGGTACTGATGTTTTCTTTGTTCCTCTTACTCGCCTGTGCTGAGTTCCTTTTGTTTGTGGAATTTCTTTTTGTTTCTTTTGTTATTGTAGATTTTGTATTTACTGAGACTTTATGTCTTTCTTTTTTCTTTTGATGAGTATTTTTATTAACTTTCTTTGTAGTTACCTTGAAATTTATCCTTGTCTTCCTAAGTTTTAACCAGTCTTTTATTACTTGATATCACCTTGACTTCCTCTCTGTTTGAAAGTCTATACCTACACTGTGTATTTCTCTTTTTATTGTTCTAACGTTGTTGTCATTGATAGATTGACATCCCTAGTTCCCTGTTTTAAGTATTTTAGTTTTGTCTTATCCTTAAGAGTTCATTACCTATGTCAGTATCTGGCTGATACTGGCCTATGTCCTAGATTCAGGTTGTTGTCTGTTGTTGGTTCTCTAACCAAAAGACTCCCTTTAATAATTCTTGTAAATTTGGTTTGGTTTTTACATAGTCCCTTAATTTCTGTTTATCTGGAAATGTACTAATTTTGTCATCACATTTGAGTGAGAGTTTTACAGGATATATTATTCTTGGCAATTTTTTTTCTTTCAAGATTTTATGTTGTCATCCCGTTACCTTCTTGCCTGCATGGTTTCTGCCAAGTAATCAGAGCTTAATCTTATCGTTTCATCTTTGTAAGTAACTTTTCTCAAGCTGCTCTCATGATTCTTTCTTTGGCCTTGATTTTGGTGAACGTGATTATGATGTGTCTTAGTGACTTTCTTTTGGGGTCTATCCTATATGGGGTTCATTGATCTTCTTGGATGGTCAGCTTTTCATTTTTCATGATATTAGGGAAGTTTTCTGTCAGCAAATCTTCAGTGATCCTCTCTGTGTTTTCCATTTTCTTCCCTTTTTCTGGTACTCCGATCACACACAAATTTTTGCTCTTGATTGTATCCTACATAATTCTTAGTTTTTCTTCATTTTTTCCTGATTTTTCCTCAAGCAAAGTGGCATCCATGGATTTGTCTTCAATTTTGCTGATTCTGTCTTCCATTGTTTCAGATTTGCTCCTAAAACCTATTGCATTGTCCACTTCTTTAAATTGTGTTGTTTGTCTTTTGGATTTCTAATTGTTGTTTTTGTACGGTTTCTAATTGTTTATTTATTTTGACACTTCGTTCTTGTCTTATTTTCCTGAATTCTTCTATTGCTTTGTCTGTGTTTTTCTTGATTTTGGCTATGTTTTAGTTGTTTTTTTCTGTCTTTTCCATGGTTTTGTCTGCATTTTCCTTGATCTCTTTCCTAATCTCTTGGAAAGCCCTGAATATCAGACTTTTGAATTCCCTATCAGGTAGTACCAGTGCCTTTTCTTCTGCCAGAAGGTCATCTGGTGCTTTATTTTGGTCATTTGCTGGAGCCAGCTTGTCCTGTTTTTTTATATGTTTTGATATTGCTTTCTGTCTCCAAGACATTCAGGTATTATTTTCTTTATTTATTGGTTGTATGTTTGTTTGTTTTGTTCTGCTTTTTTGTTTGGTTATGTCTGGGCAGGCAGGCCAGGCATGCTTTGTTGTTTACTTGTCTCTGGGCACGATAGTTCTCACCACCTTGTCCGGGTGTTCAAGGCCAGTCGTTCAGCTGTGGTGCAGTAAGACAGGTTCAGCACGGAGGAAGGGACGGAAATGGGTCATTTATGTTGTGAACTGGCCCGGGGTTGAGGTCTGGAGCAGGGCCTGTGGCAGGGCGGACCAGTTCCCTTTGGGGCATTGGAGCATGGTGAGGCAGGACCCAAGCTGGCAGGGAAGGTCTAGGGGTCTGGGCCAGTACCCCTCGGGGCCACAGAGTGCGGTGATGTGGGGCCCAAGTCGATGGGGAGGGGTCTGGTTGTCCAAGCCTGTTCTCCTCTGGGCCCCAGAGCATGGCAACATGGGGGCCAAGCCAACAGGATGAGGTCGGGGTGTCCGGGCCAGTGGCCTTTGGGGTTGCAGAGTACAGCGACACGTCACCCATCTCATTTCTTATATGGGTTATTTGCTTCCTCCCCGCTTTTGTTTTATCAATTTGGCCGATGGTGTGTCAATTTTGTTGATCCTTCCAAAGAATCAACTTCTGGTCTTGTTGATTCTTTCTATTGTTTTTCTGTTCTCTATTTCTTTTATTTCTGCTCTACCAAACCAGAAAACCAAACCTGTTTCCATCGAGTTGATTCCGACTCATAGTGACCCCACAGGACACAGTGGAACTTCCCTGTAGAGTTTCCAAGGAGTGGCTGGTAGATTCGAACTGCCAACCTTTTGGTTAGCAGCCGACCTTTTAACCACTGCGCCACCATTATTATTTCCTTTCTTCTGGTGACTGTGGGCTTCTTTTGCTGCTCTGTTTCTATTTGTTCAAGTTGAAGGGTTAATGTTTTGGTTTTGGCCCTCTCTTCTTTTTTGATGTGTGCATTGATTCCTATAAATTAACCTCTCAGCACTGCTTTTGCAGTGTCCCCAAGATTTTGGTAAGATGTATTTTCATTCTCACTTGATTCTAGGAATTTTTTTATTCCATTTTTGATTTCTGCTATTACCAGTGGTTTTTAAGGAAGGTGTTATTCAGTTTCCATGTATTTGATTTTTTCTTTCCCTTGCTATTCCTGTTATAGATGTCTACTTTTATGGCACTGTGATCAGAGAAATGCTTTGTTTTATTTCAGTGTTTTGATTTTGTTAATGTTTGTCTTGTGGCCTAAAATCTGGTCTATGTTGGAGAATGTTCCGTATGTAATCCATAAGAATGTATACTTTGGTGCTCTTGGGTGGAGTGTTCTGTATATATCTATGAGGTCAAGTTGGTTGATTGTGGTCTTTAGATCTTCTGTACCTTTGTTGATTTTCTTTCTAGATATTCCTTCCTTTACTAACTGTAGTCTGTTAAAGTCTCCTACTATTATTGTGGAACTGTCTATTTCTCTTTTCAATGCTGTTAGTTTGTTTTATGTATTTTAGAGTCCTGTCATTGGGTGCATATATATTTATTATGGTTATATCCTCTTGGTGGCTTGACCCTTTAATCATTATATAATGCCCTTCTTTATCTTTTATGGTGGATTTTGCCTTAAGGTCTATTTTATTTGAGATTAATATTGCCACTCTTGCTCTTTTTTGGTTATTGTTTGCTTGATATATTTTTATCATCCTTTGAGTTTTAGTTTGTTTATGTCTTTGTGTCTAAGACGTGTCTCTTGTAGACAGAATACTGCTAAGTAGTGTTTTTAATCTATTCTGCCACTCTCTGTCTCTTTATTGATGCATTTAAGCCATTTACATTCAATGTGATTATTGATAGGTATGAGTTTACTGCTGTCATTTGTTGTACTTTTTTGTGGTGTTGACAATCTCTTTGTTCAGCTTAAATTTTCTTTGCTGAGTTATTTTTATATGTGGATTTTCTTTTCATTTCATTCATTGTTGTTGTTTTTTGTTTACTAAGTCTTTATGTTTTTTTTCCCTGTGTGCTTGTCAGTTTGTTGTACTGTGGTGGCTTGAGTGTTGCTGTGTTGCTGGAAGCTATGCCACTAGAATTTCAAATATTAGCAGGGTCACCCATGGTGAACATGTTTCAGTGGAGCTTCCAAACTAAGATAAACTAGGAAGAAGGACCTGCTAGTCTACTTCTGAAAAAAATTGGCCAATTGAAACATTATGAATAGCAGGAGAACATTGTCTGATACAATGCTGGAAGATGAGCCCCTCAGGTTGGAAGGCACTCACAATACAACTGGTTTGGATTCTGGGTAGGGGCTCTGTGTAGAGACTCTGCTGGTAACTTGGCTGTAGGTATCAGCCCAGTGTACTCACTGACATGTAATCTTGTGGGACAAATTGTAGCCTGTTTTCGTTGGGATGTTTTGTTGAATAAGAATTGAATGAATTCTGATTTTGGTGTTTTCAATTTTATAAAACCCAGACTAATATATGAAATATATGGTACCTATTTTTACTAGGCATGTAAAATCTTTTATGTAAATGCTCTTGATTAAGAATTCTTCTCCTGGGCAACATGGCGCTATAGTCAGAAGCACCACGGTGCCCCTCCACAGCAAAGATCAGAAAAACTAAGTCAAACAGAGTCACACGTCAATCCTGAAACCCTAAACATCAAATGAAGAGATAAAGAACTCAGC
>NW_004444134.1:226470-233001 GCF_000243295.1 Trichechus manatus latirostris | reverse complement strand
AAAAAAAAAAAAGCACTACAAAATGCAATCCCACTACTAGGAATATATCCTAGAGAAATAAGAGCCATCACACTAATAGACATATCCACACTCACATTCACTGAAGCACTGTTCACAATAGCAAAAAGATAGAAAAAACCTAGATGCCCATCAATGGATAAATGGATAAACAAACTATTGTACATACACACAATGGTGTATTATACGAAGATAAAGAACAATGATGAATCTGGGAAGCATCTTACAACATGGATGAATCTGGAGGGCATTATGGTGAGTGAAATAAGTCAATCACAAAAGGACAAATAGTGTATGAGACCACTATTATAAAAACTCACGAAAAGGTTTACACACAGAAAGAAACAATCTTAGATGGTTACTAGGGAGGGGAGTGGTGGGGACGGAAAAACACTAAATAGACAATAGATAAGTGGTATCTTTGGTGAAGGGTAAGACAGTACCCAACACTGGGGAAATCAGCACATCTTGACCAAGGCAAGGTCATGGAAGCCTCATAGGCACACCCAAACTCCCTGAGGGACCAAATTACTGGGCTGAGGGTTGGGGACCACGGTCTTGGGGGACATCTAGCTCAACTGGCATAACATAGTTTATAAAGAGAATGTTCTATAGCCTACTACATCTACGCTACTGGTGAGTAGCATCTGGGGTCTTAAAAGCTTGTGAGCAGCCATCTAAGATATGCCACTGGTCCCATTCCAGCTGGAGCAAGGAAAAATGAAGAGAACCAAAGACAACAAATGAAAGATTAGTCAAAAGGACTAATGGACCACAACTACCACAGCCTCCACCAGACTGAGTCCAGGACAAGTAAATGTTGTGCAGCTACCTCCACCAACTGCTCTGACAGGGATCACAATAGAGGGTCCTGGACAGAGCTGGAGGAAAATGTAGAACAATATTCTAACTCACGAAGAAAGACCAGACTTACTGATCTGACAGAGACTGGAGAAACCCCGAGAGTATGACCCCTGGACACCCTTTTAACTCAATACTGAAATCACTCATGAGGTTCACCTTTCAGCCAAAGATTAGACAGGCCCATAAAACAAAATGAGACTAAAGATTGAGAACGGGAGAGTATTGACATGTTGTAGGGTTGATAACCAATGTCACAAAACAGTATGTGTATTAATTGTTTAATGAGAAAGTCTAAGAAATTATCTCAGGCCAGAAGAGACAAGTAAATGTAATGATGAGATCCTGGAACAGAGAAAGGACATTAGTTGAAAAACTAGTAAAATCAAAATAAAATGTGAAGTTTAGTTCATAGTAATGCACCAGTGTTGACTTCTTAGTTTTGACGGCTATACCCCAGTAATGTGAAATGCTAACAGTAAGGGAAACTGGGTGAGGGCAATATGGGATCTCTCTGTACTGTCTTAGTAACTTCTCTGTAAATCTAAACCTACTCTAAAATTAAAAACTTCTTTAAAAATATTATCCACCTTATATTGGTATTTAGGCAGACTAATACAAACAAACAAGGAAAAATAGTGCTCGCTTTGGCAGCACATATACAAAAATTGGAACGATACAGAAAAGATTAGCATGGCCCCTGTGTAAAGATGATATGCAAATTCATGAAGCATTCCATGTTTTTTTTTAAAAGAAAAATTTTTTAAAAAGGAGAAAAGAACAAAAATATTAATTACTGTAGTGACCAAGATCAACCTTTGTTCATTAAAGTGATTTCTCATGGGACTGTAACTCTCAGCTATGGGTGTTACTGGCCTAAGTACTTACAGTTTTATAGTTTACATCTGAAATCTCAGTGTTCCAGACATGATAGATGAAATTCCCTAAAAACAATCATTAGCAGGCTGGGGCAACAGAGGCCTGGTGAACTTTTCTGGAGGTCTCAGAGATACAAATTACATTGATGGCTTCTTCTTGCTGGGAAGAGAAGCCTTAGAAGGAAGGAAACAGAAGGCTTTACCTAAGGACAGAGGGTGAGTGCATGAGCTCCACTATCAGAAATAAGAGTTGAGAGCAACAAGTCCTCAAAGTTCCCAGTTGTCTTCTTGGAAGTCTCCCTGAAATGTCATTAACTTCCCTTACCTCCAGCAAGGTTAGATCCCTACTCTTCACTTCCAAGGCACCCTCCACATCCATTACTGCAGCTGTGATTATCTAGTTAATATTTCTTTTCCCAACCAAACTATAAGCTCTGTAAGGGCTATCACCCTGCCTATACCCCATCCCTAGCCCCACAATCTACCCTGGCCTGATGACTCACACTCAGTAAACATTTTGTATTTGTTTCTGATTAGTTTCTGCTGTAACAAATTACCATAAACTTAGTGGCTTAAAACAATACAAATTTATTATCTTACAGCTCTGGAGGTCAGAACTCCAAAATGAGTTAGCAGGGTTGCATTCCTTTTGGAGGCTGCAGCAGAGAATTTGTTCCCTTGTTTTTTTCCAGCTTCTAGAGGCTGCCTGCATTTCTTGGTTGGTGGCCCCTTCCTCCATCTTCAAAGCAAGCAGCATAGCATCTTTAAATTCCCCTCTCTCTCTGACCCTTCTGCCTCTCTTATAAGGACCCCTGTGATTATACTGGGCCTGCCCAGATAACTCAGGATAACCTCTCCATCTCAAGATCCTTAACTTAATCACATCTGTGAAGTCCTTTTGCCACATATGTTAACATAGTCACAGGTTCTGGGGATTAGGATGTGGAATCTTTGGGGGCATTATTCTATCTACCACACAAGTGTCGACTGAATGTTGAATGAAGGCAGGGCTTCAAACTGGTTCAAACCAGTTCAGTCATGCCTGACAAAGTGAAACCAGAAAAGACTCAAATTTTATAAATTTGGGTCATCCAGAACAATAATCGGAACAGGAAAAATTATGTGTCGAAGCCCTGGAATGGGAGACTAAAAAGAGGCGTAGTGAACTCTTTCAGGAGCCAGATGCATGAGATTGAATTATTTCCAGGACAAAGTGTCACAGTGGCTGCCATCTTTAAGCAGGGCACCACTGTTTCTGACTCTATGCGAATTCTAACGAGCAAGAGATTTGGTTGCTATGCAACACGTACGCTGCCCTTGTTTTCCAAGAGGGGGATTAAGTTTCTGTCAGGGCTTTGACCTGTAATTTTTCCCATTCCAGTTACGGTTCTGGTTCACCCAAATTTTAAAGATTTGAGTCTGTTGCAGTGTCACTTCCTTGGCCATGACCGAACCGGAAAGAACCGGTTCGAAGCCCTGAATGAAAGTCAAGAACTACAAGCTGAGAAGTTTCACTTTTTTTTTTTTAAATACACTCTCAGGACTTTGTAAATTTTGTAACTTCCCTACATATTTTATTTGTTGTAATATCATCTATTTTTCCCTGTAATCATTTGCTTTATTGTAATTGATGATGAAACCCTTAAAAAGATAGGAGACCTGAGTGTTCCACTTTAGAAAATCAAATGACAAAAGTACTTACTGAGCCCTAAAATTCCCCAGGCCCTGGCCAAGTGAGTTAGAAGCTTTGTCTCACTCAGTCCTCACAAACCCTGGGAAGTGAATACAATTGTTATGTCCTCATTTTGCAGATGAGGAAACCAGGTTTTACAGGTTTAATAAATCTCCCAAGTTCATACCCTCTAGTCACTGACAGTAGAGCTAGTTTTCAAAACTAGTTCTGACAGAGTCCAGAGCAGAAGTACTTTCCCATGGAGCAACCCCTGCCTGACAAGGAAGGGGTTATTCAGAAACCCCAGTGTTAGGCCTCAGACGAGCTTTGGAGCTAATAGTCCCAAGGGATGGAAAGAATGGTGTCTGGCAACCAATGGAGAGAAAAGAAGAAAGAGCCCTCTGGCCCGAGCATAGGAAAAAATAAGAACCAGTTGGGCAAGGCTGGTATGGGAGGAGGAGGAAACTGATCTGAGCCTTGGAAGGGGTCTAGGAACTGACCTGCCCTGCTATCGAATTTTTTATACATACTCATCCGTTTGTTTTGATCATCTTTAAATTCTCTGAGCAGTGTTTTGTTTTTGTTTTTAAAAAAGAACAGCTTTATTGAGAGATAACGCACATACCATGCAATTTACCCATTTAAAGTGAACAATTCAATAGTTTTTAGTATATTCACAAAGTTGTGTAACCATCACCATAACTGATTTTAGAACATTTTCATTACCTTAAAAAGATACTCATTAGCAGTCACTCTCCATTCTGCCCCCACCACCCCTGTTGTTGCTGTTAACTGCCATCCAATCACCCCCAAGTAATGGCAACCCCATGCACAACAGGATTGGACTGTTGTGATCCACAGGGTTTTCACTGGGTGATTTTCAGAAGCAGATCACCAGGCCTTTCTTCCTATTTCATCTTAGTCTGAAAGTTCCACTGAAACCTGTTCAGCATCATACCAACATGCAAGCCTCCACTGACAAATGACTGGCGGCTGTGCATGAGGTCCATTGGCCGGAATCAAACTCGGGTCTCCTGCAGGGAAGGCAAGAATTCTACCACTGAACCACCACTGGCTTCATCCACCAGCCCTAGGCAGTCACTAATCTACCTTCTGTCTCTATGGATTGGCCTATTTTGAACATTTCATATAAATGGAATCATATAATATATGGTCTTTGTGACTGGCTTTATCAATGTTTTCAAGGTTTATCCATGTCGTAGCATGTATCATAACTTCATTCCTTTTTATTGATGAATAATATTCCATTGTACAGCTATACCACTTGTTTTTAATTCATTCATCTATTGATAGGCACTTGGGTTGTTTCCACATTTTGAGTATTATGAATAATGGTACTGTGAACATTCATGTACAAGTGTTGTGTGGACACGTTTTTATTTCTCTAGACTATATAAGTAGGAGTGGAATTTCTGGGTTATGTGGTAATTTCACATTTAACACTTTGAAGAACTGCCAAACTATTTTCCATGTAGGCTGCATCATTTTACAGTCCCACCAGCAATGGACGAAGGTTTCAGTGTCTGTACATCTTAGCCAACATCTTGTTATTATCTGTCTTTTTGATTATTGCCATCCGAGTGGGTGCAAAGTGGTATCTCATTGTGGTTTTAATTTGCATCTCCTTAGTGGCTAATGATGTTGGACATCTTTTATGTGCTTATTGGTCACAATATGTGCTTATTGTGCTCTGGTGGCACAACAATTAAGTGCTCAGCTGCTAACCAAAAGGTTAGCAGTACAAACTCACCCAGCGAGTCCGCAGGAGAAAGACCTGGCAATCTCTCTTTCAGTCTAGAAAACTCTTTTTTTTTCCTACTCTACTCAGAGTTCTACTCTGTCCCATGGAGTCGCTATGAGTCAAAATAGACTTCACAGCATCTAACAACCTAACAACAATTGGCCATTTATATACGTTCTTTGGAGAAATGTCTATTCAGATCTTTTGTCCATTTCTTAGTTGGAATGTTTATCTTTTTATTATTGAGTTGTAAAAAGTTCTTTATATATTTAGATATAAGTCCCTTATCAGGGAAAGTATTTGCAAATACTTTCTCTCATTCTGCGGACCATCTTTTCACTGTCAATTGGATTTTAGAGGAATTCTTTCTTTTTTAAATTTTTTTATTGTACTTCAGATGAAGGGTTACAGAACAAATATTTTCTCATTAAACAGTCAGTACACATATTGTTTTATGACATTGGTTAAAAACCCCACGACATGTCAACACTCTCCTACCTCAACCTTGAGGAACTTTTTTTGGTGAAAATATACATAGCCAAAGTTACACCATTTTGAAAGTTTCTACATGTACAATTCAGTGACATCAGTTACATTCTTCCAGCTTGGCTGCTATTCTCACTATCCTTTTCCAGATTATTCCATCACCATTATCTTCAACTCACTGTCCCCTAGGCTTCCCATCAAACCTTTTGAGTCGCTGTTGTCAATCTGATCTCATATAGATAATTCTCTTTTTTTTTTTGGTACCTTAGATGAAGGTTTGCAGAACAAATAGCTTCTCATTAAACAGCACACATATTTCCCTATGACAATGGTTAACAACCCCATGACATGTCAGCACTGTCCCTTCTCAACCAACCCACCAACTTTCCTGTCCCCTCCTGCCTTCTAGTCCTTGTCCCAGGACTGCTGTGCCTCATTAGTCCTGTTCTGTTTTGTGAGGCTGTTCAATCCCCAGCTGAACAGTGAACTTCGGGAGGGGCTTCGTCACTGAGCTAAAAGGATGTCCAGGACCCATACTCTTGGGGTTTCTCCAGTCTCTCAGGCCAGTAAATCTGGTCTTTTTTTTGTGTGTGTGTGAGTTAGAATTCTGTTCTACGTCCTTTTCCAGCTCTGTCCAGGACCCTCTATTGTGATCCCTGTCAGAGCAGTCAGTGGTGGTAGCTGGGCACCATCTAGCTGTACTGTACTCAGTCTGGTGGAGGCCATGGTAGCTGTGGTCCATTAGTCCTTTGGACTAATCTTTTCCTTGTATCTTGTTCTCTTCGTTCTCCCTTGCTCCCAAAGGGTGAGACCGGTGGAGTATCTTAGATGGCTGCTCACAACCTTTTAAGACC
>NW_004444134.1:224873-226370 GCF_000243295.1 Trichechus manatus latirostris | reverse complement strand
GCCACAGGCTATTGGCCAGGAAGCACAAGCTTCCCCCCAGTGCCACTTAGATTCCACCCTCCCGCACTGGCCAGCTCCCTGAGTGCCATTTGTTGGCTGCTGGTGTTGCTTTTTTCTGCTTCTTTAGATTTCTTCCTTACCTCTCACCACCTCCCCCTCCTTTCTCTCAAATACTTGGCTCCATGCGCCGTCTTTGCTTCTTCCTGAAAGGCTGCGAAACACTGCACAACTGTGAAACTGCTTCCCGGCCCGTGCCGCCATGCTGGTGGGACCCCCGGGCCTTTTTGTTTGTTTGCTCTGATTTGTTCTGTTTTGATTTGTTTGTTTGTTTTCTTTTTCTTTTCTCGGCTTGGGAGCCCCTTCTAGCTGAGCATTACCGCGTGGCTTGAAAGCTAGTCCCTTATTCTGTGTAGATGCACAGGGACATCCCTGGGGGCATTTCTTTTTTCTTGTTTTTTTTTTTCTTTTTTTCTCATTTCTTTGTTTAGGTTTCTTCTCTCTCTTATTCACTTTTTGTCTTTCTTTATTTCCAGTTTCTTAATTTATTCATTTTTATCTTTTACCTTCTTTCTTTTCTTTTTCATTTTTGTTTTTCCCCATTTCTCCGTCTCTCATTTCTCCACTCCAATAGCAAGCTCCCTTAGCACTCTTTTTTGTTTGTGTGTGTGTCTTTGGCTCCTGTTCCTCTCCGGTCTCTCATCTCTCCCATACCCATCTTAGCTCCACACATCGCAATGTACCCCCTCCTTCCTGCCTAACTGCACCATGTGCTGAACATCACACTCCCAAGCAACAGAGGCATGGCCTACTGGAACCGGCCCTGCACTGATTCCTAGTCCACACTGTCAGCCCTGCTACGTGCCACAAAAAACCTATCCCAGCAACCCCCCTTCAGCTGGACCTGCCCTGCTGTACCATACCTGAGTGACTGACGCTGCCCATTGGAGAAGGAGGTGAAGAGTATCATGCTCACAGACGAGCAAACAACAAAGAACGCACAGCCTGCCTGCTCAGACATAACCAAATAAAACAAAAAAGCAGGACAAAACAAACAAATCTTTAATCAGTAAATGAGGAAAATAAACACTGAATGCCCCAAAGACAGCAGACAATATCAAAACATTTACAAAAAGAAGACATGATGGCTCCAGTAGGTGTCCAAAATAAAACACCAGATGACCATCCAGTAGAAGAAAAGGCACTAGACCTAACTGATAAGGAATTAAAATCTCTAATATTCAGAATTATCCAAGAGTTGAAGCAAAAAACAAACAAAAATGAGGAAAAAATAGACAACTTCATGGAAAAGGCAGACAAATTCATAGAAAATACAGACAAAAAAATGGAAGAATTCAAGAAAATAATACAGGAACGAAATGCTAAATAAATTCACAACTAGAAATCATACAAACACAACAATTAGAAATCCAAAAGATAAACAACAAGATTTCAGAAATGGACAGTGTCATAGAAGGGCTGAGGAGCAGGTTTGAAACA
>NW_004444134.1:213727-223450 GCF_000243295.1 Trichechus manatus latirostris | reverse complement strand
CCAAGGTAGAATGTAGAACATTGTCTTTATAAACTGTGTTATGTCAATTGAGCTAGATATTCCCTGAGACTATGGTACCCACAGCCCTCCGCCCAGCAATTCAATCCCTCAGGGAGTTTGGAAGTGTCTGTGGAGCTTCCGTGACCTTTTCTTGTACGAGTTGTGCTGGCTTCCCCAGTAATGTGTACTGTCTTACACTTCACCAAAGTTACCACTTATCTACTTAGTTCCCCCCCATCCCTCCCATCCCTCGTAACCAACAAAGATTGTTTCTTTTTATGTGTAAACTTTTACATGAGTTTTTACAGTAGAGGTCTCATACAATATTTGTTCTTTTGCGATTGATTTATTTCACTCAGCATAACGTCTTCCAGTTTCAACCATGTTATGAGATGCATCACAGATTCATCATTGTTCTTTATCTTTGTATAATACACCATTGTGTGTATGTACCATAGTTTGTTTATCCATTCATTTGTTGATGGGCACTTAGGTTGTTTCCATATTTTTGCTGTTGTGAATAATGCTGCAGTGAACATGGGTGTACATATGTCTATTCGTGTGACAGCTCTTATTTCTCTGGGATATATTCCTAGCAGTGGGATTGCTGTATTGAATGCTATATCTATTTCTAGCTTTTCTAAGGAAGCATCACATCGCTTTCCAACATGGTTGTACCATTTTACATTCCCACCAACAGTGCATAAGATTTCAAAACTCCCCACAGCCTTCCAACATTTGTTGTTTTCTTTCTTTTTTTTTTTTTTTGATTTGTGCCAGTAATGTCAGGGTGAGATGGTATCTCATTGTAGCTTTGATTTGCATTTCTCTAATGGCTAGTGATATCGAGCATTTCCTCATGTGTCTGTTAGCTGCCTGAATGTCTTCTTTGATGAAGTGTCTCTTCATGTCCTTTGCCCATTTTTTACTTGGATTATTTGTCTTTTTCTTGTACAGGTGTTGGATTTTCCTATAGATTTTAGAGATGAGAACTTTGTTGGATTTGTTATAGCCAATTTTTTTCCCCCAGTCTGTAGGTTCTCTTTTTACTTTTTTGGTGAAGTCTTTTGATGAGCCTAAGTGTTCAATTTTTAGAAGATCCCAGTCATCTAGTTTATCTTCTGGTGTTTGTGTATTGTTATGGTTTGTATGCTATTTATGCCATATATTAGGACCTCTAGCGTTGACCCTATTTTTTGTTCTATGATCTTTATAGTTTTTGGTTTTATATTTAGGTCTTTGATCCATTTTGAATTAGTTTTTGTGTATGGTGTGAGGTGTGGGTCCTGTTTCAGTTTTTTTACAGATGGACATCCAGTTTTGCTGGTGCCATTTGTTGAAAAGACTGTCTTTTCCCCTTTTAATGGCCTTCGGGCCTTTGTCAAAGATCAGGTTACCGTAGGTGGATGTATTTACATCTGGCTTCTTGATTATGTTCCATGAGTCAATGTGTCTATTGTTGTACTAGTACCAGGCTGTTTTGACTACCATAGCTCTATAGTAGGTTCTGAGGTCATAGAAGTGTGAGTTTCCTACTTTATTCTGCTTCTTCAATAGTACTTTACTTATCCAGGATCTCTTCCCTTTCCATATAAAGTTAATGAAGTAGTTTTTCCATGTCTTTGAAGAATGCTGTTGGTATTTAGATCGGGATTGCATTGTATTTGTAGATTGCTTTGGGTAGGATTGACATTTTCACAGTGTTGAATCTACCTATCCAGAAGCATGCTATGTTTTTCCATTTATGTAGGTATTTTTTTTTTCTTGCAGCAGTGTTTTGTAGTTTTCTTTGTATAGGTCTTTGTCATGGATTGAATTATGTCCCCCAAAAAATGTGTGTATCAGTTTACCTGGGCCATGATTCCCAGTATTGTGTGGTTGTCCTCCATTTTGTGATTGCAATTTTACATTAAAGAGGATGAGGATGGGATTGTAACACCGTTACTAAGGTCACATCCCTATTCCAATGTAAAGGGAGTTTCCCTGGGGTGTGGCCTTTACAACCTTTTATCTTACAAGAGATGAAAGGGAAGCAAGCAGAGAGTGGGGGACCTCATACCACCAAGAAAGCAGTGCCAGGAGCAGAGTGCATCCTTCGGAACTGGGGTTCCTGTGCAGAGACACTCCTAGTCCGGGGGAAGATTGATGAGAAGGCCAACAGAGAGAGAAAGCCTTCTCTGGGAGCTGACACCCTTCATTTGGACTTTTAGCCTACTTTACCATGAAGAAATAAATTTCTTTTTGTTAAAGCCATCCACTTGTGGTATTTCTGGTATAGCAGTACTAGATAACTAAGACAGTCTTTTACGTCACTGGTTAAATTTATTCCTAAGTATTTTAATTTTTTAGGGGCTATTATAAATGGTATTGCTTTCCTGATTTCCTTTCCATAGTTCTCTTTATTGGTGTATAGGAATCCAACTGATTTTTGTATGTTTACCTTGTATCCTGCTACTCTGGTGAATCTATTAGTTCCAGTAGTTTTCTCGTGGAGTCCTTTGGGTTTTCTGTGTATAGTATCACATCATCCGCAAATAGGGATAGTTTTACTTCTTCTTTACCAGTTTGGATGCCCTTTTCTTGCGTTATTGCTCTAGCTAGGACTTCCAGCACAATGTTAAATAGGAGTGGTGATAAAGGGCATCCTTGTCTTTTTATGTTCTCAGGGGGAATATTTCCAGCCTCTCTCCATTAAGAATAATGTTGGCCATTGGTTTTGTATAGATGTCCTTTATTATGTTGAGGAATTTCCCTTCTATACCTATTTATTGAGAGTTTTTATCAGGAATGGATGTTAGACTTTATCAAATGCCTCTTCGGTGTTGATTGAGATGAACATGTGATTCTTTTCTGTGTTCCTCTTACTCTTATGTGCTGAATTCCTTTTGTTTATGGATTTTTTTTGTTTCTTTCATTTTTGTGGATTTTGTATGTGCTGAGACTTTATGTTTTTCTTTTTTATTTTGATGAGTAGGTTTGTTAACTTTCTTTGCGGTTACCTTGAAATCTACCCCTGTCTTCCTAAGTTTAAACCAGTCTTTTATTACTTGATATCACCTTGACTTTCTCTGCATTTGGAAGTTCTATATCTACACCATTTATTCACTCTTTTATTGTTCTGACATTGTTGTCATTTACAGATTGACCTGTCTGGTTCCCTGTTGTAAATTTTTTAGTTTTGTTTCATCCTTGAAAGTTCATTATCTAGGTTGGTATCTGGCTGATGCTGTCTTATGTCCTAGATTCAGGTTGTTGTCTGATGTTGTTGGTTCTCTAACTGAAAAACTCCCTGTAATACTTCTTGTAAGTTTGGTTTGGTTTTTACGTATTCCTTTAATTTCTGTTTATTTGGAAATGTCCTTATTTCACCATCATATTTGAGTGAGAGTTTTTTCAGGATATATTATTTTTGGTTGGCAGTTTTTTCTTTCAAGATTTTATATATGTCATCCCATTGCTTTCTTGCCTGCATGGTTTCTGCCAAGTAATCAGAGCTGTCTTATTGTTTACCCTTTGGATGTAACTTTTTGTTTTTTCTCAAGCTGCTCTCAGGATTCTTTCTTGTCTTTGCTTTTAGAGAGCGTGATTATGATATGTCTTGGTGATTTTCTTTGGGCGGAATATCCTATATAGGGTTTGTTGAGCTTCTTGGATGGTTGGCTTTTCATCTTTTATAATATTAGGGAAGTTTTCAAAGTCAGCAAATCTTCAGTGATCCTCTCTGTGTTTTCCATTTTCTTCCCCTCTTCTGGAACTCTGATCACACGCAAATTTTTGCTTTTGATTGTGTCCCACATCGTTCTCAGGGTTTCTTCATTCTTTTCTCTGATTTTTCCTCTAAGTGGTACCCAAGAATTTGTTTTCTAGTGTACTGATTCTGTCTCTCTTGTTTCCAATTTGCTCTTAAAACCTTCTATTGCACTGTCCATTTCTGAAATCTTGTTTTTATCTTTTGGATTTCTAATTACTGTTTTTGTATCATTTCTAATTTTTTATTTATCTTGACATTTTGTTCCTGTATAATTTTCCTGAATTCTTCATTTGCTTTGTCTGTGTTTTCCTTGATTTTGTCTGTATTTTCCATGATTTTATCTCTGTTTCCTTATTTTTATCTGCATTTTCCTTCATCTGTGGATATTAGAGTTTTAAATTTCCTATCAGGTAGTTTCAGTGCCTTTTCTTCTACCAGAAGGTCATCTGGTGTTTTATTTTGGTCACTTTCTGGAGCCATCCTTTCCTGGTTTTTTGTATGCTTTAATATCGTCTTCTGTGTCCAGGACATTCAGTAATTCTTTTTTTCATTTATTGATTGTGGATTTGATTGTTCTGTCCCACTTTTTTCTTTTATCTGGTTATGTCTGAGCAGGTGGGTTGGGGATATTTTGTTGCTTGCTCACCTGTGGGCATGATACTTCTCTCTACCTTGTCCTCGTGGGCAGGGCTGGTCACTCAGCTATGGTGCAGCAGGGTGGGTCCATCAGGGCTGGAGGGGCATGGATGTGTCATTTGTGGCATGAACTGGGGCCTGTGGGGCATGCCTGGGAAACAGTGCATGGCGAGGTCCAGGGGACCATGTCGGTGCTGCTTGGGGGCATGGTGCTCAGCACACAGTGCAGTTAGGCAGGAGGGAAAAGAGAGGATGTGATGTGCGGAGCTAAGTGTATTGTTAAAAGAATAAAGAGAAAGAAAAGCAAAAAAAGAAAAGAAAAAATGAAGGAAAAAAGTAAAATGGCAGTGCAGTAGAAGTCATCAGGTAGGGGCAGGGCAGACCTGGTGAGGCCATGTGCCAGTGGCTCTCTAGCTGAATGGTGTTGCTTGGCCTGTTGAGAAGGGATGTGGGTGGTACATGGGTCTAGGCAGGCAGGAGAAAGGAAAGAAAAGAGAGAGAAGAAACCAACAAGCCAACCATCAAAAATAAATACATAAAAAACTAAAAAATAAAAACAACAAAAATAAAGGAAAAATATATATAGTGGTGGGGGAGCCAGCCATTGGAGGTGAAGTGGAAATGGGGTGGCTATGAGCTGATGTCTCTCTCACCAGGTGGCATGGTACAGCCCATCAGGAAGGGGCAGAGGCAGCGTAGGGCCTAGGTGTAGGGAGAAGGAAAAGGGAGAAGGGTATAGATAAAGAAATATGAAAAATATGGCTCTACGGGAGCCAACCTGTGGGTGTGGTGCAGACCCAGGGAGACCATGTGCCAGAGGGTCTCCAGCTGAGCAGTACAGCACAGCCCACCAAGAAGGGGGAGATCAGCACAAGGGGCTAGGTGGGTGGGAGAATGGAAAGGAAGGAAGGGAGAGAGAAGAAACAATAATAACAACAACAAAAGAAAAAAACAAAAAATAAAATGGCTCTGAAGGAGCCAGTCGGTGATGATGGCAAAGACCCAGGGAGGCACATGCAGTGACTTTCCAGCTGAGTGATGCAGCACGACCCCTTGAGAAGAGGTGGAGGGGATGCACAGGGATGGGTGGGTGGAAAAAGGAAAGGAAGGAAAGGGGAGAGAGAGAACGAATGGAAAAAATGAAAATAAAAAACGAAGCAAACAAACCAAAAAATCATAGCCCGTCAGGAAGAGGAGGGAATGGTATCTGGGGCTAGCTAGGTGGGAGAAAGGAAAAGAAGGAAGTGAGAGACACAGAAGCAACAGAGAGCCAAAAAGCAATATCAAAAAACAAACAAACAAAAAATAGCACTGAAGGGGCTGGCCGGTGGGGGCAGCATGGACCTGTGTGGCAGCAAGCTGGTGTCTCTCCGGCTGGTGACCATGGTCCGTTGGAAAGCGGCGGAGACCTTGTACAGAGAAGGGTGGAGGGTGGGAAAGCATGTAGCGCTGGTTACTGGGTGCTCTGTCTCCTGTTGGGAGCTCTGTGATGTTGCCTTCCCGTACTTCCTATCTGCGTTCCTTCATGGCTGTAGTCCAAGATGGTGAATCCATGCCACATCAGCTGGTAGGGGACCTCCACTCCATAACTCTCCTCGCTCTCTGTTCTCTGTCAGTTTCTTATTCCATTTGGTGCTTGATAAGAGTTTTTATTCCTTCATTGGATGCTTAAGTTTCCAGGATTGACATTTGTATCTGTTTTACTTAGTTTTTCAGGTCTTTGCTGCAGAGGGACAGCATGGTATTCCTGTTTATAGCTCCATGTTGTCTTCACCTCCTGTCTAATGTTTTTCTCATGGTTAGACTGGAGTTATGGATTTTTGGGAGGAAGACCACAGCAGGGAAATGTCCCTCTCATCATATCATATTAGGGGTACATGTTTTCAACACGACTTATCACTGATAATATCGACTTTGATCACCTGGCTGAGGTAGTGTTTACTAGGTTTCTCCATTATAAAGATACTGCCCCCTCTCCATACTCAACTCTTTGGTAGCATGTCATCAAGCAAAGTCTGTACTCAAGAGGGGCAAGTAGAGGGGAGGATTAAGCTAAACCTTGTGGAGGGCAAAGTATCTACATATATTATTTGTCTATTCATTCATTCAGCTATTTATATCAGTATAAAACCCAAAAATCAAACCGGTTGCCATCGAGTCGATTCCGACTCATAGCGACCCTACAGGACAAAGTAGAACTGCCCTGTAGAATTTCCAAGGAGTGGCTGGTGGAATTGAACTGCCAACCTTTTGGTTAGCAACCAAACGCTTAACCAGTGTGCCACCAGAGGCTCATGGATATTTTACACTTTGGGTTATAATCCAACACTATGTTATTTATTTTCTTGCTCAAGTTATTCCAGTTTTAGCCATGGGGGCTCTTTCAGGTTGACTCCTGTGTTCCTTGGCATGTCCCAATCATTTTTTATTTGAGCACTTCCTGACTTGGTGACACTGCAAGATATTCCAGGTTCATCTTGTATTTTCCCTGCCCTAGCCTGGAATCAGCCATTTCTCCTAGGAGCGCAAGATAGATATTAGAGAGTGGTATTTGAAACCAAGATCTGGGCACTGGGGTGTACTCATTGCTGCTGGGGTCACACTGCTTCTAGGCCTCTCAGTGGACAGAGCAAGGGCATATATGCATGTATACTAACTCATGCATCTACACATATCTATAATTATTTCTGTATCTATCTGTATCTATATTAAGCTAAAGATGCATTCATACTGATGTCTCTGACTCTAATCCAGTACCATTGATCAGTTTCATCAATGTTTTACATTTAATTTCAGAGAGCCCTAAAACTTAACTCCATGGACCTCTCCTTTTAATCAAAACCTTCCAGCGGCTCCCCCATTGCCTACAGAATCAAATACCAATTCTCAACTTGAAAATCTAATTTCAAAAGTTTTTTTTTTACAAGTTTTATTGACACAGGTATAATAGACATATAATACACTGCACGTATGGAGTGTACAGTTTGGTAAATTTTGGTATATGTTTCCACCTGTGAAACCATCAAAATATATCAATTATTCCCCCAAAGGTTCCTCAGGGCCCTTTTTGTGATCCCTCCCTCCTGCCCTTCTCTGCCCACCTTCCATCCTCAAGCAATCACTAAAGTTTAGTTTGCATTTTTGAGATTTTATATAAATGAAACGTAGTTTTACACTCTCGTCTATTTACTTTCACTCAGAATGGTTATTTTGAGATTCATCCATGTTGTAGCATGTATCAGTAGTTGATTCCTTTTATTGCTTTTTATTGTATCTATTGAATAAAATTTATTCAGTTGTATAGATATACTACAATTTGTTCATTCCCTTGTTGATGGACATTTGGGTTATATCTAGTTTATGGCTATTACACATAAAGCTGCTACGAATATTGTGTACAAGTCTTTGTATGGACATATGCTTTTCATGAATCTTGGGTAAATAACTAGGAGTTGAATGGCTGTATCATATAGCAGGTGAATGTTTGACTATGTTTACCTTACACTCATACTAGCAGTGTATGAGAGTTCCATATCCTCACCAACACTTGGTTTGGTAAGTCTGTATAATTTTAGACATTCTAGCAGGTGTAAGGTAGTATCTCACTCCCTAATGATTAGTGATGTTGAACATCTTTTCTTGTGCTTATCTGCCATCTGTGTATCTTCTTTGTTGAAATAGACATTTCAATAATGTACAAATAGCTCATTTTAATGGGGTTATTTGTTTTCTTATTATTGGATTTTAATAGTTCTTTATCTATTCTGGACACGAGTCCTTTATCAGATAAGTGATTTACAAATATCTTTTCCCAGATGGGTGAAATGTCACAATAGGAAATCCGAGAAAGTGGCATTCAGATATCTAGCTCAGCAGATAAATGATTGGCTCCGTGTGTGTGTGTGTGTGTGTGTGTGTGTGTGTGTGTGTGTGTGTGTGTAGGGGGGTCTCACAGCAGAGTATAATGGGGCTCCATTCTTCAGTCATGAAGGAACTGAGGATACCAAACATGTTTTCCAGGCAGTGACTCAAAGATGTACCAAGTAAAGATCTGGCCACTGAAATGAGGGCCGAGAGTGTCTTGGTCACTGAAAGCCCATTTACTAAGCTGGAGCAGAAGGTCAGAGTGGAACAAAGAGGAAGATAGACTTGGTGGCAAATCTATATAGCTTAATGACCTAGAGATCCCTAGACACCTCCTTTGCTAAGGACAGGTTTGGTCCCAAACATGAGACACAGCTGCATTCTTGGGTGGGCTTCAGTTAGATAGCCCCATGATGAGTGGAAATCTGTCTGAACCAGGAGAATGTCAAGTTTTTACAGTTAGGTCATATTCAAAAACCCATTGTTGAGTTGATTCTGACTCATAGCCACCCTATAGGACAGAGTAGAACTGCCCCATAGGGTTTTCAGGGCTGTAATCTCTATGGAAGCAGATTGCCACATCTTTCTCCCATGGAGCAGCTGGTGGGTTCAAACTGCCAACTTTTTGGTTAGCAGCCGATTGCTTAACCACTGTGTCACTAGGGCTCTTTTTACATCACGTTATCCATTGCCGTCGAGTTGATTCTGACTCATAGTAACCCTATAGGACAGAGTAGAACTGCCCCATAGAGTTTCCAAGGAGCATCTGGTGATTCAAACTGCTGACCTTTTGGTGAGCAGCCGAGCTCTTAACCACTGTGCCACCAAGGTCACATTAAAGCTAGTTAAATAGATGGATTTGTCAATATACAGTTTGGGACAACTGGAGAGTCATCTGGGAAGATAAATAAATATGGATTTCTACCTCACACTTTGCACCATCATATACTTCTAGTGAAATTTATTTGTTGTTGTTTGCCGTCAAGTTGATTCAGACTCATGGCAACACCATGCATGCAGAGTAGAACTGCTCCATAGGACTTTCAAGGCTGTGATCTTTCAGAATGAGATTGCCAGGGCTGTCTTCCAGGGCATCTCTGGCTGCATTTGAACCACCAGCCTTTTGGCTAATAGTTAAGCACATAACCATTTGTACCACCCAACGACCCTTGAATTTATTTAATAACACACAGAGTAAAAAAAAAAGAAACCGCAAAAGAACTAAAAGAAGCTAAGGGAAAAGAAAAAGCTTTTTCACAACAATCTTTGAGTGAAGAATCCCTGGCTAACTATGATAACAAAAAACAGAAAATATTGAAAATTCAGATACATGAAAATCAAACATTTCTGCATGGTAAAAGCCACCATAAGAGAAGTCAAAGAACAAATTTCACACTAGGAAATTAGTATTTGCAGATCCTGTTGAAACAAAGGACTTATTCCCTATATTCTGCCATTTTAAGGTAAAATTA
>NW_004444134.1:211684-213341 GCF_000243295.1 Trichechus manatus latirostris | reverse complement strand
AAAATAGCAGAAAAATGAAGAAACGGTATTGTGGTGAAATGAGTTCCTTTGTGTGGTCTTTTGCTCTTGGATTTTGCAAAAACAACTAGGGATTTCTAAGTTGTTGGCTACCCTTGAGGGTTTGTTATTTTTTTCCATCTGGTTAGGGCACCCCCTTGTAATTAACAAGGTAACTCACAAGAAAGCTCAGCCAATAATTAATAAGGAGCCTGCAGACTGGCTATAATGTGGAGGCTCAGAGAGGGCTTTCTGGTTGAGGCACTGGGAGGGATGGCACATTCTTCGGGACACAGAAGCCTTGCACTGAAAACCCTCCCAGACTCAGTTGAGAGCTGTCTCCAGCAAAGCTGTGCCAGTTAAGAGTTGAGTGGGCCAAGAGCAGAGTAGAGTAAAGCTGACAACTGCAACTGATGAAAAGCTGAGTAGCTAAAGGACAGAGGTGAGAGGAATACTTTTTGTTTTATACTGTTTTGTACCTTTTGAAATTTGAATGAAGTGAATCTATTATTTTTTAAAATTGAACAGAAATTGATCAAAGTTAAATTGCTGAAATAGAGGAATACGTTCTGTACAGTAAAGGATTAACACAGCATATCTGGGTTGTCCAAACCGCACATTCCAAAGAAAGTTTTGACTTTTGCCTAGCTCCTAGAAGATAAACTCTAAACCTATGGAATATCATGCCTAATAAGACTATCTTTGCTTACCTCAGGCCTTGGCCACACGAGATAGTTTATGTTAACAATGTCATTTATTGTGGGCTTTAGGCCACGTGGTAAGAGCTTGACTTCTGGATGGGCCGGAGACTGAGTAACTAAGGTGAGCCATGCAGGCAGTCAGCCATGCCTGTATAACCAACTCCCAATGAAACCTTGGACACCAAGGCTCAGGTGAACTTGTGTTGGCACACATCATTTCTGGGAAAATTAAGCACTGTTCATAAGACTCTACTGGAAGAAGACAACTAGAATCTTGTGCCTAATCTCTCCTGGACTCTACCCAGTGTGCCTGTTTCTGTTCCTGATTTTCATCTGCATCTTTTTCCTGTAATAAACTGTAAACTTGAACATAACAGCTTTACTGAGTTCTGTGAATCCTTCTAATGAATCCATGAACCTAAGGGTGGTCTTGGGACCCCCAACGACACCTTTAATTCTTTATTTTTCAACTGTTGTGTATTAATACTAAA
Source organism: Trichechus manatus latirostris (assembly GCF_000243295.1). NCBI lineage: Eukaryota > Metazoa > Chordata > Mammalia > Sirenia > Trichechidae > Trichechus > Trichechus manatus. The sequence continues at coordinate 212,152 of NW_004444134.1, read as the reverse complement.
ATTCAGGGGTGTAATTTAAATCCATAGTTTATGTGTTTCTGATCCAGTTACAATGCATTGTTCTATATGTGAACTCCCACCAGAACTCTTGTTTTTTACCTTCCTCTCTCTCTCACACACATATTAAATAAAACATGCCAAAAAAATTAGTTGGCAGCTGTTTCCAAAGGAACCTTGATTAGTGACTCACTGACAATCAGGAGAATGGTATCAAATAGCATTTAATCTATAGTTGGCACATAGACATACAGTGATCATTTATTGTCTCCTATCTGTAGAAAACAGAATGCTTAGAATACATTAGATGACAGAGTAATGAATTTTCTGATAGGCTGAAATTATAGCCTTAAACCAACAAGATGAAGCAGAAGAGGTATAAAAGGAAAGTTCTGCATTTATTTATTTATTTATTTATTTTTTAAAATATTTTATTGTACTTCAGGTGAAGGCTTACAGAACAGATAGTTT
>NW_004444134.1:196595-198722 GCF_000243295.1 Trichechus manatus latirostris | reverse complement strand
AAGAAAAGCCCCCCAAAAAACAGAAAAAAAAAAAAACCCACGAAGAAAGAAATGTCCTCAGGGATCCCTCTGCATGTCTGCGCAAGCTGAGGGGGTAGGTCCCAAGCTGCGCAGCACTGCCCAGCCAGAACGGGCTCCCTACTCAAGAAAAGAAAAATAAAACAAACAAACAATTCAAAGTGAACAAACAAAAGCCCCTGGACCCCACCAGCATGGCAACATGGCAGCATGGACAGGGAAGCAGTTCCACATTTGAGTGGAGCTCCCCAGTCCCTCAGGAAGAAGCAAAAGTATTGCACGGAGCCAGGTATTTGAGCGTAAGTAGGGGGAGGTGGAGAGAGGTAAGGAAGAAATCAAAAGAAGCAGGAAAAAGCAACACCAGCAGCCAACAAATGGCACTCAGGGAGTTGGCCAGTGTGGGCAGGTGGAACCCAAGTAGCTGGTGCTTCCCAGCCAAGAGACTATGGCCGTGGAAAGCAGAGGAGGCCGAGTGGGGGTGAAGAAGGGTGGGGAGTGGGAAAGCGTATATCGCCAGTTACCAGTTGTTCTGTCTCCTGCTGGAAGCTCCGTGAAGCTGCTTTCTCGTACCCCCCATTTGCTGGTCTCTGATAGGAGTCCAGAATGGCGGATCTGTGCTGCGTTAACTGATAGGGGACCTCTGCATGAATCTCTTCTCCCTCTCTGTTCTCTGTCAGTTTCTCACTCCATTTGGTGCTTGGCTGAGTTCTTTATCTCTTCATTTGATGTTTTAGGGTGTCAGGATTGCTGTTTTCTCTGTTTGGCTTGGTTTTTCAGATCTTTGCTGTGGAGAGACGGCGTGGTGCTTCTGCCTAGAGTGCCATGTTGCTGGAAGTCTATTTCTAGCTTTTTAAGGAAGCGCCAAATCAATTTCCAAAGTGGTTGTACCATTTTACATTCCCACCAACAGTGTATAAGTGTTCCAGTCTCTCCACAACGTCTCCAGCATTTATTATTTGGTGTTTTTTTGGATTAATGCTAGCCTTGTTGGGATGAGATGATATCTTATTGTAGTTTTGATCTGCATTTCTCTAAAGGCTAATGATCTTCAGCATTTCTTCATGTGCCTGTTAGCTGCCTGAATATCTTCTTTGATGAAGTGCCTGTTCATGTCCTTTGCCCGTTTTTTATCTGGGTTATTTGTCCTTCTGTTCTTAAGGTTTTGCAGTATCTTGTATATTTTAGAGTAGACGCTGATTGGATTTATCATAGCCAAAAATTTTTTCCCAGTCTGTAGGTTGTCTTTTTACTCTTTTGGTAAAGTCTTTTGATGAGCATAAGTGTTTGATTTTTAGGAGCTCCCAGTTATCTAGTCTCTCTTGTGGTGCTTGTGTGTTGTTACTTATGGTTCTTATTGTGTTTATGCCATGTATTAGGGTTCCTAGTGTTGTCCCTATTTTTTCTTCCATGATTTTTATCGTTTTCGATTTTATATTTAAGTCTTTGATCCATTTTGAGTTAGTTTTGGTGCATGGTGTGAGGTATGAGTCTTGCTTCAGTTTTTTGCAGATGGATATCCAGTTATGCCAGGACCATTTGTTAAAGACTGTCTTTTCCCCAATTAACGGAATTTGGGCCTTTGTCCGTATCAGCTGCTCTTAGGTGGATGAATTTATGTCTGGATTCTCAATTCTGTTCCATTGGTCTACATATCTGTTGTTGTACCAGTACCAGACTGTTTTGACTACCGTGGTGGTATAATAGGTTCTAAAATCAGGTACTGTGAGGCATCCCACTTTGTTCTTCTTCTTGAGTAATGCTTTACTTATCCAGGGCCTCTTCCCTTTCCATATGAAGTTGGTGATTTATTTCTTCATCTCATTAAAAAATGCTGCTGGAATTTGGGTGTGGATTGCATTGTATCTGTAAATTGCTTTGGGTAGAGTTGACATTTTCCTATTTATGAGCAATTTGTTTTTGCACTTATGCAGGTCTCTTTTGGTTTCTTGCGGTAGTGTCTTGTAGTTTTCATTGTATAGGTCTTTTATGCCTCTGGTTAGATTTGTTCTTAAGTATTTTATCTTCTTGGGGGCTATTGTAAGTGGTATTGATTTGGTGATTTCCTCTTGGAAGTTCTCTTTGTTGGTGTAGAGGAATCCAACTGATTTT
>NW_004444134.1:192647-195118 GCF_000243295.1 Trichechus manatus latirostris | reverse complement strand
TTTTCTGTTGTTGATTTCTACTTTTATGGCTTTATGGTCAGAAATGATGCTTTGTAATATTTCAGTGCTTCGGATTTTGTTAAGTCTTGCTTTATGGCCTAATTGTGGTCTATTCTGGAGAATGTTCCATATGCCCAAATAGGCTGCTCGTATGAGCTTGTTTGATTACTGGCACCTTTGAAGCTCTAATGTCCTGTCACCAGCTGGTTAGATCTGTTACTAGGTATGTGAGCTCAGGAGTCTGCCCACTCCTCCTCTATGGATTCAGCTCAGGTGCCCAGGTAGATGGCCGCCAAGTGTGTGGTGCAGGCTGTCACCTATAGTCCTAGACAGGTATGGGTGATTGGTGTAAGCACAGGCATCTTGCGGCAGCAGGGGGACACACCCTGAGCAAGGCCAGGTGGCTGACGGCCACCCCTGAGTGTCCAGGAGGAAGGTGTGTCTCTGTTGCCTAGAGCACATAGGAGGGTAGGTTTTGGAGCCGGACTATGAGCACCTAATGCTGTAGGCTGTAAGGACTGAGGGTCACTTCTTATTCATGGGACCCTATTGCAGGTGGCTAAGTGGCATGTGTGGAGCCACCAGTCCTCAGGCCCCTGATGTGGGTAGGTGAAGACCCTGCTTAATGGGCAGAGCAGTGTCAAATGTCAGAACCTGCCACTTCACAGCTGAAACAGTTGAAGTTAGACTTCCAGTATATACGCTGTTGTACTGCGGTAATGTGGGCCTATGCTGTTGAAATGGGCCCACACAAGTCTTTGTGGGGGAAGGCACTCAAAGACCTTGGATCCCTTATGCCTATGCCTAGGTAAAGGAGTTGTGCCTACCCTGGGTTCCTGGCTTAGGGAGCCAGCAGTTTATTTTTTCCCATTTGTTAATTTGTTCACTCTCCAAGGCAGGGAGAATGTCTCCGGGCGTGTGACAGATCCTACTTCTGGCCCAGGGGAATCGGCAATTGCTGAAGCCATTCTGGGACACAGTGCAGAGCAGGGGACAGGGAGGTAAATGGGAGAGAGGTTTTTCCCTAAGGGGGGTGATTTTGTTCCGCGCAGTAGGCCGTACGCAAATACTTATCTTTTGAAGATCCAGGGTTGCTTCTCACTGGTTCTGGGTGGCCATGTAGACTCTCTGGCGCTGGGTCTCTCTCAGTGCGGAAAACGCGCCTGCTGAAGACCGCTGCTTGCCTGCCTCACTGCTCTCTGCCAAGCTGATCAGGCCTGAAGGGCTAAGGCTCTCGCCAGGTCAGGTTTGGCAACTCCTTGCTGCTTCTGAATCTCTCCCTCCCCCTGCCACTCAGTCTGGTTCCTCAACTCTTCCTTTGATGTTCAGGTCTCTCAGATTGCCATATATTATTGATTCACCTTTTTTTCGGGTCTTTGTTGTAAGAGGGTCCACCGGAAGCGTCTGACTACTCCATCATCTTGGCCCTGCCTCCAGCAATACCATTTACAATAGCTCCTAAAAAATAAAATCCTTAGGAATATATCTAACCAGGGATGTAAAACACCGATACAAAGAAAACTACAAAACACTGCTGCAAGAAACCCAAAGGGATCTACATAAATGGAAAAACAGCATGCTCATGGATAGGTATACTCAACATGTGAAAATGACAATTCTACCCAAAGCAATTTACAAATATAATGCAATCTCAATCCAAATACCAACAAAATTGTTTAAAGAGATGGAAAAACTAATCGTTAACTTTATATCAAAAGGGAAGAAGCCCCGGATAAGTAAAGCTGTATTGAAAAAGAAGAATAAAATAGGAGGACTCACGCTACCTGACCTCAGAAGCTAGTATACAGCTACGGTAGTCAGAACAGCCTGGTACTGGTACAACAACAGACATATTGACCAATGGAACAGAATTGAAAACCTAGATGTGAATCCATTCACCTACAATCACCTGATCTTTGTCAAGGGCCCAAAGTCCATCCAATGGCCAAAAGACAGTCTTTTTAACAAATGGTGCTGGTAAAACTGGATGTCCATCAGCAAAAAAATGAAACAGGACCCATACCTCACACCATACACAAAAACTAATTCAAAATGGATCAAAGACCTGGAGATAAAGCCCAAAACTATAAAGTTCATAGAAGAAAAAATAGGATCAATTCTAGAGGCCCTAATGCATGGCATTAACAGGATACAAACCATAACCAACAACATACAAACCACAGAAAATAAGCTAGATTACTGGGATCTTCTAAAAATTAAACACTTATGCTCATCAAAAGGCTTCACCAAAAGAATAAAAAGAGAACCTACTGACTGGGAAAAATCTTTGGACATTACAAGTCAGACAAAGGTCTAATCTCTAAAATCTACAAGAAAATCCAACACCTCTACAACAAAAAGACAATCCAATAAAAAAATGGGCAAAGGAAATGAATGGACATTTCACCAAAGAAGACATTCAGGTGGCCAACAGACACATGAGGAAATGCTCACAATCACTAGCCATTAGA
>NW_004444134.1:170733-190982 GCF_000243295.1 Trichechus manatus latirostris | reverse complement strand
CATGTCATGGGGTTGTTAACCAATGCCATAAAACAGTATGTGTACTGACTGTGTAATGAGAAACTATATGTTCTGTAAACCTTCATCTAAAGTACAATAAAAAAAAAATTTTTTTTTAAAGTGAAGAAATGCCATATAGTCCACTGTACCCTGACCAATTTCATCAGGAGATGCCTTTATGTTCCCAGTCCAATTTTTAGGATGCCAGTCCTTCCCAATTAATGTAACGCCAGATACCTTGCAATGCTGGGAATTCAGTTTGTGTTTTAATTCAGCCACTTGTACGATTTAGTTTACATAAATCTCAGCTCTGCAAGGTATTGTAGATAAGACTTTCTTTCAGGGAAGACATAAAAACATTCAGGTCATTTATGTGGCACTTGGAATTTGAAGCCCTGAGCTCATCCTTTTCTTTCTCCCTTTGTCCAGTGCAATTAGGAGCAACCAGCAAATCTCATTATATTCGTTAGTTTGACTACAATGTTCTAAGGTATCAGATACATGGCCACCGAGGTCTTGCCTCTTCTAAGTATTTAACAGTAGCCAATAGTGATATTTTGCGTATCGCTACTGCCACATCCTGTCATTAGTGATTTTAAATCTGATCAGATTAGATAACTAATTCCAGAAACCCCAGAAACAGTTTAGAAAACTCGTCCTTAGGATTCTGTTCCTGCTTAGTTCTAAAATCTGTATTAGTTTCCTAGGGCTGCCCTACCAAATTACCACAAAGTGGGTGGCTTAAAACAATATAAATGTATTCTCTCACAGTTCTGGAGATGAGAAATCTGAAATCAAGGAGTTGGCAGTGCCATGCTGTCTCTGAAAAGCTCTAGTGAAGATCCTTCCTTGCCCCTTCAGCTTCTGGTAGCCTCAAGAGTTCGCTGACTGTGGCAGCATAACTCCAGTCTCTGCCTCTGGCTTTTCATGTCTGCCTTACCTCTGCATTACTCTCTGTCTCTTCTCTTTTATAAGGACACCACTCATCTTGGATTAGGGCCCACCCTACTTCAGTGTGACCTCATGTTAACTTAATTTATATCTGCAACAACCCTATTTCCAACCAAGGTTACATTCACAGATAACAAGGGTTAGGACTTGAACATGTCTTTTTGGGGGACACAGATCAACCCATAACAGACAGTGGTTGCAGGTAGTGGCTGCAGGCCATTCTAGTGAAGCAGGCCATATGGTGGAAAGTGTCTAGAAGCAGTAGCTTCTCCTCACTCTAGCCAGTCCTTTACTTGGGTGAATAAAGACCTGGGGTTACCAGATCCTCCAGTTTTTAAAGAGTAGCTAGAAATCTGGATTACTATATGAAATCTGCCAACTTTTAAATGTTGGCAACTATTTTAAAAATTAAAGCCTTGTGCAGAATGAAGGAAATGCCCAACAAGGGTCAATTTGAAACCTATTCAGAGTTTAAGTATCTGAAGGGCTGTCATGCTTGAGTGCGCATAGGCAGGTTCTAGGTTAATCCAGGGACAAAACTGAAAGCAATGGGTTGAAGTGACATGGAGGTAGATTTTAATCACAATATAGAGGAGATTTCTAACAATTACGTCTGGCCAACAACAGGATAGACTTCATGGAGTAACATGTATGTGCTCACTGGACAGCTCCAGCCAGAGTGTGGATGGCCATCTCATCCGTGTTGTTAGTGAGACTGAACTTGATGGTGTCTAGGACTCCTCCCACATTGGGTCTGTGAGTCTACATGCATACACCATGTTGCAATCTAATAACAATGTCTCTTTTTTGGATTATTAAATGAATAAACTGTTGTTTATTGAGAACCAGTGATGGTGAAATGGCCCTGCAGGCAGTGGAGGATGTAGGCTCCATGAACCAGGTGTCACTGGACATAGATCAGAAAAGTGACTTGGGTAAAGATTAAGTTTGAAATATTTTCCTCTCAAACTTGTTTTCTTTTTTTTAAGGCAAGATTTCACTAGTGCATTTTGGCTACTTGGTTAAAACAAAACAGAGGAGTGAGTTTATTTTTTGCCGTTAATAGGGAATTGTTTTGTTGTTATAATACACTTCCTGTGATTTAATAAGCCTTAAAATAAAGTGTCCATTTCACAGTCTGAGTGGTCAGTACATCAGCTGTGTGTGTCTGTGTGGTATCTGTGAATTGTCACTCATGCCTTCCTACAATAATGGTCCTAATGGTCCCTTGTCTAAAGAAGTATCACTAAAGTAGCTGCAGTGTGTCTTATTAATGCACTAGTTTATGGGAGACAATGCACAGGCAAATGCACAGAAGCAAAATTATCTCCAGAGATTGATCGCTTGCTCACCACTGCCTCCTCCCACTAGAATGTCAACTCTGCGAGAGCAAGAACTTGTTTTGCTCACTCCTCCATACCTAGCACCTGAACAGGCACAGAGTAAGCATTCAAGAAATACTTCTTGAATGAATTCTAACACTTATTTGATCTAAATTCTCCTGCCTTCAACTTCTTAACTAGCAATTTTGACCCTAGGGAGAAGCAACATGGAGAAAAACCCTCAAATCAAAAGAGGCACCAATGTATACAGCAGCAAAAAAGAAGGGAAGAGGAGGGGGAAACCTCTCATGCTCACAGAGGGACATGGGGTCTCCAGCCCTATTCATCTCAGTTGATGCCATGGGGGCTGGCCTGGGATTGGAGCTGGGCTCCTCGGCTCTTGGGTGAGGCCATAGTGGTGATGGCCAACTTATTGAGGATGTAGGACTTAAACACATGCATATTCTTTCCAAAGTATTATTAAAAACTTTTGCTGTTCTCTCAAGTTTTGGAGTCCTGTGGGCAAAGCTCCATTGGGCAAAGCCCAGTTGCAGTTTTGACCAACATTAGTATTCTCAGTGACTGTATTGGGTGGTCAGTCAAAGGCAGGCATTGTCTCCCTCTCCCTGCCTTGGCCCATGAAAAGGGAACTGCTGACCTTTCAGAAAGGAGCCCTGCTTGTACAGTGGTTAAAGCACTTGGCTGCTAACTGAAAGGTCAGTGGTTCTAAACCCACCAGCCACTCTGTAGGAGAAAGATATAGCAGTCTGCTTCCGTAAAGATTTACAGCCTTGGAAATCCTATAGGGCAGTTCTACTATCTCTTACAGGGTCAATATGAGTCAGAATCATTTCAACAGCAGTGGGTTTTTGTTTGTTTGTTTGTTTGTTTTGACCTTTCAAAAGTATTGGAAAAAGCATTTTCCCTCTCCTCTTTACCTCCTCCCCAACGATGACTGATTCTGCATGGGGTCAGGCTCAATGTGTAAAGACCACTGCTGTCCTCTCTTCTTAGTTCTCTCGCTCTCATCTTTTTTTTTTTTTTTTTTTTAAAGCCTGGCCACAGGATGCACCTGTCCTCCTCCCCTCCATGGGGTAAACCCAAGAGCCAGGTGCTGCCCTTGCCAGGGAAGGCCTACAGCTGTCTTGCCTGGGGGAGGGTGGTGGTTAAGTTCAGCTGAAGACCATTTCGACCTAGGGTCCAAGCCAAGATTTTTAATCCATCTTTATTGGTAATAAAGCCAATATGCTAATCCATATCTGGCTTCTGTATCTGTTTCTCAACTAATTCACAAATTCATGTGATAAATTAGCATTCTCAAACCCAGCCATAACAATGGGTTTGATTTTCCACAAAAATGAAAAAAAAAAATTGAAGGTTGACAAATAAAGATTAGACAATACTTTCATATACAAATTCTGCAGGGCTTCAGCTGAAATCAGGGTTTGCAGGTAGCTTTTGTCTGTTCTTGCCCTGAAGGCCAGTGTGCCTGTGGGAGTCGAATAATTTGCATTCCTTGTTCCCACCTGGGTGATAACCAAGGAAGAACTAGGACAGATGAGTTGGCAGATAGGGGCAAATGAACAATAAACACTTTTATTCTAATAAAGGCACAGCTTATATCTGCAGGCAAGGTCAGGCCTCCTCTTGTAGGATGTTTTTCTCTGTAAGACTTACAGAGTGGAGCAGCAGATGGGAATGTGGACTTTCTACCAGCATCTTCCCAAGAAAGACTGCACATTCCTGTCTCTCCTTCCAAACACAACCGATGAGGAGTGAGTGAACAGGCAGAAAGCAACCAAGAGTGTTACATGGATAGAGGATAGATGTCCCTTCACATGGAAGGGAATAGCAGGAAGGGGAGTAAGCATGCCTCCTTTCAAAAACAAAGATGGAGCAGAGGAGTGGTGCGAGTCAAATCCTGCACTGGTTGTCTTCAGGGACCGAATCAGTGCTGGCCAAGGGCCAGCTGACGCAGAGCCATCAATGAGCAAGCAGAAAGCTCTTTTTAGACTGCTTGATGGCTGCCTCACCTTGCCTCTTCATGGAGGTATAACTCACATACGGTAAAGTGCGCACACTTACAGGTACAGCATTTTTATGTATGTATACCCTGGTGGCGTAGTGGTTAAGTGCTACAACTGCTAATCAAAAGATCGGCAGGTCAAATCCACCAGGCGCTCCTTGGAAAATCTATGGGGTAGTTCTACTCTGTCCTATAGGGTTGCTATGAGTCGGAATCAACTTGACGGCAACGGGTTTGGTTTTTATACACTTATATAGCCACCACCAGACTGAGACAGAACATTTTCTGGACTGCTTTTAAAAGACTTTGTCACATCTACTGTCCTGAGGAATGGCTTAAAGGTCCTTTCCAGCACCAAGTATTCAAGCCCACAGATGTATTTTTTTCATATTTGTATTTTGAAAGTAAAAATTCAATTTTACCCTATCAACACTCAGTTCTATCATAAAATTTTCTTTTCATAAAAACCAGAAGACCAAATCCATTACCATCGAGTCAATTCCAATTGATGGTGACCTTACAGGACAAAGTAGAACTGCCCCATAGGGTTTCCAAGGAGTGGCTGGTGGATTCGAACTGCCCACATTTTGGTCATACTGACATTTAATTTACAAATGGAATTTTTAAATTGTGTCTAGTTTATCACTGTTAGCAATAGTTTCTAATTTTTAAGTATTAAAAGATTCCACTTATAAACAGATACTATTTTTCCAGGGAAGTGAATATCTGTCTGAAGCTCTGACTTCCTCTTAAAGAGAAATTGGAAGTTATCTTACCCTGTCCCCACCCATAGTGACAAATTAGAATTACCTCATCACAGGAGATTTGTCATGATCATTCAACCAAAGACAGAGAAAGATGAAATAAATGTTCAAATGGAAACCGCATCTCCAGGAAGTATTTTTTTTCTAGAACTCTTTCAGCGTTTTGGGGGAAAATGTATTGACTATGTAAATGGGCATATTGTCCTTTAATAACATATATGGAATTTTCATGCTGGAAAATTTCTTAGGAACTTATTTCCCCAAGCAATTTTAGATCTAAGTTAGATTTTTAGATTATTTATTTACAAGGTTAAAATTAAAAAGTAAAATTGTCAAATATTCCTTACCTTAAAAAAGCCCTATAAGATGAGATAGATGAAATCTAGGGAAAAGATATCTCTGTTACAAACTATATATAATTATATTAGATATAAATTATAATTTAATATTAAATTAATAAGTAATGTGTAAATATATAATATATAAGTATTTATATAAATACATATAATAAATATAATTTAACATAAAATATCAAAGCTCTGTGTGTTCCTCTACTGACTAACTTGCTGATGGTGTAAATATCAATTTGTTATTACCCTTAGGGTATCCACACCCGCACTCCAGCAGGTCTCACACTTGCGCACCCAAGCTTCGACATAGCAGCTGTTAGCATAGGCCTGGGAGAATGAAAGTTTTAGCACAAATCCGGTCCAATTATCATCATAGTGGAAGTAATTTAGATGGTCCTGAGCAAATAACTTGATGTAAAAACACAAAACTCAACTATGGTGTGTCCAGATCAGAGCCAGATTTCTGTTTACCACATAAATAATAAACTGTCAATGGTTCTAAAGTGTGAATTTGCTCTTGGTTCTTCTCTTAATGACAACACAGACTTTAGGTGTTATATAAACATAATAGCAATTTAAAATTGAGATTCACCAGAACCCTGTGCTGGAGTCAGGCAACCAGAGTTCTAGATCCAACTCTTCCCCTGGCTAACAGTGAGTAGTTGAGCCAGCCACACCCTTTAGTTTCCTCTTTTACAAAATTAGGGCCAAGAACTAGGTGATCGATTAGGCTCGCCTGAGTTCTAAAGTGCTGTGATTCTGTATCAGAAGATTTCTTTGGACTTTAAGGTCTTGAATACAAGAAAGCAAACTGCAAGTGGGCCTCCCTGCCAGACTTGGGGCTTCCTCACTGGTGCTGGCACTTTCAGAGGGAACTGAGAAACTCTAAGACAGACCTCTAATTCACTGAAAACTCAAAAAAGGTTTTATTCCATTGCCGCTTCCTCCTTGTTAATGTCTATAAGAAAATCCATAATAATTCCAGGAGTCACAACTAATTTCAACTCTGTCACAGTATTAGTGACACATGGTATCCATATCAAGTCTCCCAGATTTCTGGGAACCTGTATTTCAAAGGTGTGTGGCTTGTTCTCTACACCTAATATTCTTTTAGTTTCTTTATAAAACCAAAACTGGGGTTCATTTGGTGAACCTCTCCCTACCATTTCACTTTTAGTTGATTACAGTCATTAGTGTGCTCCCTCAGAAGGCATGCCTTGCATTTCTACTCTGTTGAGCAAGCAAGAAACAAGCAAGCCAGCATCAGTCATTGCACCTATCACAGCAGGATGCCTTTTCTAGGGACTGTTTCCTCATTCCATTCTCATGGAAGCTACATATTTGTATGGCCATATTTGTATGATGGAACTTCTCTAACCTCTACTCCCTGGCCACAGTGAACACAGTGAAATCCACTTGGGTGGAGGGGGTGGGTTGCTGACACAAAACTGGCTGATCACAGTTCTCCCAAAGGAATTCAGAATTGAGACTGAGAGATAAAGACTTGTCTTCCTCCATATAAACCTTTGGAGTTATGAAAGCTATTTTCTATCAAGTGTCAGGTACTGTAGAAGTGAAGCATGAAGCAGGCTTACAGTGAGAACTGGAGCTAGAAAGAGAAAGAGATGACTTCCTGGGTTCCCTCCACACTGAGGGTAATGTTTCTAGTCTCTTACTAAGGTCCAATTGTATCCCTACTTATGACTTTTTATGGATTGAATTGTGTCCCCAAAAATATGTATTGTAAATCCTAACCCTGTTCCTGTGGATGTACTCTCATTTGGGAACAAAGTTTTTGTTGTTATGTTGATGAGGCCACATCAGTATAGGGTATATTGTAAGCCAATCACTTTGGAGATATAAAAGGAGCAGATTAGGCATAGAAGCAAGTAAGTACAAATGGGGGAAGTTAGATGCCATCCCACATGAAAGTTGCTAAGGAACTCAGGAACAGAAGCAGAAAAGAGACAAGGTTCCTCCAGAACCAACAGAGAGTCAAAGCCTTCCCCTAGAGCCAGTGCCCTGAATTTGGACTTCTAGCCTCCTAAACTGTGAGAACATAAATTTCTATTTTTTAAAGCCACCCACTTGTGGTATTTCTGTTATAACAGCACTAAGAAACTAAGACATGACTTTTATGAAATACACTATGCCCTGTGTTCTTAAAGTAAATATCCCTTTTTGCTTAAGTTACCCCTAGTGTGCTTCTGTTGCTTGCTATCGAAAGAATCTTAACATGCTCCTTAACATGCTCCTAAGTGGATTTCATCTTAGTAAGAGAGATCAAAACATACATTTTACAATATTTCAAAGAGTGGTAAGACTCTGAGTTCCAGGTCCAGGAACCATAAGTATCTTATTCATCTCTGTGTCCCCAGTATGTTGACTCTATGAGTAAATGAGTGAAGGGAGAGTGGTGGCACCTTGAGCAAGTGACTTAGTTGCTCTGTTCCCCCATATTCCTCATCTGCAAGAGCTCTGAGAAATTATTTGGTTTAAGTCTTTATTCTAAAGAAGAGGAGTCTGGGCCCAGAGAGGTAAAAACCATTTGCCCAAGGTCACACAGCTAGTTAGCAGAACTGAAACTAAAATCCACGTCTCTAAGCTCTAAATGTGGAATCCTGTGGTACTCTCTTCCTCCTGAACCAACTTCCATTGACCTCAATGGATAATACAGCCAATAAGCCCCCACAGTCTGTCTCCCTTCTTTAAAACTTCCTCAATATGGACTCATAATTCAGCTATCATACAGAAAATTCTTAAACAGGAAACTCAGGGTGTCAATCATCACTGGGCTTGGCTAGTCACAGACACTATTCAACAAGTAGAGGAGGAACCACCCAAAGCTGGAGCATCAAGACCCAGCATGAGGTAACAAAGACAGCCCACATAGCACTTCTTGGTTTACTGTCCAGTGAGATGGAATTTTTCGCTGCCCTCGTCTGTCATGAATAAGTAGAGAATTGATCACCCCAACATTGATGAGCAAAGCATTCTCTCACATATGTGAAGGGCATAACTGAGTGAAACCTAGGAAGGACTTAAAAATAAAATGAAATAAATCAACCTGCTAATCAAAAGAGACAAAGAGAAAAATCTGTATTGACAAGGGAATTGTAAACACAGGATTTAGGATGGTAGTTACCTCTGGTTTGGTGGGGAGATGCAGAGATATAGGATGGGAGAGGACCAGAAAACTAGATTTAATTATTGTCAAAGTCCTAGATTTTGTATTGGTGGTGATGAGTGGTGGATTCATGGGTGTTTTTTACATTATTAAAAATAAATTAATGAGTAAATTAATAAAAGAAGGCCATGAATGGACTAACAATAAGAGGGTGTCATAAACCAAGGATTATGCATAATCCAATTCTGATTATCCATGAATGAAAAAGGAGAAAAGGAAGAGTAGTTACGGTGTCAAAGTCATGCCCTTACTATTGCTCTCAAACTAGAAAATAAACATTTCATGATATTCCAAATATTTTTGGTTGTTGTTATGATTTTACCTGTCATGTTAGTTACTTTGTCACTGTCAGGTAGAAAATGAAAGTCTCTTTAATCCCTTTAACACCCGAGTTAAGCTATGCCTGCTGATACATGATAATATTTGAGTACTTTATAAAGTACTTTAATAGATGCAATAATACCTGGACTACCATTCTAGAATAAGACGCTCTGTAATAAATTTGGGCTTACGATATATCACACTGACATGCTAAAATTTGCTTTTGTTTCAGTTATGAAATAACTAAGGAGATGTCTTTTATGGCCCTTCAATGTTTTTTTTAAATGGACAAAAAGGTGTGCTTCTAAAAATTTTTGAAACAGGGTTCAAGAAGTAAGCAAAGCTAAGAAGGAAAACAAGAACTGGCTGATTAAGAAACGTGGAAGTGAGCTCTGAATAGCCACAAAGCTGCCTCGTTAATGTTTTATGTTGTAGTATTAGTTGACTGCCTGCCACTTGATAGAATGAGAACTCATGTTTCATCATCCACTCTAGAAATCACATAAGGCAAATCTGGTAAACGTTAATATTTGGGGATCTAGGTGAATGAAGCGGAGCCCTGGTAGCACAGTGGTTAAGAGCTCGGCTGCTAACCAAAAGGTCAGCAATTCAAATCCACCAACCACTCCCTGGAAACCCTATGGGGCAGTTCTACTCTGTCCTATAGGGTTGTTGTGAGTTGGAATTGACTCAACGGCCGTGGGTTAGGTGAAGGAAATGTGGGACTTCTTTGTACTATTACTGAAAATTTTCTGTAAGTCTGAAATTATTTCAAAATAAATAAGGCAAAAGGAGCAAGACTGGCAATCAATTTGAAAGGCTCGACCAAAGACTTAACATCAGTAAGCAAGTATTGTTTTTATAAAAATAAAAGAGCGGTAGCTTTTAAGAGAATGTAGGAGAAATTATAGTTATTGTTGAGTTGATTCCGACTCATTCCAACACTATTTGTTACAGAGTATAACTGCTTCATAGGGTTTTCTTGGCTGTAGTCTTTACAGACAGAAGCAGACTGCCAGAACTTTTCTTCCATGGTGCTGCTTGGTGGGTTCAGATCGCCAATCTTTTGGTTACTAGCTGAGCGCAAACCATTTGTGCCACCCAGGAACCTGGAGAAATTATAGAATTGAACTTAAGTGATTTTTCTAAGGTTACAGAGAGAGTTAATTGCAAAGCCTAAAGCCAGAGTCCAGGTAATGGAGAGACTGCTAGTTGTCCTTTAATAAATTTAACCCCATAGTTATGGAATGGTGAGGGGCATTTAGAGTGAGTTCAGATGCAGTGAAATCCTTCAGTGGGCAATTATTAAATAACTTCTATACAATCAAATCTCCGTGACAGAATAAAGAGAAGCCAGATTCATCCTATAGAAATAAAATTTCTTGATACATAAAATACTCAGTACATGAGTAGATGAGGTAGACTTGGAGGGAATATTCGACCTGCAGGAAAAGCTGTTGAATCCCTCAAAAGAACAAGGTGCTGTCTGTGGTCCTTGGAAAACTCAAATCCTGAGGTGGGACAACACTAGGAAAATGCTAACTTTGCCTAAATGGTTTTTCTCACTGCAGTTTGAGCATGAGTTTAAGGGTTATTTTTGGTTTGTTTTTTGTTTTTAAAACTACATTAGGGGAAAAATAACTCATCTTCTAATAACAATGGAATTGGGGTGGTCTCTGTCTCAGGGATGAAATGGTGGTTGATCTCCTGTCTTTACTCAATCACTCTGGAATTAACAAGAGAATTGTAACTTTTTTTTTTTTTACCCAGCTTTTTTGTGGAAGTGGTTCTTCATCAATATATGCGAAATTTGATTCTAAAAGAGGAAACTTCAGTTAGCTTTCAGGGAAGAAATAGCATTTCTCTGCCTCTAAATAGGAAGGAAATGTAGAAGTTTATGTTCTCAATTCTGCTGAATTATGAATCATCACACCTTTGCTAGCAGTTACTCACTGTAAGGGCTTTGAGATGCCTACACGTGCCATGCCCATTAGTGGAATTTGATACGTCCACTTTTCATCCGTGTGACCGAGCAAAAATGAACTTGAATCTTACTGAAGCAGTGTCTCTCACCCTCTCTTTCATGTTTCTCTATATGTGGGGAGTTTTAAGAGGGAGCATAAGTAGCTATATTAGTATAATAAAAAACACATGATTCTGTCAATATGTGCAGAAAAGCATTTGAAAAAATTCAACACACTTTCATAGTAAAAACATTCAGCAAAGGACACCATCAAGAAGGTGAAAAGACAGTCCACAGAATGAGAGAAAAGATTTGCAAATCATATGTGTAATAAGAGACTGGTATCTAGAATATATAAACAATTTTTACAGCTCAATAATAAAAGGCCAAATAACTTTTTTTTTTAAATGGGCAAAGGATCTGAATAGAAGTCTCCAATGAAGATATGTAAATGGACTATATGCACTTTAAATGATGCTCAGAATCATTAGTCATATTTGTTATTGTTGTTGGGTGCTATCATGGATTGAATTGTGTCCCCCAAAAATGTGTCAACTTGGCTAGGTCACAATTCCCAGTATTGTGTGATTGTCCACCATTTTGTCATCTGATATGATTTTCCTGTGTTATAAATCCTACCTCTATGATGTTAATGAGGTAGGACTCAAATCTTTAAGAGTAGGTTGTGTCTTAAGTCTCTTTTGAGATATAAAAGAGAGAAGTGAGCAGAGAGAAAGGGGGACCTCATACCACCAGGAAAGTAGTGCCAGTAGCAGAGCACATCCTTTGGACCCAGGGTCCCTGCATTGAGAAGCTCCTAGACCAGGTGAAGACTGATGACAAGGACCTTCCCCCAGAGCCAACAGAGAGAGAAAGCCTTCCCCTGGAGCTGGCACCCTTAATTTAAACTGTTAGCCTCCTAGATTGTGAGAGAATAAATTTCTGTTTGTTAAAGCCATCCACTTGTGGTATTTCTGTTATAGCAGCACTAGATAACTAAGACAGAATTTGGTACCAGAAATGAGATGCTGCTCTGATAGATACCTAAAATGTGAAAGCAGTTTTGAAACTGTGAATGGATAGAAGCTGGAAGAGTTTTAATGTGCCTAATAGTAAAAGCCTAGATTGTCTTGAAGAGACTTTTGGTGGCATTATGGACATCAAAGGCAATTCTGGTGAGGACTCAGAAGGAAGTGAGAACTGTTACACTGGAGACAGCACAGACTGTGAGAAGCAGTAGCGGAGAAATGGCGGCAGCAGAACCAGGAGAACAGCTTGAGACAAGTCCACGTGTGAGGATTTTTGTTTTATGTTGAGGTGTAATCCATACTGAAGGGTGTATTCTTTGATGTTCATCAGTAAGTGCTTCAGGTACTCTTCACTTTCAGCAAGCAAGATTGTGTCATCTGTATATCGCAGATTGTTAATGAGTCTTCCTCCAATCCTGATGTCACATTCTTCTTCATATAGTCCAGCTTCTCAGATTATTTGTTCAGTGTACCGATTGAATAAGTATGTTGAAAGAATACAAACATGACACACACCTTTCCTGATTTTAAACCACGTAATATCCCCTTGCTCTGTTTGAACGACTGCCTTTTGATCTATGTACAGGTTCTGCATGAGCACAATTGGTGTTCTGGAATTCTCATTCTTCACAATGTTATCCATAATTTGTTATGATCCAGACAGTTGAATGCCTTTGCATAGTCAATAAAACACAGGTAAACATCTTTCTGGTATTCTCTTCCTTCCGCCAAGATCCATCTTATGTTAGCAATGATATCCCTTGTTCCACGTCCTTCATTCCACAATTTTTTATCTCAGTTGGATCTGTTGTAATGTCTCCAATTTCATTTCTTATTTTGGTTATTGGCATTTTTCTCATTTTTAACTTTGTCAGTCTAGCCAGTGATTTGTGTATTTTATTGATCGTTTCAGAGAACTAACTTGTTCTTGTTGATTCTTTCTATTGTTTTTATAATTTCTATTTCATTTATATTTGCTCTTATTATTATTTTCTTTCTTCTGGTACATTTGTGCTTCTTTTGCTCTTCCTTTTGTATTTGTTTAAGTTGTTGGTTTAAGTTATTAATTTTGGATCTTTCTTCTTTTTTTGAATGTAGCCATTGATTGCTATAAATTTCCCTGTGAGCACTGCTTTTGCTGTGTCCCAAAGTTTTTGATATATTGTGTTTTCATTTTGGTTCAACTCTAAGTATTTCTTTCTTTTTTTAAATTGTGCTTTAAGTGAAAGTTTATAGCTCAAGTTAATTTCTCACACAAAAATTTATACACTTATTGTTATGTGACACTAGTTGCAATCCCTGTAATGTGACAGCACATTTCCCCTTTCCACCTCGGGTTTCCCGTGTTCATCCAACCAGCTCCTGTCCTTTCCTGCATTCTCATCCTGCCTCTGGACAGGAGCTGCCCATTTGGTCTCATGTATCTGCTTGAACTAAGAAGCACATTCTTCATAAGTATTATTTTATGTTTTATAGTCCAGTCTAATCTTTATCTGAAGAGTGGGCTCTGGGAATGATTTTAGTTCTGGGTTAACAGAGCGTCTGGGGGCCATGGCTTCAGGGGTTCCTCCAGTCTCAGTCAGACCATTAAGTCTGGTCCTTTTATGTGAATTTGAGTTCTTCTCCACACTTTTTCTAAGTATTTCTTAATTTCACTTTTGAGTTTTTCTATGATCCAATAGTATTTTAGTAGTGTCTTATTTAGTTTCAACATATTTTTTTTTTCCTTTTTTCTTCTTATTGATTTCTAGCTTCATACCATTATGGTTAGAGAAGATGCTTTATATGATTTCAGTTTTTTAAAATCCATCGAGATTTGCTCTGTGACCTGAGATGTGGTCTAGTCTAGAGAATGTTACATGTGCATTGGAGAAGAATGTGTATTGTGCTGCTGTTGGGTAGTGTGTTTTCTATATGTCTGTTAGGTCCAGTTGGTTAATAGTGTCATTCTGGCCTTCTATATTGTTATTTTCTTTCTAATTATTCTAGCCATTGTTAAAAGTAGTGTATTGAAATCTCTTACTATTATTGCAGATCTATTTTTCACTTTCATTCTGTTATCATTTGCTTTATAAATTTTGGGGTCCAGGCATTGGGTGAAGAGCCCTGGTGGGCACAGTGTTTAAGTGCTTGGCTGTTAACCAAAAGGTTGACAGTTCAAACCCACCAGCCAGTCCATTGGAGAAAGATGTGGCAGTCTACTTCCATAAAGATTTATGATCTTGGAAACCCTATGGGGAAGTTCTACTCTGTTCATAGGATTGCTATGAGTCAGAACTGATTCCACAGCCGTGGATTTTTTTAATGGACATTGGGTGCATAAATATTTATAATTGTTATGTCTTCTTGGTGAATTGTCCCTTTTATCATTATATAATGTCCTTCTTTGTCACTTATAATGTATTTTGACTTAGTCTATTTTTTCATATATTAATATTGGCACTCCTGCTCTCTTTTGGTTAGCATTTGGTTGGTATCTTTTTTTCCACCCTTCGATTTTTAACCTCTTTATGTCTTTGTGCCTAAGGTGTGTCTCTTGTAGATAATATACTTATGGGTCATGTTTTTTATCATTTCTGCCACTCCCTGTCTCTTGAATGGTGCATTTAATCCATTTACATTCAAGGCAATTATAATAGGGATAAATTTATTGCCAACTATTTTGTTACTCTTTTTTGGTGTGTTAATTGTTTCTTTGTTCTTTACCTTCTGTGCTGAATTATTTTTGTGTCTGAGTTTCCTTTGGTTTATTATTTTTATTTTTGTGTTTACTGAGTTTTTTTGTTTTTCTTCTTTTATGTTTTGGTGCATAGATTTATTAACTTTATTTGTGGTTACTGTAAGGCTTACATTTAACCATTTACATTTAAAACAGTCTGCTATATCTTGAAATTGCCTTAACTTCCTCCTCATTGGAAGTTCTATAACTACACCAGTCATCCTCCCTTTTGTTTTGATGTTGTCATCAGTTACAACTTTGTATCTCAGATTCCATGTAATCATTTTTTAACTTTATTTTACTGTTGTGGTGTCTTCACCTGGCTTGGAATCAGGATGATGCTGTCATGTGTTTTTACCTCAGTTTGTTGTCTATTGTTGTTGGTTTTCTATCTGAAGCACTCCCTTTAATACTTCTTGGAGGGCTAGTCTGGTGGTTATAAATTCCCTTAATTTCTGTTTATCTGAGAAGGTCCTAATTTCTGCCTCATTTTTGAAATGATAGTTTTGTTGGATACAAAGTTCTTGGTTGTCAGTTCTTTTCTTTCAGGGTTTTGTCATCCCATTTGCTTCTTGCCTGCCTAGTTTCTGATGAGAAGTCAGAGCTTAATCTTATCAGGACCCGTTTGTAGGTGATATTTTGCTTTTTATGTGCCGCTCTCAAAATTTTTTCTTTATCTTTGGATCTGGGAAGTTTGATTATGATATGTCTTGGCAACTTTCTCTTGAGGTCTATCTTATATGGAGTTTGTTGCGCTTCTTGGATGAAAATATCCTCATTTTTCATGATATTTGGGAAGCCTTATGCCATTAATTCTTCAAGATTAAGATTCTTTCTGTACATTTTTTTTTCCTTCTTCTTCTGGGATTCCTAATATGCATGTATTATTCCTCTTGATGGTGTCCCACATAACCATTAGGCTTTCCTCATTTTTCTTCCATCTTTTTTCTGTTTGTTCCTCATAATAAGTAATATCAAAATTTTGTCCTCTCTTTTGTTGATTCTTCCTTCCATTGTTTCAATTTTACTTTTGTGTTCCTTCCACTGAGTTATTTATTTCTGGTATTTTGTTGTTAAGCTTCTGAATTTCTAGTTCCTGCTTCCTTAAGGATTCTATTTCTTCATTTGTCATTTTGTTCTTGTATTGTTTTCCTGAATTCTTCTAGTCTTTTTTTTTTTTCGTGTCTTCTTTGGTCTCTTTAAGGAGACTTAATACTTGCTTTTTGAAATCTTTTTCTGCTAGTTCTATTATCTGTTTTTCCTCAAAGACCTTTTCTATCCTTTTATTTTGTTTGTTTGCTTAAGCCATTTTTCCTGTTTTTTTATATGATTTGTACTTGACAGCTGTCTTTGAAGTATTAAGGTTTTATTTATTTTTTTATTTATATATATGTTTTTTGATCATGTTTGTTTGTCTTTTTCTCTGGATTGGTTCCTTTTCTGTGTATTTTTAAAATTGTTTTGTATTATTGGTCTATGTATGACTTTGGTGCTTTCAGTTGGCTGGGTGTGCTTTCCTCTCACTGGTGGGTCTTGTGAGCAGCACGTATTATGGGGACCTATATTGTTAGGCGTGTTTGGCTTCCCTTAAAATGTTGCATGGTGGTGTGAGAGCAAGTCTCTTCCCTGATGTGAGTCACCAGTTGTCAGATGGTGAGGATCCTTACACAGCTCATGAGGGATAATGTGGCTGCTCCATGTTGGCACAAGCAGTTAGTGTGGCCCCTTGAGAGCAGGATGGATTATGGGGTGGGGGCAGGTGGGTGGAGTGTAGAAGACTATGCAGTGGGAGAGGGACCAGTAGGTAGGGCAATGAGGCCCCCTTGGCCAGGGAGGGGCTGGTGGTCAGGGTGCTAAGGCTCACACTGCCTGGGAGGGTCCACTTGGTGGGGCACCAGGCCTGGGTTGCTGGAGAGGGTCCTGTGGATGGATGGGGAGGCCTACTTGGCCAGGGAGGGGCTAGTGGGCTGAGTGCAGTGGCTCACTTGACCTGAGAGAGGCTGGTGGGCGCAGGGCAGAGGTCCACGTATAGTACAGAAAGGATGAAGTGGAGCCAGTGCTGGTTTACGCAGATGGCCTGTGCCTCAGGGAGGTGAGGGAGAAGAAACGGTCTACATGCATTTGCACAGCTGGTCTGTGCCTTCAGGAAGGGAGGGTGGCAAAGTGGAGCCTGTGCAAGTTTGTACGGATGTCTTTCACCTCCAGGAGGGGCAGAGGGTGGAGCCAATTCTGTGCGTGTTTTCGTGGAAGGCCCATGCAGAAGAGAGGAGTGAACTGGAACCTACATGAACAGGAGGGGAGGGAGGTTTGCATGGGGCTGGTGGGAGGATACTGAACTGAGCGGAATCCATTGCCATTGAGTCAATTCTGGCTCATAGCAACTCTATAGGACAGAGTAGAACTGCCCCACAGGGTTTCCAAGGAGCAGCTGGTAGATTTGAACTGCTGACCTTTTTCGTTAGCAGCTGAGCTCTTAACCACTGCACCACCAAGAGGGTACTTCTAGTTATTTCTCTTCAGGTTGACTATTCAATGGACAATGGTGTCCAAATGAACAGGCCCTACTGCTGACAAGCAGTCTATGCACTAATTCCTAACTTCCTCCTTTCTCTGCAGGTGCCAGAGGGACTGGGGCTCACGCCCACCCTTCTGTACTTCTCCTTTGCTCCTCTGCAAACGTGCACTTTCCATCTCTTCTGTCTCCTACCCTCAGGCTGCAACAGTTCAGTCAGCCTCACTTTGCTCAAAGCTATGTCACTCTCATGCATCACCCTCTTGGGGGTGCCTAGTCCCAGGACATGCCCTGCCCACCTAATCATTTCTTTCCAGGGTTGTTTACACAGTAGCTCTACCACCTGCTGTATTCTCCTTGGGGTTGCCCTCCTGGGTTTGTCACCCTGGGTTGTTGCTTGATGCTATCTCAAAATGATAATGCTGCACTGTGTTGGCAGGCAGCGTGTGAATGATCTGCGAATCTCTGTTTTCCCACTGGTCTCATTCTCTCTATCTCCTTCTAATTCCCAATGGTCTCATTCTCTCTATCTCCTTCCAATAGTACTCGGTCTGTTTCTTCAACTCTCCTTTTGATGTTCTGGGTTCTAAGGTCATTGTTTGTGTCTGTTTTACTTAGTTTCTTG
Organism: Trichechus manatus latirostris; assembly: GCF_000243295.1. Taxonomy (NCBI): domain Eukaryota; kingdom Metazoa; phylum Chordata; class Mammalia; order Sirenia; family Trichechidae; genus Trichechus; species Trichechus manatus. Next base: position 173,214 of record NW_004444134.1, on the reverse strand, counting down.
AGTCTTTGTTGTAAGGAGTTGTTAAGTTGTGTCTGTTTAAGCCACCTTCTTAACCAGAACTCTCCATAATATAATTTTAAATATTTTATTATAGTGGAAGCAGCCCACATAGGCAATAGTGCCTAGGACTCATGGAGTCATAACACAGCCCTCATTCTGACCCCTACTGAGCTATATCTCAGAGAATGCCCATGCTTTCTTCAAGGGAGCTGCTTGCCCTGGACCCAGTGCCAGTCTCCAATACCACTCATCTACCCCCACTTAGTGGGAAGTGTTGGTTCAGTAGAAGAATTCTTACCTTCCATGCAAGATATTCAGGTTTGATTTCTGGCCAGTACACCTCATGTGCAGACATCACCCATTTGTCAGTGGAGGCTTGCAGGTTGCTGTGATGCTGAGCAGGTTTCAGCAGAGCTTCCAAACTAAGATCGTCTAGAAAAAAAAGGTATGGTGATATACTTCCAAAAATCAGCCAATGAAATCCTTATGGATCACAATGGTCCCATCTACAACCAATCATAGGAATTGTGCAGTACTGGGCAGCGTTTTGTTCCATCATGCATGGTGTTAGGGCCAACTCGATAGCAGCTAACAACAAATCCCACTTAATGCCAAACCAAACCCTCCTGACTGCTTGCTCTGTAAAACACAGTTCTTGAAATTTGTTCTAAGCATAAAAATAGCTGGTTTGTCTCTAATATATATACGTATATATGTATATGTATATTTGTGTGTGTGTATGTATACGTGTGCGTGTGTATATATGCTTAACTCCTGGTCAAATGCCACAGAGATATATAAAAAAAAGGGACTGTGGAACTGACTGGGAAGTCCAAACAAAGGCTTTTAAGAAGATAAACAGTTATAAGTCATTGTTCATAACCCTATCCAGAGTAGTGAGTGTGGTCTCGGGACTGGAGTCTGTAATGACAATGTCGATAACTTAGGCTACCTAGGGCAAGTGTCTTCACTGAGATGCCTGTGCACTCCAAAACCCTGAGCCACAGGGAGTCAGCTCACTGAGTCACTTCCCTTCCTATTCTGGGCAATGATAGTTCACCAAGAACCTCAAAAACCTGGAATATGTACAGGGCAAAAACTTCTAGGAAGAGAAAATTGTATCACTACTCTGAGACGTGATCTAACAGAGTGTGGTGGAGGGGAGAAGTTCTCAACTGGAAAGGAGAAGATGCTAGCCTTGACTCTGATACTAGCTAGCAGCTTAACCTTGCAGTACGGCCTACTTAATTTCTCTTACCCTCTTTTTTTCATCATGCGAGGAGAAGAAACATTCCAGCTCTAATTTTATATGATTCTAAGGAGGAAAATATGAAAACAACAACAGATTAAAGATATATTTAAACGAATTTCATGTTTACCCCAACTTATCCATTCCCATCCACAGCCTCCTCCAAGGCCAGCTCTATCAATCAGTCCAATTCAGAAAACTGCCCTTAGAATATTAACGAACCATATACTTAGTTTCACTGCACCAGCCAAACGCTGAATGCAATGAAAATGATGTGTGGCCAGTTCAGGAAACTTGAAATTCCCTAAGGACTTGGGCAGAGTTTAGCAAAGATTGCCCTGAGAATGGAGACTGCTAATTCAGTCAGTGGGAAGTGGCAGTATTGCCAAAGCCAGAGGATGGAGAAGCCTTATGCAGTTGGAATAAAAATAAGGGAGGTGTAGAACAAACTCCTTAACTTCATGGAAAGTACAATGGGAGTTCTAAGAAATAACCCACAGCTGATATCTCACAACTAAGAAGTAGCTTTTGTATCAGCTTGCCCCTGTAATGCCAGATGGTGACCCTGGTTAAGAGTTGACTCGGAAGGAGGGAAACAACCTATAGCATTGACAAAATCATTCATCCTGAAGATTCTTCATTTAAATTCTGGTTGCCATTAACTTCTGACACAAATAATGACAATATCCTCCTGCATTGGTTCCATTGTCTGGTTTAGATCTTTCAACAATACTAAGAAGACCAGGAGATAGTAAAATTATTCCCCTCTGGAAGATGAGGGCCCCAATGCCCAGCATGGTCAACGACTAAGCTTAAGGCCAAGCAGTAATTTGGGTGGATCTGTACCTAAAACCTCTATCTCCAGGCACAAACCAATAAGCTAAGTGTGATGATTACTTCTCTTAGTAATTCCAAAATAAGGAGATATTTTGGCTACATATCACTGCAGAGTCTTAAGGATAAATGAAAACCAGTCATAGAAATACTAAAGGAGCTGAAATTCTGGTGTCATCTTCACTGCCACTTGCAATTGTAGCTGCAGTGTCACGGTATATAGACTCGGTCTTTGATTGAAGAACAATTTACTTATAAAACAAGAATGTTTATATGTATCTTTCCATTTAGTTAAAAATTGAAATATAAATAAAACCAAAAATAAAATTAGGTTGAATAAATATGTTATCAGTTGTTTCATTTTTTTCCAATATCAAATGGTTTTTCATTTCTATGAA
>NW_004444134.1:144445-170633 GCF_000243295.1 Trichechus manatus latirostris | reverse complement strand
ATTATTATAATATTATTACTAAGAGACTTTCCAGCTAGGGTTCTTTCTTCAAGATTCTTTATGGTGCATATTTTTTAAATCGCCTCTTCTTTATATGTGTAATTTCTTTTGCTGGATGATTTTCTCACTTGTCTTTTTAAACTCTACCTTCACAGATTTGGTCTCAGGCCGGAGCAGTTTCTATATTCTTCGATTTTAATGTCCCCAGTGAAAAATAGAATCTGTCTGGTTCATGGAACTGTAGCTCTAGAGATTCGTTTGTTAAGAAGAATAATCAGGAAGGATTGGACAATCAATGAGAAAATGAATTTAACGTTCACTGAAATAGCATTTAGTAGATAATGTGGTTTTTTGTTTGTTTTTTAAAAATTTTTAAGCCAGAGGTTAAAGATAACTCCTCTTGATAAATTTGAGATGAATTCACAAAACAAACAAAAAAACAAAAAAACCCACTTCATTACAAGCCTGAGTAGGTATGTGGAACACAAATGGTTTTTCATTTCTTTGAAGTACATTCTTTAAGCTTGCGTAAAGTCGATAAGGCTGAGAGTTGTGCTGTATTCCATTGGGCTTTCTGTTGGAGAAAACATTTAGATGGAAAAAAACAACATTCAGAATTATTGTAATAAGGTTTACTGGCTTTTCTGTGAATTTCTTTTAAAAAGTTGGATTACAGATAATACAGATGCAAATAATACATTGTGGACATTTTGAAAATGGAAAAAAAAAAGGTTTAAATTACCCATAATCTAGGGATGGTACGCAGCGGTTTAGAGCTACAGCTTCTAGGTCAGCAGTTTGAATCCGCCAGCTGTTCCTCGGAAACCCTATAGGGCAGTTCTACTCTGTCCTATAGGGTTCCTATGCGTCAGAATCTCCTCAACGGCAACGGGTTTGGTTTTGGTTTTTACAATCTAGGGATACTACTATTAATATTTCACTTTTTGCTTTTTCATAAATACATGATGTAAATAGAAGTTTTTATAAAAACAAAACAACACTATAAATATTATTTTGTATTGTGCACTTACCAACACAGCATTGATATTTTTCATATGGTTAAGTATTCATCTATAAAATTTTTGATGGCTGCATAAATCCTTCATTGTATGAAAGTACCCTAATATATTTAGCCAGTCCCCTATTTTTTGATTGTTTCCAATTATTCACTATTTAAGCAATACTGTGATAAATATTGGAGCCCTGATGGCACAGTGGTTAAGAGCTCAGCTGCGAACCAAATGTTGGCAGTTTGAATCCACCAACCGCTCCTTGGAAACCCCATGCGGCAGTTCTACTCTGTCCTATAGTGTTGAAATCGACTTGACAGCAACGGGTTAGGGTTTTTTTTTTTTTGATAATAAGTATTATATACAGACAGCCCCGGGATTATGAACAAGTTCTGTTCCTAAGTCTGTCTTTAAATCAAATTTGTGCATAAATCCCAACAGTTAAGTACGGTTTGTATCTAACGTCAATTAGTCAAATAATTTGTCCTAGTATATAGTATATAGTGTACCTTTCTATGCATAAAAAAATTAAACACTTCCAGATACACTAAAACATCTTTAACATAACACAGTAATAATAATGTTTTGATACGCGTTGCAAAGTAGCTCCCATTTGTTACTATGAACGGTAGTATGCACCTTCTCCACAGTTGAAGAGATAATCTACAGGGCAACCGTTATCCAAAATACTCAGAAGATTCTGTTCTATAAAATCTTTGAGACCAATTAGATAGATACTTTATTGTAGACTCTGAACTAAACAATCTACTCACACCACCAGCTCGTATTTTTGCTGGATGTTGAACCTTCCTCAGCAGAGGCCGGGAGGGTTAGGAGGGTGGGTAGGATGGTGTTGGGGCCAGACAGATCACTTCCTCAACAGACCTGTCAACCCCACACACCAACTATGAGGCCCCTGCCTTGGGGTGCAAGGGAGAAAGTGCGGCTCAGGATGTGCCAAGAGGGAGCCTGGGGCCCAAGGGTTGGCAAGAGAACGGAAGTTCTCGGGGCCCCGGAAACCTTATGAACATACAGAGGTCAGGAATCTAAGACTGCGCCCCCTCCCTCCTTCCAGTCACCAAAAGGCCATGAAATCCCACATGTGTAAGGTAGGGGAAACAGAAGCCCAGAAAGGTGCTGCGATTGCCCCGGGCTGCACAGCACGGAGGACCCAAAGGGATGAGGTGGGGCAGAGCTGGGTAAGGGGGCGCCACGAAGGCCCTGCAGTTTGCCCGCCGTGATGCTGTGACCGGTTGTAGTCTCCTAACAGAGCGCAGCACCCGCATTCTGGCTGCGGGCCGCCACCACCTGCAGACTGGGCAGGCGGAGCTGAGCAGTGGTGCTTGGGGCACGTGGATGGTGAGGCCAGCCCTTTCCGAGCTCCTAGGGAGGAGGGTTCTTGTAAGCTCTTGGCTTGTAGTTGTGGGCCGCAGCTGGGCTCACCATGTTGCAGCGGTCAGCCCGCAGCCAAAGGCTGCCCAAGGCATTGCTGGGGCAAGTGCGCACTCAGGAGAAGCGTGTCCTGTGGAGCCCAGCCTGAACACCGAGTCAGTTTTTTCGTGATAGCCTTTCGTGACTATGGTTGTATGTAAGTCAGACGTTTGTAAACCCTGTGGACTACCTGAATATACATTTTTGGGTGTATATGTCATTTTTCTCCGTAAGATTAAATTTGTTACAAGTTGAATTGATGGATGTTCCAAATGTTTGATGCCTACTGCTTAATTACCCACCACAAGGGCTGTATGCTTTTTCTATTTCTAACAGCAGTGGATAAGTAGATTCAGTGTTCTGCAGTGTGCCCAACACTGGACGTTGGAGTGAGTGTTTATCAATCATTTATCAATATTATGGGCAAAAACAGCATTTTACTTTTGTCCTGTGCCAAGACCCTCATTTTTGGTTGATCCTTTAAGTAACAGGAAAGAAGGCAAAACTCAAATAGACTAGCAGTACTTTCGGAGCTGTGTTTCTTATATGAGCAAAGAGCAACAGCCTCTCTCTGCTGTAGATGACATGTGGGTCAGTGATAATGGGGGGATAGCCACAGGGCAAAAAAGCCAAAAACAAACCCGTTGCCATCGAGTCAATTTTGACTAGAACTGCCCCATAGAGTTTGCAAGGAGCAGTTGGTGGATTCGAACTGCCCATCTTTTAGTTGGCAGCCAAGCTCTTAACCACTATTCCACCAGGGCTTCAACAGGGCAAAAAGGAATTACTAATAAAGAAAAAATAGAAATGGTGCATTTGGGATGACTGGCCCAAGGCAGCTCTCTAAGTTTCTGTGTACCCAGCATGGCACTGGCAGTAGAGGGGTTTCTTGCCACCCAAAAGTGGCCTGGAGGTAGTGAAGGGCATTAGACAGCTATGATTGACCTTCTTATTGGAACATGATCCTGGAGGGAGCGGGAGAGGGCCTGATGCGGCTGAAAACAAGTTTCTGCCAACAGGTGAAATGACCACTCAAAGATAAATCCAGTTATAGAACATAAAGTTACATTAGTTGTCCTCACAGATTTGAGGTCCAAAATTCAAAACTCCTGCTTGATTGTAATTGTTCATCCTAAACTACTCTTTTCCCCATTGCAGATTAAATTCCCTGGAGCCCTGGGTTTCTGGGAGCATGGAGAGAGGTCAGTGGGTGTTGTGAGAGACCTAGGTTGGTAGGATGTTATATGTGGCTGTTCTTTCAATATTTCTCTTTCCCATTTGACTCTATGGACCTTAATTCTCTAATTTTGTTTTGTAATCTTAGATGAGTAAAGAATTCAACTCCTTCTCTCTGCTCTCCCAAGAGATTTCTCTCTAAAATGATTCACCATACTCCCCTTCACAATCTTAGTGTGTGAGTGAGTAACTATCCTACAGGAGTCTATATAGTTTCTTTTCTGCTCTGTGGTGTCTGAAAACATGGGAAATGAGACCTAGAGTGTAGCAGGTGGAGGGAAATCAACATACCCAAGAAAGTTTCCAGAAACTTTTTCCTTTTCCTTTCATTTTTTTCTCCTTTGCTTTTTGAATGGTAAAATATGTGTGTTTACTAATCAAACATGTATACTTTGGGAAGAAACCCTGAGTTAAAATTCTGTTTAGGTTTATCCAGGCTCACTATAGAAAAGAATGGAGAGCATAAGAATGAAACACAATCTTTTTAATAAGAGATCGTGAGTTTCCAATGGAGGATCTGGGAACAAAATTGAAAAAGGTTGAAGCATGCGAACGTAAAGTTCCAGTCAATAAAGAGTGTTCCCCCAACTTCATAAGTCACCCTCCATGAACTACTTACAGGGTGTCCCAGAGCATCTCACTCTGGACACTGCCTGTCACTACTTCTATCCAGGTGTCAGCATTGACAGGACTTCAAGCTTTGTAGGAAGAGGAAGTGGAAAAGGGAGCGAGGACGAGAAGAGTGAGGCAACATCAGCTATTTTGAAAGGAGGGGACTTGTATGGACTAGTTATTTTTGAATGTGCAACAGCAGTGGGGTGGGGCCACCACCTTCATCTCCTCCCTCCTTTGCTTCCCTCAATCTCTACCCATCTGTCTCTTTCCTGCAATCTAGGATCCTCCTAGACAATGTTCCCGATTTGCTACATCCACTTTCTTCTGGTCACCATACTTAATAAAGATCCCTGAGCAAAAATCCAAAAGAATGAATATGTCTTCCCAAGAAGCTAAAGGGCCTTCTTGCAGGATCCAGTCCAGCCACTACTGCACATAGTGAAACCTGTCTCTGTGTTTTAGCCCCTCCAGGGACTTTTACTGGGAGGCCAGGGGATCCAGAATCAGTCCATGTGGTTCAGCATTCAGATCCCCACTTCTCTGTTGTGCGTCTTTAAGAAAGTCACTTACCTTCTCTGAGCCTCAGGTTCCTCATATGAGAAATGGTGGCAAGAAGTGGTGTTCTCTTGGGGACAAAGAGTAAACTCTTAAATCAAGATGATGCTTGCAAAGCACTCTGTACAGGGTAAAGCAATTCTTTTGGCTTTACTATTATTACTGTGAAGCCTTTTCTAACTCAATTTGTATTCCTAAGATAAAATAGCTGAAAAATGGAATTGTGATTATTCTATGTAATAGTTCTTGCTTTGAGTAAGACTGCACAATTGTCCGAGCTCAGAAAAGAAAGAAATTCCTCCTAGGCCTTCTGCTTGCTCCCTCCCCCTGTCGGCTCTCTGCTGGAGCAATGTGGGTGTCCCCAGCCTGTCAGGCCTCCACCCCTCCTCTGGGCAAGACAGGCAGTATGGAATAGAGAAGAAACATAGCTTTTTGGAACCAGGAAGACCTCAATTCGAATTCTGGCTGAGTCACACTATTAGCTGAATGGCCTGGGGCATGTTTTCTAACTTTATGAGCCTCAGCATCATCATCATAAAATGGGGCTAATGATCCTTCCTTGTTGTTGTGTTGGATTAAAGCTATGGAGCTGCAGTAGCTGGTGCATAGTAGGTGCTCAGTAAATGGCAGCCTTAAGCACTGTTGTGAGATCAGTGGTGGTTCAGTGGAGACCCAGGTTTGATTTCCCAGCCAATGCACTTCACATGCTGCCACCACCCATCTGTTAGTGGAGGCTTGCATGCTGCTGTGATGCTGAACAGGTTTCAGCAAAGCTTCCAGACTAAAAAGGACTAGGAAGAAAGGCCTGGCAATCTACTTCTGAAAGTCAGCTAATGAAAACCCTATGGAACACAGTGGTCCAATCCCCAACTGATCATGGGGATAACACATGACTGGACAGCATTTCCTTTCATTTTGCATGAGGGCTCCGTTAGTTGGGGACCAAACTGACAGCAGCCAACAACAATAACAACGACATCACTGTTGTGGGATTCCTGCTGTAGGGCATCGAGTGCACCAAGCACAGGCAGGCCCCAAAGCCCCCAGCTCAGCCAGGGCTAAGGAGTGGGCTGCAGACCCACCCCTCCCTCAGAGAACTGAAAGGGGCTTCACTGTTAATGCAAGGTTGCTCCTGGAAGGAAACTGGAACATTTTCCTTCGGACTACAGGTTTCTAAACATACTTCAAACAACTTATTAGCTTATATTAGAAAAGGAGTGTGGTAGAATAGGGACTACTATGCTGGGAATGGAAGTACCTGGGCTTTCACAGGGACTGGTCCACTAATTTGATGGCTGGCCTTGATTAAATCTCTAGGTTTTTGTTTTGTCATGGACAGAAGGAAGGTACAGGACCAGATGATCTCTAGGATCCCTTGCCAGTTCATGATTCTGTATTGTATATTTCTCATTCTCTTACCCTCCCACACTGATTTTAAAATGAACCATCTCAAGAATCTTTTCTCTTCACCCAACAAGAGTTAAATTTCCCCATTATTATTTGGTTTTTTCCATATCCATTGTTCTTTTAAAATGTAAAATTAATATATGTTTATTACATAAGGCCTGGAACTTGTAGAAAAGTAAATTTAAAAAAATAATTTAGGGTCTGGTGTGAGTAATTGAAGAGGTATTTCCCACTCAATACCTGTTAAATACTCCCACCATGGTAACCTTTAGCATGACTTCAAACATTAGCAGAAGACATCAAGGAACCACATAGTATAGACAAAAACAGTAAGGGAATCATGGACCCAGGGCATCCACGTGGAAGATGCTGTTGGCTAACCCAACTCCCACCATCCTTCCTTTCCTACCTATGCTATAGATATCAGTATTGAGTGTTGTCAGCCTATCTTGCATCCAGGGATGGCCATGTGACACAGTGCTGGGCAGTGAAGAGAAAAAGGAAGTCTACCAAGAAGTTCTGTGAAAGATTTGTTACTTTACTAAAACGGATGGCGAACACTGGCACCACCTTCTCTCTTTCTTCTTTCCTTGACTGCAAATGTGATTGATGCCTGGAGCTGCAGCAGCTCTCTTGCAGTCATGAAGGAAAGACAATGAGGATCATAGAAACACTGGTTCTGACAGAGTTGAGCTCCTGCACCAGCCTTTGCACTGCTTACCTCTACACTTTATGTTATTCCCTTTATTAAATATCTTTATGCATAAGTCACTATTAGGCATGTTTCTTATTACAGCTGAAAGCATTCCTGATGTCTTTCAGTTCTTCAGAAACGTAATGAGATTTTCAAGACTCAGGTAAAATATTTTTAATGTTTTCATACAGAAACAAATGAAAGTTAACTAACTTTTCTTTGCTGATTATGTAATAACTAGGCTCTCCCTGCCAAGTATCTTTAAATTTTGTTGTAGAAATACTCCCAACAGCCTTCACAGTACTCCTTTTAAGTATTTCAGTGTAAATAATATTATCCTAATTAACCAAAAAGGAAACACCACATTGAATAAGGTAAATTGTGAATTTAATTAACACTGTAACATTCCATGAATTGTTTGCAATGAAAAAATTAGGAAACTTGACATTTGCTACCATGAATGTTTATATAATTATATAACTGGTTTCAGCTTCCTCAAATGGTTACCCTTTCACATACCATCATGACAATGGGAAGGACAGGCATTTTATTTTATTACTTTTGGTCAAAGGCATATAGGACAAAAGTTTACCTGTAACTATCAAATGTCTCATAGGAACATCATCCAGGAATCTCTGTGTTTACAAATTAGAAGCTGCCACTTTTTAAAAGCTGTGTTATGTTTTAAAATAAATTAAAATTGTAGAAGCTCTAAGAAAAGATGGGTGATATAAAAAATAATCTTGAAGAAGGAGAAAGTCAGGAAAGTCAGAAGTAATAAAGGAAAATGTTGATAAAATTTACTACATAAAATTTTTAAACTTTTACATAAAAAAAATACACAAAGCCAAAAACTAAGCAATACACTGGGGAAAACTTTTGCAATACATGTGATAGACCACGGACTTCTTTCCTTATTATATAAAGAGCTCTGCCATCTCAGTAAGAAAATGATAAATAAGTCTACTAAAAAATATCGGAGAAAAAACACAACAAAATGACAGCAGTAAACACATACCTATCAATAATCACACTGAATATAAACGCCTTAAATGCACAAGTAAAGAGACAGAGAGTGGCAAAATGGGTAAAAAAAACACGACCTATCAATGTGCTGTCTACAAGAGACACACCTTAGACACAAAGATAAAACTAAGCTAAAAATCAAAGGATGGAAAAAATATATCAAGCAAAAAATAACCAAAAAGAAGCAGGAGTGGCAATTTTAATCTCTGAAAAAATAGACTTTAAGACAAAACCCACCATAAAAGCTAAGGGAGGACATTATATAATGATTAAAGGGTCAATCCACCAAGAGGATGTAACCATAATATATATGCACCAATGACAGGGGTGTCAAAATACATAAAACAAACTCTAATGGCATTGAAAAGAGAAATAGACAGTTCCACAACGATAGTAGGAGACTTCAACACTCTATATTTGGTGAAGGACAGAACAACTAGAAAGGAACTCAAAAAAGACACAGAAGATCTAATTGCCACAATCAACCAACTTGACCTAATAGAGATATACAGAACGTTCCACCCAACAGCAACAAAGTATACATTCTTTTCCAAAGCACATGGATCATTCTCCAGAATAGACCACATTTTAGGCCACAAAGCAAGCCTCAATAAAATCCAAAACATCGAAGTAATACAAAGCATTTTCTCTGATCACAACACTATAAAAGTTGAAATCAATAAAAGGAAGAGCAAGAAAAAAAAAAAACAAAACACCAATAACATGGAAACTGAATAACACCTTGCTTAAAAACCAATGAGTAATAAAAGAAATCAAGGATGGGATAAAAAAATTCCTAGAATCAAATGAGAATGAAAACACATCTTACTAAAACCTTTGGGACACAGCAAAAGTAGTACCCAGAGGACAATTTATAGGAGTAAATGCACATCAAAAAAGAAGAAAGGGTCAAAATCAAAACATTAACCCTACAACTCGAACAAATAGAAAGAGAGTAGCAAAAGAAGCCCACAATCACCAGAAGAAAGGAAACAGTGAAGATTAGAGTAGAAATAAAAGAAATAGAGAACAGAAAAACCACAGACTGAATCAACAAGACCAGAAATTTGTTTTTGAAAGAATCAACAAAATTGACAAACCGTTGACCAAATTGACAAAAAAAAAGCAGAAAGGAAACAAATAACCCATATAAGAAATGAAATGGGTGACATTACAACAGAATGAACTGAAAAAAAAAAGAATCATGACAAAATACTATGAAAATTGTACTCCAACAAATTTGAAACAGAGGAAATGTATAAATTTCTAGAAACACCAAAACTAACAGAAACTGATGTAGAAAAACTGAACAGATCCATAACAAAGGAAGTGATTGAAGAGGTAATCATCGCATCATCATAATAAAAAAACTCCCAACAAAATAAAAGCCCTGGTCTGGATGGCTTCACTAGAGAATTCAATCAAACATTCAGAGAAGAACTCATGCCAATACTGCTCAAACTATTTCAGAGTATAGAAAAGGAAGGAATAGTTCCAAATTCATTCTATGAAGCCAGAATAACCTTGATACCAAAGCCAGGCAGAGACATCACAAAAAAAGAAAATTATAGACCCGTATCCCTCATGAGTGTAGATGCAAAAATTCTCAGCAAAATTTTAGCCAATAGAATTCAATAGCATATCAAAAAATAATACATCATGACCAGGTGGATTCATACCAAGTATGCAGGATGGTTCAACATTAGAAAATCAATAAATGTAATCCACCACATAAATAAAACAAAAGAATCACATGATCATCTCAACAGAGCAGCAAAAGCATTTGAAAAAGTCCAACACCCGTTCCTGATAAAAACTTTCAGCAATATAGGAATAGAAGGGAAATTCCTCAGCATAATAAAGGGCATCTATACAAAACCAACAGCTAACATTATTCTCAATGGAGAGAGACTGAAAGCATTCCCCTTGAGAACAGGAACCAGACAAGGATGCCCTTTGTCACCACTCTTAAAATTCAACATTGGACTGGAAGCCCTAGCTAGATCAGTAGGTCAAGAAAAGGAAATAAAGGGCATACAAATAGGTAAGGAAGAAGTAAACTATCCCTATTTGCAGATGATATGATCCTATACGTAGAAAACCCCAAAGATTCCACAGGAAAGCTACTGGAACTAATAAAAGATTCAGCAAAGTAGCATGCTACAAGATCAACATAAAAAAATCAGTTGAATTCCTCTACACCAACAAACAGAACTTCAAAAAGGAAATCAGGAAAACAATACCATCTACAGTAGCCCCCCCAAAGATAAAATACTTAGGAATAAATCCAACCAGAGAAGTAAAAGATCTATACAAAGAAAACTGAAAAACACTACTGCAAGAAGCCAAAAGAGATGTACATAAATGGAAAAACATACCATGCTCATGGATAGGAAGACTCAACATTGTGAAAAAGTCAATACTACCCAAAGTGATCTACAGATATAATGCAACCTCAATCCAAATTCCAACAGCATTCTTTAATGAGATGGAAAAACTAATTACCAACACTAGGTGGAAAAGAAAGAGTTCCCGGATAAGTAAAGCAACACTGAAGAAGAACAAAGTAGGAGGCCTCACACTACCTGATCTCAGAACCTACTACACAGCCATAGTAGTCAAAACAGCCTGGTACCAGTACAGTGACAGACATAGATCAATGGAATAGAATTGAGAACTCAGATGTAAATCCATCCGCCTTCTTTTTTTTTTTTTTTAATGGACAGCTGATATTTGCTAAAGGGCGAAAGTCCATTAAATGGGGAAGAGACAGTCTCTTCAACAAATGATGCTGGCCAAACTGGATATCTATCTGTAGAAAAATGAAATAGGACCCATACCTCACACTGTACACAAAAACTAACTGAAAATGGATCAAAGCCCAATGCTAGGGACTCTAATATGTGACATAAATACAATACCAAACATAACTAAAAATGCACAAACAGCAGAAGATGAACTAGATAAATGGAACCTCCTAAAAATTAAACACTTATGCTCAACAAAAGACTTCTTCAAAAGAGTAAAAAGAGAACCTACAGATTGGGAAAAAATTTTTGCTATAATATATTCAACAAGGGTCTAATCTCTAAAATTTATAGAAAACTTCCAACACCTCAACAACAAAAAGACAAACAATCCAATTAAAAAATGGGCAAAGAATATGAACAGACATTTCACCAAAGAAGACATTCAGGCAGCTAACAAACAAAGAAGAAATGCCCGTGATCATTAGCTATTAGAAAGATGCAAATCAAAATAACAATGAGATACCATCTCACCCTGACATTACTGGCACTAATCAAAAAAACAGAAAATAACAAATGTTGGCAAGGTTGTATGGAGATTGGAACGCTTAATGCTGCTGGTGGGAATGTAAAATGGTGCAACCGCTATGGAAAATGGTATGGTGCTTCCTCAAAAAGCTAGAAATAGAAATACCATATGATCCAGTAATCCCACTCATAAGTATATATCCTAAAAAAATAAGAGCCATGACAAGAATAGACATATGCACACCCATGTATGCATTATTTACAATAGAAAAAAGATAGAAACAACCTAAGTTCCATTAACAGATGAATGGATTAACAAACTGTGGTTCATACACAGAATGGAATACTGCACAGTGATAAAGAATAACGACGCATCTACGAAACATCTCACAACATGGATGAATTCAGAGGATGTTAAGCGAAGTGAAATAAGTCAATCACAAAAGGACAAATATTGTATGAGACCACTATTATAAAGTAACAACAACAAAAGGTTTACACAGAAAAAAGAAACAAACATTCTTTGATGGTTACCAGGGAAGGAGGGGGAAGGGAGGGAAAATTACCAAATAGAAGACACTTATTAATATTGGTGAAAGGAAAGGCAATACACAATATAGGAGAAGTCAGCACAACACGACCAAGGCAAGAGAGACCACTGAAAGGAACACAAGAATAAAGGGCAACTACTGTAACTACTATACCATAGACAATCCTGCAACAATAATATTAACAAACAATAATTTATGAATGGATGCATAGGTAGATATATAGCCATGAGACGCAGGATAATGTAAGGGAGCACAGCCAACAGCAGATACAGGTTTGGTGGTTGTCATGGATTGAGTTGTGTCCCCCAAAGATACCTGTATCAGTTTGGCTAGGCCATGATTCCCAGTATTGTCCACCATTTTGTCATCTGATGTAATTTTCCTATGTGTTGTAAATCCTATCTCTATGATGTTAATGAGATGGGATTAATGTCAGTTATGTTAATGAGGCAGGACTCAGTCTATGAGATTTAGTTGTGTCTTAAGCCAATCTCTTTTGAGATATAAAAGAGAGAAGCAAGCAGAGAGACAGGGGGACTTCATACTACCAAGACAGCAGCTCTGGGGAGCAGAGTGCATCCTTTGGACCCAAGGTTCCTGCACAGAGAAGTTCCTAGACCACAGGAAGATTGATAACAAGGATCTTCCCCCAGAGTTGACAGAGAAAGCCTTCTCCGGGAGCTGGCGCCCTGAATTTGGACTTCTAGCCTACTAAGAGAATAAACTCTCAGAGAACAAACGTCTGTTTGTTAAAGCCATCCACTAGTGGTATTTCTGTTATAGCAGCACTAGATAACTAAGACAGTGGTGAATGTTTCTACGTACATGAGTGTAGGTGCTCCTCATATATTAACATTGACAATAGAGAACACAAAGGGCACAGTCAGGGAAACCCCTTAGACATTAACTCAAAACTTGGCAGGATAAAGTTCTTAGGCTTGAAGGCAAAGGACTATAGACTCGGGGGACATCTATGTCAGTTGGAACAACATCTTTCATAAAGACAATGTTCTGCATCCTACTTTGGTGAGTAGTGTCTGGGATCTAAAAGCTTTCAAGCAGCCATCTAGGATACAACTACTGGTCTCTTCCCATCTGGAGCAAAGGGAAGTGAAGAAAACCAAAGACTCAAGGGAGCAATTAGTCTAAAGGACTAATGGACAATGTGAACACAGCCAACATGACCCCAAGACCAGAAGAACTAGATGGTGCCCAGCTACCACTACCAACCGCTCTGAACGGGATCACAACAGAGGCTTCCAGACAAAAATGTAGAACAAAAAATCAAATTCACAAAAAAGCTCAAACTTACTGGTCTGATAGAGACTGGAGGAACCCCCAAGACTATGATCCTAAGACACTCTTCTGACCTAGAACTGAAACCATTCCCAGAGACTACTTTTCAGCCAAACCATAAACAAGCCCATAAAATTACAATAACACCCGAGAGGAACATGCTTCTTAGAACAATTATATGAGAGCAAAAGGGCAATATCTGCCCGAAAGCAAAGATGAGAAGGCAGGAAGGGATTAAAAATTGGGACAAAAGGAAATGGGGAACCTAGTACAGAAATGGGGAGAGAGCTGACATATTTTGTGGAATGAAACCAAGGCCATGAAATGCTTTATGTACAAACTATTGAATGGGAATCTAATCTGCTCTGTAAACTTTCATCTAATGCACAGTAATAATATAAAAAAAAAAATCAGAGCGTATCAACAGCCAGGGTCCCTGGGTGGCACAAATGGTTTGTGCTCAGCCACTAATCGAAAGATTGCCAGTTCCAACCCACACAGTGGCTCTATGTAAAAAAGGCCTGGTGATCTGCTTCTGTAAAGACTACAGCCAAGAAAACCCTATGGAGCTCAGTACTACTCTGTAACACATGGGACCACCATGAGTTGGAATCAATTTGATAGCAACAGGTTTGTTATTTGTTTGTTTGTTTTGGGGGGAGAGTGGTTATCAACAACGAGTTCATGACAATAGAAATACAAATAACCCTCAAAGATGGGACAGATTTCTCAGGAACATTCATGATTAAAGAAATGCAAATCAAAATAACAATGAAATGTAACTGGCCATCTGTGTAACATTGGCGACAAAGCTTGATAAAACACAGTACTGGCTACGGTTACCAGGCAGTATCCTGCAGTATTTGTGGGAGGATAAATTTGTACAATTCTGGTGGGCAATAATACAATTCTTGTCAGAATGTAAAGTGTACCCATCCTTATCCAGGCAATTTACCCTATGGATCTGTATTTTTAGGTACATTGACCTATATGTCGAAGGATGTGCATTGCAGCATTATTTGAAAGGCCAAAAAATAAAACAAACAAAAAATGGGAGGGGGTCTCCAAAGTCCATAAATAGAGAACTAAATAAATTAAGGAGCCCTGGTGGTGTAGTGGTTAAGCGTTTGGCTGCTAACCAAGAGGTTGGCAGTTTGAATTTATCAGCAGCTCCTTGGAAACCCTATGGGGCAGTTCCACTCCGTCCTATAGTCGCTATGAGTCAGAATTGACTCGATGGCAATAGGTTTGGTTTTTGGTAGGTAAATTAAAGAATATACATTCAAAGGAATATTTTGCAGCTAATAAACAGAATAAGGTAGATCTAAATGTGCTGATTTGGAAAGTTCTGCAAGTCGTATCGTGAAGTGAAAAAGCAAGATTCAGAACCATATACAAATACATACATACAGACACACATATACATGTATGTATTAATATTTGTATTTACATTTATTTCATTTGGGTATAAATTTGAAGGATTTAAATTACCGTCTGATATTGGAAATAGGTTTAAGAGGGCAGGCTCTGAAGGGAATGGAGTTTGTTGGGGAGTCTGAGGTACCCTTCACTCTGAGTCAGCATTGAACACAAGGACCAACTTGTCAACTCATGACTCCAGGGGGTCACTGGCTGGGGGAGGTAGGGGTGGTTCTGCTGGGCTGTGAAGAGTCCACTGGTTTCAGTGGTTTCAGTTCACATGAATTAGAAGCACACTTTACTAAAGGGTCATCCTCTGATAAGACACCAGTTGGAGGGGTTTCAATTTGACTTTGGGGAGCATCTAAACCTGGAGAACAAAGCCAAACCACACACACCGAGGTGAGTTTCATCGTCAAAACCATTGAAACTGGTTTGAATCCACCCGGTAGCAGAGAGGCAAAAATCTGTCAACAAGTTACAGCCCACTGCCTGGCTGAGCCTCTCTCCATTTGTAGATGTTGCAGGGAGGGGTGCAATTTTGCACTTAGTGCCTTGGTTTCTGGGCGGAACTTCTGATGTGCATCTCCTGTCCTGCTCTTCTTTCAACATGCTGCTCAAGTAGGAAGGCTCTTCACTGGGGGCTTTTCAGAACATGGAGGCTGAGAGTTCGCCAGCACTGCCTAAGAGTCTATGGAGTACTCATGGGACCTTCGGCTTGGGGGAAATTACTCCTTTGGAAAATTAAGTTTGCAGGAGTCTATTATGTAATTCCTTCTGTTCCCTCCAAAGAAAGTGCTTATCTTCACTCTAAAAAGGTGAGGAGCATTTTTATTTTCCAAGAGCAAACCAGGAAAAAGCCAAAATACATGCAGTACAAGTCACTTCTGGATGGAAAATGCATTACCTTTGTTTTATACTGACCCACAGAATGAAAAAATAACAAGGTTTTATTTTTTTGGTATGAAAGTTTGCTTCAAAAAATTTGGAAAACTATTAAGCCATTGTAAGTCATGATGATAAATAAACATGAATTGTACATATGGTTTAGCTTTTATAAGCACATTTAATTTAAAAAAGCTTAGGCTAGAATCTTGTATTCTTTTTTGGTTTAAGTCTTTCTTGTTTCCTTCCTTCCTCTTCTTGCCATTGTCTCCTTCTCTCCTTCTTTTCTTGCCTCCTCCTTCCCTCCCTTCTTCCTTCTCTTCTTCTCTCCTTCTATCCTTCATGCTCTTGACTACCTTTCTTTTGTTTGTGAACACGCTATGCATCTACTCAATGTCAAAGACTCTAGTAGGCACTGGAAATACAAAATTGTGCAAGTAAGATTTGATTTCTGTCTTTAAGGAGTGTGGCATACAGCCATTCCACCATCTTCCTTGTACCAAAAAACAAACAAACAAACAAAACCCGTTGCCATCAAGCCAATTCCGACTCATGGCGACCCCATGTGCTAAAGAGTAGAACTGATCATAGGGTTTTCTTGGCTGTAATCCTTATGGAAACAGATTTCCAGGCCTTTCTTCCATGCCACTGAACCACCAACGTTTAGGTTAGTAGTTCAGCACAAACCGTTTGTGCCACCCAGAGGCCTTCTTCCTTCCTAAGAAAACCTCAATTATGTTCTAAGAACAATCCATCCAGCTCTAGGGAGTGACTCACAATTGGCTCAAACAAAGCACAGTAGTTCATTCCCTTTGCCAGAGCTTCCCTTAGGAGAGAACTTGTGGCCCAGGGGTGGCCAATGAGATATAAGAGGAAGTCTGCTGGTGGCTACTCAGAAATACCCCTTACCCTGCTAAAGGATAGAGGTGCAAGAGGAGAAAATCCTCCCTCTCTTCTTGCTTAGGACCTGTAACAGTAAGCCATGAACCCTTGGTAGATGGCAGAGTAGGATGACAGAAAGAACCTGCCACTCAATGGTGATGAAACACCGTGGGCCCAGCTATCTCTGCACTTCTTAAGTACTGTGTTTTATGCAAATAAAGCACGTGTTATACGTTTTTACCCTTCGTGCAATATTTTCCTATGTGTGCTATGTGCATTATATGTGTGAAAAAATATGGTAAACAAGAAATATCCTTATGTTTTAAACCAGGTTTGTTTAATACTTGTAGCCAATAAGCCTTTTTATATATAGACAGGCTTAAAATCCAGTGGGGAAAAACTATTAAATAGAAAAGTTACAATAAGCCTGTTAATTAAGGTTACAGAAATATGATCACAGAGCTCTGGTTACATGGAAGACTGCACAAGCCACCCTGCTCAAAGGCACTGGGGAAGCTTTGGGTGGAGAAGGGTACTGACTGAGTGAAAGGTGAGTGGGAAAGTGAGTGAAGCTAAAGAGGTGGGTGAGGCCGGGTGAGGAAGGGCTTTGTCCTCTCAGTCCTGGGCCGGTGTGCAGTATGTCAGCAGCATGCAAAAGGTGACTGCGGCAATCCCAGGGAATGTGGAAGGCTACTCTCCTTCCAAGGCCACAGGTGACTGCTCTTTAGAAAATGCTGACCTTGGGTTACAAGGGAGCTGGGGTTGGGTATGAAGAGATCTGAGAAAAATGGGGAAAACTAAAGCGGCATTGTTGTCATTTTGATGCCTCCTCCTAGGACCTGGTATCACAGCCAACATATGCTCTTCTTCTGGTCCAAATTCATTTTTCAGTGAAAACAGGAACATAGACCAATATAATAGTACATACCATTTACTGGGAGCCTTGGTGGTGTAGTGGTTGAGAACTCAGCTGGTAACTAAAAGGTCGGCAGTTCGAATCCACCAGCCACTCTTTGGAAACACAATGGGGAAGTTTTGCTCTGTCCTATAGGGTTGCTATGAGTCGGAATCAACTTGGCAGCAACTGGTATAGTATAGTACCATTTATTGAGCACCAGGAGGGGAAAAATGCTAAATTAGTTTTTCTGTCTTTTCCTGATAATGACCCCTCTGGGAGATATTATTCTTGCTGTGCAGTGATGGGGTGTTTTGGTCATGCCCTAGGACTGGAGCTGACAGCAGAGTCCACAGGGAAGCCCCTCACATGAGCCTCGAAGCTCAGGTTGGGGCAGTGCCTCGAGGCAGTCACGTCCCCTTTCCGGCCTGGGCAAGTGAGTCACATGCATGGCGGTGGCAGAGGTACTCTCCCCACTTCCCACCCCCCACCCTCCCCTTCAACCTTCCCAAAGTCGCTTCACTGACTGTCTCAGGTGGGCGAGGTGAGAGGGTCAGTGTTCCAGCAGCATTGTAGGCCCAGAGCTGGAGGGGTAAGGAGATGGTAAGGCATGAGAAGGGGTCCCTTTGGATTTGCAGGATGCTTTGGCACCCAGGAAGATGTCACAGAGGAGTGGCCACTCTGACCTGGCCAGGACTCTGGGGGCAGGAGCCGTCTCATCAGGCAGCAAGGTTGTAAATGCGCCGATATGTGGGGTGAGGATGGACAGCTGGGGTGGGGACTTAGTTTCCTGTCCCAGCCAGAGTGGTGAGCAAGCGTGCTGGCAGATGGAAGGAGAAGTGCAAAGGTTAAGTGGGCTGGATAAGTTATATGTGCTTTCAGATAGACCTGGATCTGAAGCTTGCTTGTGCTACTTTTGGTATCTTTCTATGTCTACTTCTGCTTACTTTCCTAATCTCTGAAATGGAGACCATAAACCTACCTCAGAGTTGATGCGAAAATTGACAGTAAGATAAGCCCGGCACAAAATAGCCATTCATAAAATAATATTTATTTTTACTTTTAATATTGTTTAATGCAGAGTTAAGGGAGCCCTGGTGGCACATGGTTAGGCACTTGGCTGCTAACTGAAAGGTCAGCAGTTCAAACCCACCAGCAGCTCCACAGGAAAAAAACTTGGCGATCTGCTCCAGTAAAGATTACAGCCTAGGAAACCCTATGGGTCACTATGAGTCAGAATCGACTAGATGGCACACAACCACAACAATGCAGGGTTAGGAAAAAAATATGTGTGTGGTTTTTGGAGGAATAGCTCATAGGCCGTATTTGTAAGCCCTCTGGATGTTTCCTAAGGGTTCAGACATGGAGGCTTCAGAACAGCACTGTCCCCTCCTCCAAGCCTGCGGAATAAGCACCATTCAGCACCCATCTGGATGGTAAGTAAAGCTAGGACAGAAATCAGTGCTTGGGAATCTTCATGTCACATTCCTATTTCACCCCTGATGTCAGGATGGCAGCTGACAGCCACCTCCCAGGGAAGTGAGGCAGGCACTGGTCCTCGGCCTGGATGGGTGCGGTTGAGTCAGGCCAGGTATGAGTCAGCCTTCTCTCCCTGAGGCAATTTTTGTGAAAGACCCTGTCAAGATGTTCATATGGAATCAGGACGAAGGTAAAGCTATTTCTGGAAGGCACTCTATTTTGCACTGCTGTTCCTCAGTGGAACCAGTAATTTTAAAGAAGCATGAGTCACAGATTCTAAAACTGTCAGCCAACCAATGTTCTCTATGTGTCAGGCCCCAGTGAGCTCCTGGAGCATGAGTTCAACCCTGCACTACAGGAGCCATCCCAGCCGTGGGCCACAATTGTCTCTGCTCCCTTAGAGACAGCAGGCCAAGTAAGAAGTGATCTAAAGGCATATCTGCTTAGGTTTCAGGTTTGCTTGTTTGTTTCAGGAAGAAATTTTCCACAGTTCACTCCACCCATTCTCTGAACTACCAGCACAGTGTGGGCCCACTCTTCCCCTGACCTGTGGCCACCATGTTAACACGTGTTCATATTTCAGTGACTGTCACAGTCCCCTCACAGTCTGTGGGTAGTAGCTTAGGCACTCAGGGTGGGATGTGGGCAGGTAAGTAAACACAGCAAACAGTGGCTAAGCACCAGCGGGAGTCAGGCATGCGAGTCATTGCTTTCCTCGTAATATACTTGGGGTAGTTTTTCTAATCCCCATTTTACACATGAGAAAACCAAGGCTCAATGGTTAAGCAACTTTCCTGAGGTCACTCAGAAACTGTGGAAGCAGGGATGAGATCTTATTGTCTGATGCCAAAGACAGTCCTTTTCACTACAAGACCACATGCTTTCTATTTTCAAAGTGTCCACACCTGTTGTGCATTCTCTTGGTGCCCCTAAATGCTCAGTCCCATGCTACAGTGAAGAGTGTTCTAACCCCGCACCACTGTGTTATCCTGCTGAGCTTCTCCTTTCTCCTCTGAAAATGAAGTGACAGTCTCATCTACCTCACGTGGCCCTTGTAGAGATTTAACGAGCATGTGTATCCACAGTGTTTACTTCATGGCCTAATACAGTGTCTCCTGAGCCCCAGGTTAATAAAATAGCTGGTATGAACAAAGAAGAAAACGCCTTGCTTTCCTAAAGAGTTGCACCTTAGGAGTCTGACTCTCAGAAGCACCCTTCTCTCTACACTTAACTAGGCTCTTTATCAGGAGGCCTTCACAAGCCCTGTAGAATCTAGATTAGCTGAGCCATCCTTCCCCCACATTGCAGATGGAGAGACAGATAAAATGAGAGAAAGTGTTTAACATGAAGTATATAGAACTTAAATGCCTGAACCAGGAGCCTGTCCTCCAGGCTCTTCACCAGAGGTAGAAGGAAACCCCCAAGAACTAGTTAGAATGTTTTTCTCTACAGATAACCAAAAACCACACCTCAAACATAATAAGGTGATGTGTTACCATCCACAGGAGAAACCTTGAGTTAGGGCAAATTCCAGACACAACCTAGCAGGCTCTGGCTCCACACCCTAGTGATTGTTGAGGCTCTGGTGTCTTCTATGTGGCAGCTCTGTCAGTGACCACATCTAGACAAGGGAGGAGGGTTTCATCCTTAGGAGTGCTAGCAAGTTCCAGCAGACCATTCATTGGCTAGAATGGCGTCATGTGCATATCACCAAACCAACTGTTGGCAAGGGCATTGGGATAACTGTTGTTGGTTCAGCCTCGTGGTTTTTAACTCTGGCTGTGCATTAGAATTGCATGCGGAGCTTTTAAAAAGAGAGACCTGAGCTCTACCTCCAGAGATTTGGATTGAATTTTTCTGTGGTAGACCCTGAACATCAGAAGTCTATAAAACCCCACAGGTGAGTACAATGTTCAGTGATGGGGGTGCGTGTGTTGGTGAGGCCGCCACCGTGACTGAGCAAAGGGGAGAAAGCAGATCATATTCTCATTAAATAAAATAACTTGCTGAGTTCTTGTGCAAAGTCTGAGCTTTATCTTTAACTCAGAGAAGATGAGTGGGTTCCATGACAAAAACATCTGGAAGTCTGCAACTGGCCACCTGTTCCTCTGGGGCCAGCCTCCATCCACAAATACCAAGGATGAATTTTCTGTCTTTATTATGCCAATGCAGACATACAGAGTAAAACTACTTCTAGGCAATTCCAAGAATGAGCTGTGGGCACCATTTGGCCAACAAAAGAAAGACATTTGCCTCAGGCTCCCTTGTCTCTCCTTGGCCATGGTAAACTTACGGCTTACTGAGGAAGCTCTAGTCTCTCCCTCTGGGAAACTTAATCATTAGTTGTAGAGACAGGCATATTGACAAAACAGTGTAAGACAACATGGTAAAGTACTAGAAAGATGTTTACTTGTGTTTTATTGACTATGCAAAGACATTTGACTGTGTGGATCATAACAAATTATGGCTAACACTAGGAAGAATGGGAATTCCAGAATACTTAATTGTGCTCATGGAGAACCTGGACATAGACCAAGAAGCAGTCATTCGAACAAAACAAGGGGATACTGCGTGTTTTAAAATCAGGAAAGGTATGCATCAGGGTGTGCATCGAAAACTGGCTGAATATTGCATGACTTTGCTCTGAGGAACATAGAGAGCCAGCCTCAGAGATGACAATGAATATAGGCTTGCCTGAGCTTGTCTCTCTCTGGTGCATGCTCCTGAGATGTGAAAAGTTCAGTGTCTAGGGGGTGGTAAGCAGCAATGAAGGGGGCCACAGACCTCTGACTTTTCTTAATGTAAAATCAAGACTTTGCTGATTCAGAATGACCAGATTGAAGAAGGGCGGCGTTAAATGCCTCCAGTAACTAGAACTGACCCCACTGCACATGGACATAGGCTGCAAACACTGTTTTCTCTCGACAAACTCTGCTCTTAATTAATTACATTTTGAAACTTATATGCCATTATATGTTAAATTTCTTGGGTGTGTTAATAGTATATAGGAGAATGTCCTTGTTCTTAGGAACTATATGCTGACTGATTTAGGTGGTTGTTGTTGTTGTTAGGTGCTGTCAAGTTGATTCTGACTCGTAGCAACCCTATACACAACAGAACGAAACACTGCCTGGTCCTGCGTCATCCTCACAATCATTGTTATGCTTAAGCCGCTTGTTACAGCCACTGTGTCCATCCATCTCGTTGTGGGTCTTCCTCTTTTACTCTGACCCTTTACTTTACCAAACATGACGTCATTCTCCAGGGACTGGCCACTCCTGACAACATGTCTGAAGTATGTGAGACATAGTTTCACCACCCTTGCTTCAAAGGAGCATTTTGGAATTATTTAGGAGTAAGGTGATGTGATCTGTGCAGCTTATTTTTAAAGGGTTCATAAGACAGAGAAGGAGAGAGAGAGAGAGAAGGCGCGAGAGAGAAGATAGGGCAACATGTTAATACAATTGATCAATCTATGATGAAGGGTAAACAGATGTTCTGTGTACTATTCTCTTCTTTTTTGTAGTTTTGAAATTTATAAAATATTGAGAAAAATACTTAGGAAAAATAACAGAAAATACAGGGCCTATATGAATAAATCTATAAAATAATACTTATGGATATAAAATACAATCTAAATACACAAAAAAGTTATAATTCTACAAATGAACAGGTGTTAAATAATTTTTTCTTGTATTTATATTATAAAATTTCACATATTTTTGTGAGTTTAAGAGGATGTTAATTTAAATTGAAAAAAGAAAATTTAGACCATTCATTCTTTTATTCTTCATTCACTCAATTAATATTGACTCATCATCCTTGGCCCCTGACATGGTGGTCCATCCCACCAAGCCCCTCTCTGGTCCCCCTCTTCAGGGCTAAGGGGTGGCCAGTGGGGAGTAGGAGGTGAGAGAAGGGGCTGGGCGAGTATGAAAATGAGCAATGCTTGGCTCTTCTTCTCAGAGATGTTGCTACCTTCAGGGTCACTACTCCAAACCAGAAAGGAAGGACTCATAATTTGGGGAAGAAGGTCGGAGAGGGTTGTGACTTTAGAAAAAAATTTACTGCAAGGCTGTTTTGGGATCCAGGCAAGAGTTTCCTCACTTCCCACCAGTGCTGTTATGTATTATTCTGCAGTGTGATGTAGTGGGAAGAGTGGTGAATTGTTGCCAAGAAAATTGGTTCTATACCGCCATTAATGGGCTGTGTGATTTAGGCATTTCCTCCACCTCTCTGGGCCTCAGTCTCTTTTTCTGTAAAATGAAGGGTTGGATTCAATAAATCTTCAACGTTGCTTCCAGATTTTATATTCTATTATGTGCTGCCTTTTAAGAATCAAAGGCCCCTGTTTCTTCCAACCTGGTCTTTTCTTCCAGCTGAAGCCCACGGCGAAGCAGCCGTGCCCCCGTTAGTATCTCCAGTGTCTAAACTGCTGAAAACCAGTGTCGCCAGGCACCTCTCCCACTGAAGTCAGCAAACTCTGCCCAGTGCTGGATTGCCCCAAGGGAAAGGAAACCTTGTCCTCCTTGCAATGGAGCTTCTCTGCCCTCTGTCCCTTCCCAGCTTCTCTGTCAGAGCAGAGAGCTGCTGTGCTCACTCAGCCTTCCTATCGGTTCTAGAAGGGACATTTCCCTTTTAAGTAATTCGATGATTGGCAAATGGTTAGTTGTCTATATTTTCACAATAAAAGAAGAAGAATGAGAGCTACAGCTCCCTTTAGCTAGAGTTGTTCTGCTTTTTACATCAATTTACTCCCCAGGGAGACAGCAGTATCCTTTTCTATTTCTTATCTCTCTCCAAAGCACAGATGCCTGGGAACAGACATGGGGAGAGATTTTTGTCTGATCTTTACTGTGTTGCTTTTTAGAAAGTTGACGGGAGTAGGTAGGGATTGGGGAATATGGAAAGAATTTGAGAGTTTTTTTTTTTTTTCCGATTTTTGTCATTTACAGACGTGTAAGGATCCTTCAGTATGGATTATGCCTGAGCATGAAAAAAACAAAAATCTTCACAACTGGACCAATACACAACATCATGATAAATAAAGAAAAAATTAAATTTGCCTACAATTTCATTCTACTTGAATCAACAATCAATGTCCATGAAAGCAGCAGTCAAGAAATCAAATGATGTATTGCATTGGGCAAATCTTCTGCAAAAGACCTCTTTAAAGTTTTAAAAAGCAAAGGTGTAACACTGTCCATTTCTTTTTCCAAGGTTGGGATTGGATTATGAGCTTCCCAAGAACCAGGACTAGTTTCTTCATCTTTGAGTCACATGGCTTCAGGGAAAAAGAAAGTTTTAGAGTCAGACCAGCCTGGGTTTGAAATTTCCTTCCTGTGTTTACTTGGGCAATAACTGGACCTTACAGAAACTCGGTTTTTTGTCTGTGAGAGGGAGCTACTATTCACATGCAGGCTTGCTGTGATGATTAGAAATGGTGTCTACAGTGTGTAGCCCAGCACAGGGCACATGGGACGTGGGTTGATGCTGAGAGTGGGTTCAAAGGCTCTGTGCACATTCATCATTAATCTGTGAGCTCAGAAATCAGAAGCCTCCCTCCCACTCACTTTGGGCTCAATGTATTATGGATGCCAACCCATGTCCCCTACATCCTGTATGCCTCCTAGCACACTTCCACTCTGTGGGATCCTGGATGCAGGTGGTTATGACTTAGATCACCACCTCCAGTAGTCACCTAGAAGCATCACTAGGGGTGTGTCAGGGGTGCTGACCACACTGGGTGACACTGTCAGAGGGGGTGACACCAAATGACTGTCTATAAAATTTTTGTGCAGTGTTTCAACAGAAATTTATTATTTTTTATAAAAATATCTCTGTAGTTATAACAACAAAAACATTTTTCGAAGCCCATACATGTATCAATATACCTATAAGGCTAAAACTCTATCTATGCTAATTTACTTTTTGAACCATCTAATGCACTACAGTCAGAGCTGTTATTATTACCTAATTACAGTGATGCTTCGAATCATTTTGTTTATTCTGCATGAGCTGTAAGC
Source organism: Trichechus manatus latirostris (assembly GCF_000243295.1). Classification (NCBI taxonomy): domain Eukaryota; kingdom Metazoa; phylum Chordata; class Mammalia; order Sirenia; family Trichechidae; genus Trichechus; species Trichechus manatus. Next base: position 145,951 of record NW_004444134.1, on the reverse strand, counting down.
ACACACTGTTGTTTTCGTTGCCATTGATGTTTTTATAGTCACTGATTTTGTCAATTTTTTTGGTGTTTTAGTTACAGTATTGTGGTAATAGCATGGGAGGGGTAAAACCATGAGTTACTGCACTTGGTGACACCAACCTTAGTGACACTACCGTAGTCGCCATCCACATTCACAGTCATGAGGGGGGTTTCCTATAGCCAAAGAGACAGTTTAGTGTGGTGGGTTTTCTATGGAGTTAGAGATTAGGATAATTCCTACCCTTTAGCCATTTTTCCACAGCCTCTTAGTCATCACACTCAAAAAATGAAAAGCTTTACACTAGGCATCTCACAAAGAATTAATCTTCTCAAAACTCCGTAATGTTAGTAATATTACTCTTATTTTATGGATGAGTAAACTGAGGCTCAGAGCAGTAGTAAGGGGCAGACCTGAGTTTGAGCTCAGTCTGGTGTGTGTCCAGGCTCTGGTCCTTCTTGTTGCATCACTCCAACTGCAGCATACTGCCTCTTACTAACTCCAACTAGGCAAAGTGTGGAGTTAGCATATTCTGAAAATCCTTGATAACAGCTACTCTCTCTGTCCCTCAGAGTTGGCTGCCCCGAGTTCCTAGTGGCTCCCACAGTGCCCTGAGGGTCACCCTCCTAGGCTCTACTTTGCTTGGGCTGCTTTCTCCTCAAATTTAATTAAATCCAGCATTTCATGAACTGTGCTGTGTGCCAGGCATTCTGGTAGGTTCTACAGTAGATACAAAGATAAGTGAGAAATAGTCTCTGTTCAGGGAGCTTGCAATTTAGTTGAAGGAGAAGACAGTCTTAAAATAAGTAGAAAACATGGCAAAGAAAGATAAACTCTTTAAGGGAGGTGCAAAGGGCTGTGTAAATGTATATTTTGCTTTATAAATGGGAAACACTATTGAATATACAATAAGCACTTAACATGTACTAAGCAATTAACATTTGTTCATTCTAATCCTCACAGTAGCCTCCCACCAAAGAGGTATGATTATTCACAGTTTTGGCATTAGAAGATTAAATTCAAACTCAGAAATTTGACCATGACCATGTCACTAGCAAAAAACAAGGCTCCAGGAATTGACGGAAGACCAAGTAACATGTTTCAACAAACAGATGCAGCGCTGGAAGTGCTCACTTGTCTATGCCAAGAAATTTGGAAGACAGCTACCAGCCAACCCACTGGAAGAGATCCATATTTATGCCTATTCCCAAGAAAGGTGATCCAATCGAATGCGGAAATTATTGAACAATATCATTAATATCACACACAAGTAAAATTTTGCTGAAGATCATACAAAAGTAGCCACAGCTGTATATCAACAGGGAAATGCCAGAAGAGGATGTGGAACCAGGGGTATCATAACTGATGTCAGATGGACCCTGGCTGAAAGCACAGAATACCAGAAACATGTTTACCTGTGTTTTATTGACTATGCAAAGGCATTCAACTGTGTGGATCATAACAAATTATGGATAACATTGTGAAGAATGG
>NW_004444134.1:115269-144328 GCF_000243295.1 Trichechus manatus latirostris | reverse complement strand
TGCTTGCTGAAAGTGAAGAGGACTTGAAGCACTTACTGATGAAGATCAAAGACCACAGCCTTCAGTATGGATTACACCTCAACATAAAGAAAACCAAAATCCTTACAACTGGGCCAATAAGCAACATCATGATAAACGGAGAAAAGATTGAAGTTGTCAACGATTTCATTTTACCTGGATCCACAATCAATACCCATGGAAGTAGCAGTTAAGAAATCAAAAGATGCATTGCATTGGGCAAATGTGCTGCAAAAGACCTCTTGAAAGTGTTGAAAAGCGAAGATGCCATCTTGAAGACCAAGGTGTGCCTGACCCAAGCCATGGTGTTTTCAGTCGCCTCATATGCATGTGAAAGCTGGACGATGAATAAGGAAGACTAGAGAAGAATTGATGCCTTTGAATTGTGGTGTTGGTGAAGAATATTGAATATACCATGGACTGCCAAAAGAACAAACCAATCTGTCTTAGAAGAAGTACAACCATAGTGCTCCTTAGAAGCAAGGATGGCGAGACTACGGCTCACGTAGTTTGGACATATTATCAGGAGGGATCAGTCCTTGGAGAAGGACATCATGCTTGGTAAAGTAGAGGGTCAGCAAAAAAGAGAAAGACCCTCAACAAGATGGATTGACACAGTGGCTGCAACAATGGGCTCAAGTATAACAACGATTGTGAGGATGACACAGGACTGGGCAGTGTTTTGTTCTGTTGTACACAGGGTTGCTATGAATTGAAAACATCTCGACGGCACCTAACAACAACAACATGTCACTAGCAATGGGAAGAGCTGAAATTCAAACACGTCTTTCTGGCTCCCAAGCCAGCCTGACTTCATTATTCCAGATCATCACCTACCACTCCATCCTAACCCCGTTTTATGGAAGCTGACTTCCCCACAGCTACCCACCTTGGATTCAAATTCAGATGTCCTGTCCTCAAGCCTGGAGTTCTTTCCTGGGCCAGAGCCGCTCCAACAGTGAACACCTCTAGCTAGAGAGGAACCGTCAAAGGTTTGGGTGAATGTGTGCCTTTTGGGAACATCTTGAATAATAAAAATTAGGGGTGTTTCTGTGGATACAAGGGAAAGAAGATTCCCAAGGAGAACAGCAGGAGCTGTGGTGGGGACAGGAAAATTCAGGGCTTATCTGGGAAAGAGCATTTGGCCCTAGGGAGTTGGAGAAGATGGTATGGGGGGTAGATTAGAGCCATCCTGAGGACAGCCTTCAGTGGCAGGTTGAGGGAATGATGTGGTCAGAGCTGTTGTGATGTGTAGAGGGGCTGTGGTTGGGGGAGTGGCAGACCAGGCAGGAGGCTCCTGGCAGAGCCCACGGCCATAGTCCTGGAGGTGGTGGTGGGAGGCATGGAGAAAAATGGTTTTGGAATGAGGGCTTGGACAAGGATAAAAACAGGGAGAGAAGGAAGCAGAGAAAGATTGTTTCAAGGGACATTCTGAAAGTAGACTCTATAGGACTTAATAATTGGTGGGTTGTGGAGACAAATGTTGAAGGCACAATTTGGGATGATGAAGTTTTCTAGCCTGGGTGATTGAGAAAAATGATGCTGACAGAGACTGAAATAGTACAGTCAGAAAGGGAAGTTTGTTTAGATAAAATAAAACAAGTTTGACTTTGAGGATGCTGAGTGCCAGAGAGATGGTTCAGTGGAGACAACTGTCAGACTATGGGAATAGTGAGTCTTGAGCTCAGGAAAGAGAACAGAGATAATTTGTGGTGTCATCTACAAAGGTGACGATGAAGTAGGGGAAATGGAGAAGTCCTAGAGAGCAGTGATTCTCAAACTTTAATGTGCTTAAGAATCACTTGGAAGCCTTAGCACAGTCACCTGGCATGGAGGACACATTTAATTGATAGTTTTTTCTGTTTACTATATAATAATCTATTTAATATAAGTTTATGTTGTATATACTATCTGATATATAATATATAAATAATATTTATAATATATAAAATATATATTTAATGTATAATAAACTATTTAATAATAGTTTCTTCCCTATCAGATAACATTTTCATTAGAGTTCACGGTGTTCATCTAAAGAAATGAGCAATATAGGAATTTCAGGAAATACGGTATTTCAGTTGTTTGTTTAAAATAAAGAGCCATTTGCTGGTTTTCAAATCATTGCAGGCACCTATTTAATCTGTAAACAATAACATGAAGGCTAACCATAAATTATGTGGACTGAGAACTGCTCAATCTCCACCGCCCCTAAGAGAAGAACATGGAATTTGGAGCCATGGAGCTTGGATATGCATTTCAGTTGCACCACAAAATGTGATCTTGGGTCACTTACCCAATTTGCAGCAGCCAGCTCTCCTTCTCTGTAATAAGGAGATAACACATGTATGCACCTCCTAGGGCTGTTGTGATGATTAAATAACACAGAAATTTGCTACCTAGCAAGTGCTTGACATCTAGTAGGTGCTTGACACCTAGTAAGTGTTAGTGGCTGTTGACTATAATTTTATTATTGGTTCTGCTCCCTTGGGGTTGGGGAACTCATTGTTCAGAGAGGTGCTGGTGAGTCAGAAGATCATAAACTTTCCCCACCCTTCTCTTGAGTCAGTACAGAACCAAAGTGCCAGCCTGTGCTACAGCAGAAGCTCATAGTAAGACCTCGTCTGAAACCAACCAGGCTGCCACAGGTTGACAAGCAGAGGCCCATTTTGAACCTCCTAGCCACTTGGCCAAGTTTCCAATTTGAGGAATTACAGTGATCCCTGAGAGAATTCCCTTTCCATTCTAGCTGGTCAGTAGACTGGGCACTGCTCACCACTTCCTATTCTCACTGTTGGTCAAGAATGGTCTTTGCAGAGGGGATACTGTGTATCTTCCTGGTGTCTAGAACTGTCTCCTGAGCAACCACATGAAGAACCAAATGTGCCATCCTAGGCCAAAATGCTAAAAAGGTGGGCTAACGGCAAGGCTTCCTTCTGATCTACAATAATACAAATAACTGCTGGGCTGGTGTGCTTCCCCTTGCCGGACCAGTCAGTTATTTGACTAATCACTCTAGTTGTTTCTTCATCTTCTTTACCCAGTCCATGACTTCCTTCTTGATATTTGTCAGCAGCCTAATAAACGTTGACATTTGATGAGACCTTATCTTGTGTCAACACTGTGCTTAGCTCTTTGAAACAATCACATGATCACAGCATCATTTAGGAAAGAGGTACTATATTTGTTCCTATGTGAAGGAGGATGAACTGAATCTGGGCAGCTGGGGTATGTGCTGAGGGCACTGTATGTGTGTGCAGATGACTTGAAGGCTTGGCGCTGTGAGTCTAGAAGCAGCACAACACAGAGTGGAGTGCATACCAAGCTAGTAACCATCTATAAGCCACTGCCATTGAGTTGCTTCCGACTCATAGCAATCCTATAGGACAGAGTAGAACTGCTTATAGAGTTTCCAAGGAGGAGTTGGTGGATTCGAACGGCTGACCTTTTGGTTAGCAGCCAAGCTCTTAACTACTGCACCACCAGCGCTCCAGTAACCATGTATATCCCTCAGGAATTCTTGAAGATGGTTTGTCCTTCTCTTCTGAACAGTCCAAAACATTTTTGGACATACAGACCAAAGTCACCTTTTCCTTTAATGGACAAATTAATCAAATTTGAGACCATACTCAGCAGGCCTGTAGTGAGTCTTTGACCCTCCTGGCACCTTCTTCCTGGATGGGTCTCCTTCTCTGGCTGCCAGGCCTACCAGGCCATAGCCTTGCCCTCCACATTGCCACAGAGGAGTGCTTAGTTCATTTTGTTCCTCACCTCTCTTTGTTCCTTGAACACAACTCACGATTAATACACATTTTAAGGCTGAGGGAAGCATATGAGAATTACTATGCAGAAAGGGAAGCTGAAAAGTGGACATCAGATCTCACTGTAATGTTTCACTGTCTGCATCCTTCCAGGGGTTTTCATATTAGCCATCTCCCTTCTTAGTACCTGGCCTGGCCTCCTCAGAACTGAGTCACTCTCTCCTACACCCTCCCCCCGCAATCCCTGGGCTTATCTGAACCTTACTAGAGGAAGCTGCAGCCAAACTCATGGCAACTTCAGCAGAGCTGACCTTGTGTCTACAGGGATGACATGGGGACATAAGTAGCTTCTACCTCCACCCAAGTAATCCTTCCTGAGGCAGAGAAAACCCCTTCCCAGAATAAAGCCACCGCTCACCCTTAAAGCCGTTGGAAATAAGTTGCTGACTGTGTTAAAAAGCTAGTTTGTCATGGCTTCCAGGCACCTGGCATGCAGAGAGAGTAAGGTTTGGCCTGAGTGCAGCCTGCTTCCTTCAGATCAGAGCAGTGCTGAAACAGCCTTTAGAGGCTATGGAAGAAATCTGCTGATTTTGATGGCCTTTGCTAGAGGCATTTGATAGCTTTCTTGGTAGGAACAATATAAATCCAACCCAAACAAGTACTGCAGACCTATGAACGTTATGCTATAAGTTGCAAAGTTATACTCTAAATAATGTGTGGGAAAACTAACCAAGTCCCTGACAGAAGAAGTGTGGCAGGATGGAAGTGAGAAGGGGGTTGGTACATTTGAATGCCCACTACATGGCGGACATTGGGGCCAATACATGTTACCTGTGCTTTCTCATGAAGTAGGAAAGGTGATGCTATATTACAGTTGAAGAAACAGGCTCAGAGAGGGCCAGTAACTTGTATAAGATTCACAGTGAGTAAGCGATAGAGATGTTTTCCTATATTCTTTTCCCTATAGGAAGCTACTTCCCATCTTTGTAGACAGCTTACTTCAAGCAGAGATTGATGGATCATAGTTGGCAATTTTAGGGAAAATGAAACTGTGAAAATCAAGTATCATTATTAGGTTTCCCATCTCCTTCACCTATTTTTTAAGAACTGTTTTTCAGAAGACAGACACATCATTTTGGAAATCAGCCACATTATTAGCTCCTAGAGCAGATGGGCGACCCTCTGTGGCCTGGGAGGCCAGGATTTTGGGAGACTCAGCTCTCTGTCAAGCTGCACTGGCAAAGTGGCGGGGGGGGGGGCGGTCCTGAGCCAAGGGGACTGGACAAGAGAGGGCATGGGGCTTGGCACTCCTCTACCAAAAACAGCCTCATGCACTCCTTCTGGTGGTAGAGAGCTAGTGTCACTCCCATGAACAAAGGTCAGCACCCAGTTCTTCTCTTGGGGTGAGGATCTCCCAAGAATGGGGATCTTGAAAAGCCAACAACTTTTCAGATCTCGTAGACCAGTATAGTGAAGGTTGCCCTTGACTATTCTCTATGAGGACTTCACCAAAATGGGAAATAATAGCTGGACCTGTCTTGGACACCCTTCCTCTGCTATGGTCTCTACAGGAAAAAATTCTTTTTTTTTTTTTTTAATTGTACTTTAGATGAAGGTTTACGGAGCAAACTAGTTTCTCATTAAATGATTAATACACATACTGTTTTGTGACATTGGTTGCCAACCTCATGACATGTCAGTATTCTCCCCTTCTCGACCTTAGGTTCCCCATTACCAGCTTTCCTCTCCCTTCTTACCTTCTCATTGTTGTCCCTGGGCTGGTGCGCACATTTAGTCTCGTTTTGTTTTATGAGCCTATATAATCTCTAAATGAAGGGTGAACCTCAGAAGTGACTTCATTACCGAGATATAAGGGTGTCCGGGAGCCATACTCTTAGGGTTTCTCCAGTCTGTCAAACCAGTAAGTCTGGTCTTTCTTTTTTTTTTTTGTGAGTTAGAATTTTGTTCTACATTTTTCTCCAGCTCTATCCGGGACCCTCTGTTGTGATCCTTGTCAGAACAGTCAGTGGTAGTAACAAGGAACCGTCTAGTTGTGCTGGACTCAATTGGGTGGAGGCTCTGGTAGTTGTGGTCCATTAGTCCTTTGGACTAATCTTTCCCTTGTGTCTTTGGTTTCCTTCATTCTCCCTTGCTCCAGATGGGGTGAGACCAGTGGAGTATCTTAGATGGCCACTCACAAATTTTAAGACCCCAGGCATGTACAGCAAAACTTTCATCACTCTGACAGCAGTGCAGTAGAAGAAAGATTTACAGCATCCTTCAGCTGATACTTTCTAAGCCTCAGGCTAGCTCAGAGAAAATTCAGAAGGCCTTTCAGAGAAGGGTTTCTCCTCCTTATTCCAGGATCTTGAATTCACTCACTCAAGCCTCAGTAAGCACTTATGGAGCACATACTGTGGGCCAAGCCCTGGGTGGAACATAGACATGAAAGACCTAAATGGAACCAGGTCTCCTGAACTTGTGATCCAGTGAATAAGGCAGAACTTGTCTTTTTACTACAAGGTCCCTGAGTGGCACATATGGTTTGCACTTGGCTACTAATAAAAAGGCTGATGGTTCAAATCCATCCAGCGACACCATGGAAGAAAGACCTAGTGATCTGCTTCTGTAAGATTACAGCCATTGAAAACCTTATGAAGCACAATTCTAATCTGAAACACACTAATTCCATGGGCTGGAATTAGTTCAATGGCAATGGGTTTGGTTTTTTTGGTTTTGTCTTTTTACTAATTCGAGGGAAATCCTTTTGTATCCAAAAAACTGGATTATAAAACCATTTGGGAAAAGTGCCATCTCTTAAGAGGAAAAAATCTTTTTCAGAATCATTAGGTTCCCTTACAACTGAAAAAGACTGTTGTCTTAGAAACTTTGTAGATTTTTCCATGAAATAAAAGATATTAACTCATTTTCACATCTCTCTCACTGTTGAAGTTCAGGCTTCTTGCCTTAGGATGAAATAGCTGCTGGTCAGTCCAACAAGTGGAGCTGAGTGCTTCTGTCCATGCAGAACCTGCTGGACACACAGCAAGAGGCCTTGTTCTCAAGTAGCTGATTAAAAATGGAGAGAAATCTAGGGTGTAGGCAATAATGAGAGAAAATAGACAGCCAGACTGACACATGAGGTGGTCAGTCATGGAGGGCAGAGACATAACTTGGGAGTTGCCAGGATGGTAGTTGGATGGATGAAGAAGGAGGAAAAGTATGCTGCTTGAGACTTGGTGGGAGTGGAAGGACAGGTGGGGAAGGAAGGTTGGGAGTTGAGGAAACAGAGTAGCAAAGGCTTCAGTGCTGTATCAAGGGTGAATGTGGCATAGCTAGTGTTACTTTAGGGACAGATCATATGTTGCTGCATTAATAAGTAGTATTCATTTTCCCCTACTGAAGTAACAGAAAACTTGGTTATTCAAAACTAACACTTTTTTCTGTGTTCTTTGTTCTAGGGACGGGGCTCAATTTATACCGTTATCAATGGGGAAATCTCTATACTATTCCCCTGCACTTACAGAAATTGATGAGAGAGAGAGCAAAGGGGAAAAACAAAAATTCTGGAAGGATCTGCAAATTCTAATTGTTAAAGGGTAAAACCATTCACTTTAGCAAAGCATTATTGGGTTTTTTGCTAAGCAAAGGGAAGGCCTGAGTAGAGAGTGGAAGACTACGGGAGGGGGTGGAATGGGAGCTAAGCGAGTGGGGTTGAATAGAGTGTGGAGAGGTAGGTGAGTGGACTTGTGTTTGGAAAACAGGGTAGCCTGAGGGCAAGGGTCCCCAGGAGATAAGCTGGTGGGAAAAGATGAAGAGAGCATGAATTTATGAGTCTGAGCACCATGGCATTGCAAAGTTCCTCTGTCACATCAAACCTTCAATAGTTTGCAACACACCTAATGTCTTGGGTAATGATTTTGAGGTAGGGAAATTGTCGCAAAGGAATGATGAGTTCTACAGTGGGTCTGTGTAGAGGAGAGAGACGAGGACAGTTGTGGAAATTGAGACCCAAGGAAGACTGTGAATTCAACAAGAGCCGGCTGTGGGAGCCAAGAGTGGTCAGGAGCCTCTCAGTCTCCTGAGAAATTAACAGACATCTTGGGAGCCACTGGGCTTCCCACAGAATGTAGAATAAAGGAAAGGAGCTGTTAAATCTCAAGGACAGGGAGGCCCCAGCAGACATTTCGCCCTTAATATATATTAATGCAGAAATATCTTGTAATGTTCAATTACTATACACTCAAAGTAACTGACACTTCGGTCTTGGCTGTTTTTGCTTATTTAAATAGTAACCTGTGCCCATATCAAAAAATCACTTAGAAACAGATACTCCTGGGGATAACTGGTACTTTCATTATTTATCGCTTTGTTTCATGATACATGTGGTCTCCTTAAGGCCCTTTCTCTTGTTACTGATCTCAACAGTACTTGAAAATTGGCACATGTATCTGTTTACACAGTGGTCATTTTTTTTGATTTTCCCTTCCACAGAGGAAGGCTCCCTTGTAAGTGAAGAAGAAATTCCCTCCCAGCTTCTCTTTTTCTGGGCTCCTGGAGTCTCTCCTTGGTAGTCCAGTACTTTTTGCCATCACTGCTCTGATGAGCAGAGTCACAGCAGCACAACCTCTCCCTTGCAGCTCACACACCTCTGACTGCTGACAATCTGACTACTTATACACTCTGCTGACAGCTATACAAAGGCGCCTATCTTTTGCAAAGCTCTAAACCACTGACTAGGGCCCTCCCAGCACCCTCACCCATCACACAAGAGCAGACCTTGAATTAATCTAAGAATTAAGAATTAATTCAGGTTTCAGATGGGGACAAATGAGTAGGGGAGAATAGAGCCAAAGATACTTAAGGCCCAGTTTTCAAAATTCAAAGAAAAACACAACTAACATCTAATGTCACCATGAATTATACAGGGAACTACTACTTATCATGTACTTAATTTGCCATGAGCACACAAGCACTCCCTTATATAAGGTTACTATCTTATGTAACCTTAAATATCCCTATGAGGTAAGTTATTATTATTCCCATTTTACAGATTAGGAAATCAAGGCTCCTTCTGCCTAGGAGGAGGGGTAGGGACCAGTGTTCAGCAGAAAAGAGAAAATGCTATGGGCATCCTCCCTGCTTCCTGTTCCTCCAGAACTGTGGGTTGATATCCCAAGCAGAGAAAAGTGTTCTCCATATGAAGAACACTTGGAGTGTCTTCAGAAGTCTACTGTTCCCTCTTTTATTTTCTTAGGGAAAAGTTCGCATTCCTGCTTACTCAGAAATGGGCTTGGGAGGGAGAGACAAGATGGCAGACTAGTCAGACTCACTGAGCCATCTCACTGCAACAAAGACCCAAAAAACCAAGTAAAACAGATACATACATCAGTCCCAGAACCCTGAACCTTAAATAAAGGGGTAAAGAATTAGATTGGAAGTCACTGAGAAGAAGAAACTGATAGAAAATGGGGAAGGAATAGAGATAATGGAGTAGAGATTCCTGACCAAACAGCATGACTCAGTGTTGCCATCTTGAAATAAAGCCAACAACCCCTCATACAGAAAGACACCTCCACAGAATTCCCAATAGGAGATAGAGGTACAGCGTGGACACACACAGGACTAAGTAAGACCATGTTTGCTGGCTACAACTCAAGGAGAAGCCCAGACTCTCTCACCCAGTAACCACAGGAGCATGCTCCTACAACCCCCAACCCTCTGGTGAACAGCTGCTATAACCACCCCATCACAGCAATCTCTACTGCTGGGAACCAGAGTACCAACCCACCCCACTGCCCTCCTCCATTTAGCCCCCTCTGCCCCTGCCTTCATTCCCCCTCCTACCTCTGTCCTCCTCCCCACTGCCCGCAGCCCCGAAGGCATCTTGCCCAGATCCCAGACCCCTTCCTGCCATCTCCAGAACCCTCCTGCCTGCTCTGCAGCTCCCCTGCCTCCAGCTGTGGCACCCAGGGGACACAGCCTGGACCCCAGGCCCCCTCCCGCCAGCACTGGACACCTCCTGCTACCCTTCATGACCCTGGGGGGACAAGACTGAGACTCCAGGCCCCTTCCCACCAGCTCAAGACCCCCACCCCAACACTGCAGCGGCCCTGCTCCAGCCCCAGCCAGGTTCACGCTGCACCTTCCCTTCCTGCTGGACCTGCCCTGCTGCACCATAGCTGAGCTACCAGTCTTGCACATAAGGACAAGGTGGTGAGAACCATCATGCCTACAGATGAGCAAGCAACAAAGCACACGCAGCCCACCTGCCCAGGCATAACCAAACAAAACAAAAAAAAACAGAATGAAACAAACAAACATACAATCAATAAATGAAGAAAATTCCTGAATGTCCTGGAGACAGCAGACAATATCAAAACATATTTTTTAAAAAAGGACAGAATGGTTCCAGAAAGCAGTCAAAATAAAATACTAGATGACCTTCTAGTAGAAGAAAAAGCACTGGAACTACCTGTTAGGGAATTCAAAAGTCTAATATTCAGGGCTCTCCAAGAGACTAGGAAAGAGATTAAAGAAAATGCAGACAAAATCATGAAAAGACAGACAAAACCAACCAAAACATAGCCAAAATCAAGGAAAACACAGACAAAGCAACAGAAAAATTCAGGAAAACAATACAAGAACAAAATGTCAAAATAAATAAACATTAGAAATCATAAAGAAACAGCAATTAGAAATCCAAAAGATAAACAACAAAATTTCAGAAATGGACAATGTAATTGAACATTTTAGGAACAAATTTGAAACAATGGAAGACAGAGTCAGCGAAATTGAAGACAAATCCATGGATGCCACTTTGAGGAAAAATGAGAGAAAAGAATGAAGAATAATGAAGAAAAGCTAAGAACTATGTGGGATAGAATCAAGAGCAGATATATGCAAGTAATCAGAATTCCAGAACAAGGGGAGAAAATGAAAAACACAGAGAAGGTCATTGAAGATTTGCTGATAGAAAATTTCTCTAATATAATGAAAGATGAAAAGCTAACAAATACAAGAAGCTCAACCAACCCCATATAGAATAGATTCCAAAAGAAAATCACCAAGACATATCATAATCACACTTGCCAAAACTAAAGACAAAGAATCCTGAGGGATTCAAGGAAAAAGAAAAAAGTCACAAAGGGGAAACAATAAGACTAAGTGCTGATTACGCGGCAGAAACCATGCAGGCAAGAAGGCAATGGGATGACATACATAAAACATTGAAAGAAAAAAATTGCCAACCAAGAATAATATATCCTGAAAAACACTTGCTCAAATATGATGGAGAAATTAGAACATTTCCAAATAAACAGAAATTAAGGGAATATGTAAAAACCAAACCAGACTTACAAGAATTACTAAAAGGAGTCCTTCGGTTAAAAAACAAACATCAGACAACAACCTGAATCTAGGACACAAGACAGCATCAGCCAGATACCAACCTAGGAAATGAACTCTCAAGGATAAAACAAAACTAAAAGATTTACAACAGGGAACCAGAGAAGTTAATCTGTAAATGACAACAACGTCAGAACAATAAAAGAGAGAATAAATGGTGTAGGCATAGAAAATTCCAAATGGAGAGGACATCGAGGCAATACCAAGTAATAAAAGACTGGTTTAAGCTTAGGAAGATAGGGGTAAACTTCAAAGTAACCATAAAGAAAGTTAACAAACCTACTCATCAAAATAAAGAAGAAAAACATAAAGTCTCAGTAAACACAAAATCAACAAAAAAGAAAGAAACAGGAAAAAAAATCCACAAGCAGAAGGAATTCAGCACAAGAGAGTAAGAGGAACAAAGAAAACATCAGTACAACAACAACAACCAGAAAAAAACTACAAAATGACACCAATAAACTCATACCTATCGATAACCACACTGAATGTAAATGGCTTAAATGCACCCATAAAGAGACAGAGAGTGACAGAATAGATAAGAAAAATATGACCCATCACTATGCTGTCTACAAGAGACCCACCTAGACACAAAGACATGAATCTTAAAAGACAAAGAATGGGAAAAAATATATCAAGCAAACAGAAACCAGAAAAGAGCAGGAGTGGCAATACTAATCTCAAATGAAATAGACTTTAAAACAAAATCCACCATAAAACACAAGGAATGACATTATATAATGATTAAAGGGACAATCCATCATAAGGATATAACCATAACAAATACCTATGCACCCAATGACAGGGCTCCAAAATACATAAAACAAACTTTAACAGCACTGAAAAGAGAAACAGTTCCACAATAACAGCAGGAGACTTTAACATACCACTCTCAGAAAAGGACAGAACAACTAAAAAGAAACTCAGCAAAGATACAGAAGATCTAAAGACTACAGTCAAGCAACTTGAACTCATAGACATATATAGAACACTCCTCCCACCAGCAGCAAAGTATACATTCTTTTCCAACGCACATGGAACGTTCTCAGAATAGACTACATCTTAGGCCACAAAGCAATTCTTAACAAAACCCAAAACACTAAGATAATATAAAGCATCTTGTCTGATCACAATGCCGTAAAAGCAGAAATTAATAACAGGAAGAGCAAGGAAAAAGTCAAATACATGGAAACTGAATAACACCTTGCTTAAAAACCACTGGGTAATAGAAGAAATCAAAGATGGAATAAAAAAATTCTGCAATCAAACAAGAATGAAAACACATCATACCGAAATCTTTGGGACACAGCAAAGGCAGTAATCAGAGGTCAATTTATAGCAATAGATGCACACATCAAAAAAGAAGAAATGGACAAAATAAAAACATTAGCTATACAACTCGAACAAATTAAAAAAGAACAGCAAAAGAAGCCCACAGCCACCTGAAGAAAGGAAATAATGAAGATCAAAGCAGAAATAAATGAAATAGAGAATAGAAAAAAATCAACAAAACCAGAAGTTGGTTCTTTGAAAGGATCAACAAAATCAACAAACCATTGGCCAAACTGACAAAAGAAAAACAGAAGAGGACGCAAATAATCCAAATAAAAATGAAATGGGGGATATTACAACAGACACAACTGAAACAAAAAGGACCATAACAGAGTACTATGAAAAACTGTACTCCAAGAAATTTGAAAATCTGTAGGAAATGAACACACTACCTACCTAAACTAACACAAACTGAGGTTGAAACTGAACAGACCCATAACAAGAGAAGAGATTGAAAAGGTAATTTAAAAAATTCCCAACAACAAAAGTCCTGGCCCAGGTAGCTTCAGTGGAGAATTCTACCGAACATTCAGAGAAGAGCATAACCCTGATACCAAAAACAGGCAAAGACACCTCAGAAAAAAGAAAATTACAGACCAGTATTGCTCATGAATATAGATGCAAAAATTCTCAACAAAATTCTAGGCAATAGAATTCAGCACCATATAAGAAAAATAACACACCATGACCAAGTGGGATTCATACCAGGTGTGCAAGGATAGTTCAACATTAGAAAATCAATAAATGTAATCCACCACATAAATAAAACAAAAGAATAGAGTCACATGATCATCTCAACCCATGTGGAAAGGGCATTCGATAAAGTCCAACACCTATTCCTGATAAAAACTCTCAATAAAATACGAATAGAAGGGAAATTCCTCAACATAATAAAGGCATCTATACAAAACCAATGGCCGACATCATTCTCAGTGGAAAGAGGCTGAAAACTTTCCCCCTGAGAACAGGAACAAGAAAAGGATGCCCTTTATCACCACTCCTATTTAACATTGTGCTGGAAGTCCTAGCTAGAGCAATAAAGCAAGAAAAATAAATAAAGGGCATCCAAATTGGTAAGGAAAAAGTAAAACTATCCCTATTGGCAGATGGTATGATACTATACATAAAGAACCCAAAAGACTCTACAAGAAAACTACTGGAACTAACAGAAAGATTCAGCAGAGTAGCAGGATACAAGATAAACATATAAAAACCAGTTGGATTCCTATATACCAACAAATAGAACTTCAAAAAAGATATCAGAAAAGCAATACCATTTATAATAGCCCCTAAAAAATAAAATACTTAGAAATAAATGTAATCAGTGACATAAAAGTCCTATACAAAGAAAACTACAAAACACTACCACAAGAAACCAAAGGGACATACATAAGTGGAAAAACAAACCATGCTCACGGATAGGTAGACTGAACATTGTGCAAATGTCGATTCTACCCAAAGCCATCTAGAAATACAAAGAAATCCTGATCCAAATATCAACAGCATTCTTTAGCTAGATGGAAAAACTAATCATTAACTTTATAAGGAAAGGAAAGAAGCCCTGGATAAGTAAAGCACTATTGAAGAAGAAGAATAAAGTAGGAGGCCTCACACTACCTGACCTCAGAACCTACTATACAGCTACAGTAGTCAAAACAGCCTGGTACTGGTACAACAACAGACACATTGACCAATGGAACAGAATTGAGAACCCAGATGTAAATCCATCCACCTACAGTCAACTGGTCTTCAACAAAGGCCCAAAGTCCATTAAATGGGGAAAAGACAGTCTTTGTGAAAAATAGTGCTGGCAAAACTGGATGTCCATCTGTCAAAAAATAAAAAAGGACCCATACATCACACCATACTCAAAAACTAACTTGAAATGGATCAAAGACCTAAATATAAAACCAAAAACTATAAAGATCATAGAAGAAAAAATAGGGTCAATGCTAAAGGCCCTAATACATGGCATAAATAGGACACAAACCATAACTAACAATACACAAACACCAGAAAATAAGCTAGATAACTGGCATCTTCTAAAAATTAAACACTTATGCTCATCAAAAGACTTCAACAAAAGAGTAAAAAGAGAACCTACAGACTGGGAAAAAAATTTTGGCTGTGACATAACTGGCATAGGTTTAATCTCTAAAATCTATAGGAAAATCCAACTCCTCTACAAGAAAAAGGCAAACAATCCAATTAAAAAATGTCTTCTTTGGTGAAGTGTCTGTTCAGGTAGCTAACAGACACATGAGGAAATGTTCACAATCACTAGCCATTAGAGAAATAAAAACCAAAACTACAATGAGAGGGGTACAGAACTCAAATTCTAGTAAAAAGACAAGACTTAATGGTTTGATGAGACTGGAGGGACCCTGGAAGACATAGCCCCCAGACTGTCTGTTGGCCCAAAACTGGAACCATTCCTGAGGCCAACTCATTGGACAAAGATTAGACTGGACTATGGGACATGAAATGATACTCGTGAGGAGTGTGCTTCTTGGTTCAAGTAGATACATGAGACTAAATGGGCAGCTCCTGTCCAGGGGTGAGATTAGAAGGCAGAGAAGGTCAAGAGCTGGTTGAATGGATGCCAGGGGGTCCAGGATGGAAGGGAGGAGTGAGCTGTCACAGTGTGGGGAGAGTAACTGGGGTCATGTAACAATGTATGTATGAATTTTTGTATGAGAGACTGACTTGAATTGTGAACTTTCACTTAAAGCACAACAAAAAAAAAAAAAAAAAGAAAAAAAAACTACAATGAGATACAATATCACCCCAACATTACTGGCACTAAAAAACCCAAAACCACAAAATAACAAATGCTAGAGAGGCCGCTGGAAGCTTGAAACTCTCATGCACTTCTGGGAATGTAAAGTGGTAGGACCATTTTGGAAAACAATATGGAGCTTCCTTAAAAAGATAGAAATAGAAATACCATACAATCCAGCAATCCCACTCCTGGGAATATACTATAGAGACATAAGAGCCTTTACGCGAATAGACATAAGCACACTCATGTTCATTGCAGCATCATTCACAATAGCAAAAAGATGGGGAAACAACCTAAGTGCCCATCAGCAAATGAATGGATAAACAAACTATGGTACATACACACAATGGAATACTATGCAATGATAAAGAACAAAGATGAATCTACAAAACATCTCACAATATGGATGAATCTGGAGGGCGTTATGCTGGGTGAAATAACTCAATCACAAAAGGACAAATAATGTATGAGACCACCATTATAAAAACTCGTGGAAAGGTTTACACACAGAAAGAAACAATCTTTGATGGTTATAAGGGGGTGGGTGGGGAGGGAAAAACACTAGACAATAGATGAGTGGTAACTTTGGTGAAGGGCAAGACAGTACACAATACTGGGGAAGTCAGCACAACTTGACCAAGGCAAAATCATGGAAGCTTCATAGACACATCCAAACTGAGGGACCGAATTACTAGGCTGAGGGCTGGCAACCATGGTCTAAGGGGACATCTAGCTCAATTGACATAACATAGTTTATAAAAAAAATGTTCAACATCCTACTTAGGTGAGTAGCGTCTGGGGTCTTAAAAGCTTGTGAATGGTCATCTAAGATACTCCACTGGTCCCACTCAGTCTGGAGCAAGTGAGAATGAAGAAAACCAAAGACACAAGGGAAAGATTAGTGCAAAGGACTAATGGACCACAACTATCACAGCTTCCACCAGACTGAGTCCAGCACAATTAGATGCTGCCCGGCTACCACCACCGACTGCTCTGACAGGGATCACAATAGAGGGTCCCGGACACAGCTGGAGAAAAATGTAGAACAAAATTCAAACTCACAAAAAAGATCAGATTTACTGGTCTGACAGAGACTGGAGAAACCCTGAGAGTATAACCCCCCGGACACCCTTATAACTCAGTACTAAATTCAGTCCTGAGGTTCAGCTTTCAGCCAAAAATTAGACAGACCCATAAAAGAAATAATACACACATCTCAACCATGTATACAAGACTAAACAGGCACACCAGCCCAGGGGCAAGGACAAGAAGGCAGGAGGGGACAGAAAAGCTGGTCCAATGGAAATGGTCCTGAAGTGAGAATGTTGACAAGTCGTGGGGTTGGCAACCAATATTACAAAACAATATGTATTAATTGTTTAATGAGAAACTAATTTGCTCTGTAACCCTTCATCTAAAGCATGATAAAAAAGAAAGAAAGAAAATGCCTGAGGGCAGCAGGAAATACAGGACTGATGCTGAGGTGGCGGGAAGAAAGGAAGGGCTGGGACAGACAGCTTTCTTTCTGCCTGGCTTATTGGTCAGGAGCTTGTGGATGGAGAGAGAAGCACAGAAAGGGAACGGAAGCCAGCCTCCTCCAGCTCTGGTGTTTCTTTCATGGGCTTTTTAAGATCACAAAGATGTTTTGTGGGAAAAAACAACAAAATTAAAATTATCACCACATCAACATTAATTAAAGTTCTTGATTCTAGAGTTGAACAAGCAGTTGAATGTCCAGTAGTACCTGTTTCCTGGAGTACTGAGGGGAAGGGATGTTGTAGTATTGAGGGACCTAGTACCACAGGTTTGTCTGAAACAAACCCATGGACCTGGCCACAGTGATGTGGAGGTGAGGGGCTAAGGGAAGGGTGGTAGTGGCGTGTGAGGGCCTTCCTGGACCCTTGCTCAGTCTCCTGTCTGACTGCGTCTTGCCCCCATATGCTTAGTGAGTGCCACAGGCAAACTCATTGTCAAGCACCCCATGAGTGACAGGCACATCCTGACTGTGGAGGATGCATGGACAGGAGACTTCCCCCAAAAGTTCACACAGAGCGGGGGACAAGGATATGCAGTGTTAGGCTGTCCATGATGGAGGTCACCAGGGAGGGGGTGGGCCAGAATGCTCTCACCTGAGTTGATCCCAAAAGCTTCAGTGGCACTTAGACAGGGAAAGGGAGTAGAGAAAGTTAATTCAGATAAAAGAAACAGCATGCTGTATCTTGCTTTGAGGGCAAGATACAGAGCTGAGCATATGCTCTATGGGGCATATGTAGGGGGGAATAGTTATAAAGCAAACAACACTGTAACCAGGAGTGATATTCCTAACACCTAATGACCCAAGCCATGGTGTTTTCAGTTGCCTCATATGCATGCGAAAGCTGGGCAATGAATAAGAAAGACTGAAGAAGAACTGATGCCTTTGAATTACAGTGTTGGCAAAGAATATCGAACATACCATGGACTGCCAAAAGAACGAACAAATCTGTCTTGGAAGAAGTACAGCCAGAATGCTTCTTAGAAGCAAGGATGGCAAGACTGTCTCACGTATTTTGGACATATTATCAGGAGGGACCAGCTCTTGGAGAAGGACATCATGCTTGATAAGGTAGAGGGTCAGCAAAAAAGGGGAAGACCCTCAATGAGATGGAATGACACAGTGGCACCAACAATGGGCTCAAACATAACAATGATCATGAGGATGGAGCAGGATCGGGCTGTGTTTTGTTCTGTTGTACGTAGGGTGGCTATGAGTCAGAACCTGCTCGATGGCTCCTAACAACAACAATAATGACTAGTGATGGCAAAGGCACTGGCCAATCAGAATGACGGTGGTCCAATCAAAAGTGCAGGCCACACACAACCAATGGGCCTATGGCAGGATACAGTTTTCCAGAAAATAGAGGTGTGTCAGTACCCCAGAATGGATAGTGTATGAACAAACTTTCTGTTGCGTCGCTATTGTTAGCTGTCATTGGGTCTACTCCAACTGATGGAGACCCCATTATAACAGAACGAAATGTTGCCTGGTCCTACATCATCCTCATGATCGCCAACATGTTTGAGTCCATCATTACAGCTACTGTGCCAGTCTGTCTCATGGAGGGCCTCCCTTACCGTCTCTGGCTCTCTACTTCACCAAACATGATGTCCTCCTCTAGTGATTGATCCCTCCTGACGATGTGTCCAAAGCAAGTGAGTTGGAATATATTTTGTTGTGATTGATAGGGTTTTCAGTGGCCAATTTTCGGAAGTAGGTTACCAGGCTTTTCTTCCTAGTCTGTCTTAGTCTGGCAGCTTTGATGAAACCTGTCCAGCATGGGTGACCGTCCTGGTGTTTGAAATACTCGGGGCATAGCTTCCAGCATCATAGCAATATACAAGCCACCACAGTACGACAAACTGACAGACAGTGCTTCTGTTCCATAATAAACAATAATAAACAAATGACTGAAATACATTTATATATTGGCTGAATTTTATTATTGCTTGAAATGTTGATTTGTTGGCTCCTCCTTGGGCAGTTACCGAAACTTGCTGAGTTATAGCTTTCTAATCTGCAACAGAGGGATACTAAAACGCACCCTAAGAGGGTTCTGTGAGGATTAGAGACAGTATGTGTAAAGGCCCTGGCACAGAGCAGGTGCTAAAGGAGCACAAATATACCAAAAACAATTAAAAGTCATTTAATTTGTATACCCTGTTATACTTTTCATATCAGTTAATTCACACAGGTATACACGTACAAAAACTACAACAACTTTTAAGCAAACCTCCAGCCCCAGCTTATTAGACAAGTCAGGGCTGCAGATCCCAAGACCTCAGCGCCCAGGCATGGATTGAAGGGTAAGAGAGAGCAGGCAGAGAGCGAGCATGCAGGCTACACACTGGCCGCAGTGAGGCTGGCCAGGACTGCTGCACCTTCCAAGTCACCAGGAAAAGCTGAAAATCTGGAGTTTTACATGAAATTTCCCTATTTTTTTTAAATGGGGCGACTAATTCTCTTTTTAAACACTGTGCCAGTCAAATAAAACATGTCTCTGGTTGGTTGGGGTGGGTACTGGATTCTAAAGAGTTTTATCACCCCCAAATCGCCCTCACACTATGAATTTAGTTACACCTCACCTACCCCATTCCCTGGTGAGCACCGATTTTTTCTTTGTTACAGGTGGTTTTTCTTTTCAAGTATGGAATCATACAGTATGTAATTTTTGAGACTGACCTCTGTCCCTTAGCATCATGCTTTTGAGACTCATCCAGGTTGTTGCATGCATCCATGGTCTCTCCCTTTGTATAGCTGAGTAGTATGGCACACCACAGTTTATCTATCATTCACCCACTGAAGGGCACCTTGGTTGTTTACAGGTTTTGGGGACTAGTTTCTGCCTTTTAAATAAGCTGAAGTGATTCTGATGCAAATGGTCCTCAGATCCTATGCAGAGAAACATTGCCGGACATATTATCAATCTTTTAAATTTTCACTGATAAGTGGAAAATGGTGGCTTGTTATCAGATTTGCATATCCCTGATCATGGGGGAGGGGGGAGTGTTAGAACATTTTAATATGCTTACAATTATTTTTTTTTTTTTTTTTAAGTTGCTGTTGCCTTGATTCTGACTCACGGTGACCCCATGTGTGTCATAATAGAACTATGCTCTATAGGGTTTTCAATGTCTGGTTTTTCAAAAGCAGATCGTTCTTCCGAGGCACCTCTAGGTGCCTTCAGTTAGCAGCTGAGCACGTTAACCATTTGCACCACCCAGAAACTCCAAAATTCTTACTAGCCATTTGTAATTGCCTAATCATATCCTTTGTCTTTTTTTTTTTTTAATTGGGTTATTTTTATTTTTCATATTGACTTGTAGGAACTCTTTTATGTTAAGGATTTTAACTCTTTGTTGTATTTTTTCACAGTCTGCTGTTTTTCTACTCATGGTTTCTTGACCTGTTGAGCAGTAAACGGTGTGGCCCACACCAAATTCCTCACACTTCCTGGAGCCACTGCTCCCAGGCGGGATTCCAACAAAGGATTGTGAGTAGCACAATCTGGGTGAGTGAATGGCCTACTGTGAAACATACTCCTTGACCCCTTTTTGCTATTGATTTATCTACTTTCTCTTGCTTGTCCAACCAGCTATTCACCAGTGCACTAAACCTAAAAACCACAGCCTATTTTCAGCTGTATTACTTTTGGTTCTGAGCCCTTTACTTTTGGAGCCCTGGTGGCGCAGTGGTTAAGAGCTATGGCTGCTAACCAAAATGTTGGCAGTTTGAATGCACTGGCTGCTCCTTGGAAACACTATGGGACAGTTCTACTCTGTCCTATAGGGTCGCTATGAGTTGGAATTGACTCGAAGGCGACAGGTTTGGGTTTTTTTTGTTTTACTTTTGGAGATTACAGCTGTTTTTCTGTGGTGGGCATAGTAGAAAATCTTCATTGTCTATGAACCTGAAAATTAATAGATATTTACAAATCCATCATAGACACATTCTAGAATTAGATTGGAGGACTTATTCTAATGCTAAGAAGTCTAACATTTCCTAATCAGCTGTTAAATTAAACTTCAGCTTGAAAGACATAATAATACTCCATATATCTAGTATGTCAGTGTCTTTTCCAAATACCTGGAACTTCATGCTGTAAGAAATAATGTATTTTTTAAACTTTTAACTCATCTGAGTGGCATTCTTTCTGAAATGCATGGAATACATTCCTGTCTCTCAAAGAATACTAAACACAGTTTAATCTTTTTTCTGTGACTTGAGAGGTTTTTCACTATGAACATTACTTTTTTTATTACAAATTTTTATTATTATCCTAGTCTTCATAGACATCAGCACTCAATTATTTTGTTGTAATAGACTTAAATCCTTTCACCTTGTGGCGAATTAGTCTAAAATTAAATAGGTCTTTAAACAATAGCATGCCCTGTATGTGTATTCTGAGTACGAGATCACACTTGACTTAAGCTACCTGATGATCCTCCAGTTGTAACTGGCATTCTTTCTAGATAATTAGAGCCTGACACTGGGAAACTTTTTGCAAATACTTGCAAATAATTATACATTGACCAAAATAGTTTTTCCCCCCAGTATTTTCTACATGTACCATTTAGTGACATTGATTACATTCTTCCAGTTGTGTAACTGTTCTCACCTTCCTTAGTTCTGAGTTGTTCATCCCCCAATAACATAAATTCAGTGTCCCCTAAGGTTCCTATGTAATCTTTCAAGTTTTTATTGTCATTCCATGTAGATAGTACTTAAAAGAGCATATGAAGACATTTTATGTTCAAGGCAGACATTTTTTTTTACTAGTTACCCTAAACTATTGTTTGGTTTTAAGAAGACTTCAGGGGATATTCTTGGTTTAAGATTTAAAGATTATCTAAGGGCAATAGTTTCAGGGATTCATACAACCTTCATGGGTCCAGGATGTCTGGAGTCCATGAGAATTTGAAATTCTGTTCTGCATTTTCCTCCTTTTGATCAGGATTCTTCTGAAGAATTTTTTTATCAAAATAATATGGACATTAATTTTAACAGGTCCCTGTTACTTTGTAAAATGTTATTATAAAGACAAAATAACATTAGAGGTTAGATAACATTAGAAGTTGGAAATAGTGGGGAGGAAATTGCCCAAACTCACCACCCTTTCTTAGTAACTATTTTCATAATTACATGGTCCTATTTCTTCTTGCTGTGTATATGTCTCTGGATAATTTGGCTACAAAAAAACTTAAGTCAAAATGGCTTAAACAATAAGAGGATTTATTATCTCCATCCCCTTTTAAAGAAGTTTATAGGTTTAGTGGCTTACTGACGACATTAGACAGTTTTCTTCCATCTATATGGCATCTTCAATATGTTACCAGATTAACTACCTCATGAGCACAAAATGGCTGCCATGGTTCCAGGCATAATATGCACATACAACATCCAGTGGGAGAAAAAGTACTGTTTCCTCTTTGTGCATCTTTAAAGAAGCCTTTCCCAGTAGGCTCCATCAGATTTCTACTACATCTTATTGGCTAAATCACATCCTTACTCTTAAACCAGTCATTAGCAAGGGGAATAGGACCATTGTGATAGGCTTTGACCAATCAGGATTTAATTGAGTCATATGGGGTAAGAGTGGACATCAGAATAAAACCAGGGTTCTACCATCATGGAAAAAAAGGGTAAATGCTGTTGAGCAGTTAACCAACAGTGTCTGCCATAATATGTACATATATATTTTATATGATTTAAATCATAGTATAGAAATAATTTTGAAAATTCCTTTTTCAATTATAGTAAATATTTACTCAATCTTTTTTCATGTTGCTATATAATCTTTAAATTGTAACATTGTTGCAACATTGGACTACTCTGTCACCAAGTGATAAGATTTTTTTCCAAATTTTTGCTATAGTCAACCCTGTAGCAGGCACCTTCATGGAATTTGTTCAACTCATTTGCATCTTATAGATTCCAAAGGTAACCCTGTTTTATCCATCCTTCTCTGGTTTCCAGTTTATCTCCCTCTTTTCTGCCACCACCAATTGACACTGAGTATGCTGGATACTTCTTATGGGAATGCACTCTCTCTTCTCTCTCTTCCTTTCCCTTCCTTATCGGCTGCTGCTTCCCTAGAAATTCTGTTCTCTCCCCCATGCCTGTCCTTTCTGGCCCCTCTGCTGCACAGCATGGTGGTGTTCACAGCAGCTCACCAGTCTGCTCTGCTGCTGGCCCTTATGACCTCCAGCCCTACAGCTCAGAAATCCTGGAAGTAGGCAGCAGGGAGACTATATCCTCATCCTTGGTCTAGGGTGACAATCCATCTCTTAATAGCTGCTCTTTTTCAGGAAAGGCTATTACCACCCATTCATTTATTCATTTACTCAAAAAAAAATTTATTGTCTACCGTGTCCTAGGCAGTAGATGCTGGGAATGCTATGGGGGATCAGACCCAGTCCTTGCCTTCTGTAGTCGAGTTAAAAATAGATGCCCTTTGATTGGATGCTGCAAATCAATGATAATGCCCTTAACCCTGAGTGTGTCCTAATGGCAAACTCGACCTCTTCTGACCTTACTGAGGCAAGTACTAACCCTCCACCATTTCACATAACACATTCCCAACCTGGTTTCTCCCTGCTTTTAGATTGCAATAATTTGTTTAAAAATCAGGTAAAGGCCTTGGCACTAAAGGAGGTTTAATTTCCACCAAATGGGCCTGGGTGCTGGGCCAAATCAGTGGTACAGGGAACATTGTAAGCTTTGAACCTATTTTATTAGTATTTTCATATTTTTAAAACAAAACAGTAGCTCTAGAATTGTTTTCTATTACGTTTACAGCAATTTATAAAAATTCCAGTTGTATTATGGAGATTGCTCTTCTGGGCTGATATGAAAACAAAAGCATTGTCTATACCATTATACATAACAGAAAGTTATTCAGGGTTCCAAACATCTAAATTATAAGCCAAATTATAGGACTCCCCACACATAAGGACACCAGCTAATGTTTGGAGTGTATTGTACTGTAATAAAATAGTACTTCGAGGAACCATGAAGGTGTAAAATTGGCTGCCTGAATAGTAAATGTCTTAGTCTATTCTGCCGTTTGAATTCTTGTACCTAATCTTTTAAAAATAGTTTTTATATAGCTTCTCACTATCAGTTGCCTTTTTTCCACCCTAAATTTAGAGTTTCCACCTCTTTCTCTTTTAATTACCTTCTATTAGTTAGTGTCTGGCTAGTAAGTAGGACTGTAACACTTGTTAGAACTATATTTAATGTAAGAGTAAGTAGATTTTGAGTGAAGGTGAGGCTCACCTATGAACAGAGAGCACAAGCTTTGTTGCATCTGTTTTTCTGTTTAGAGTTCTTTTGTTGTTTACTCCTGAATCTGCAACTGAGTTTCAGATAGTTGATATTGCTGCCTAAATCCCTGAATTATTTTTTGTAGTCAGTTCCAATTTATTTTATTAACAATTTCTGACACATTTGTTATAGTTCTCTGTGTGGTGTCATTACATTTTACAGTTTTGGAGATTTCCTCTTATAGAGAAATTAACATTAGGAACTGAGTGACTCTCAGCCTGAAAGTACCCACCTGGACTAGAAGGGTGTGAGAATTACTTTCCGATTATAATCTGCCTGTGTTCTTATCTAATGACATTATCTTATCTCTTGAGTCAAATTCTAAATTCCCTTTAAGCAAGGTTCAGTGTCTTATAATTCATGGTATCCTCAAAAAGATTTTACTGAGTTGAACCAAAAGCAAGTGTCTACTAAGTACTTCAGTGCTGCTTGATGATGTGGGCTTCTTCAATGGTAAAGATATGATCAGGCTCCCAGAAGACATACTGAGAGTCCTGTGCTAGCTTCAACATTTTTAAAAGCCCTTACCTCATATTAACATCCCTGTAATAAATGACCCCAAAGCTTATTTTCTTTGTGTTTGTCTAGGATTCCCCAGGTACTTTTCTCTAACTGAGGAAGGAAGCAAACTGGCAGCTATTGAAGGGGCCCAGGCACATGGGGCTGTGAGGAAGAAGGGCCACCCATCTGGGCACTTTGGTAGCAGGTGGGGTACTCACAGCCTCACAGTGGAGCTGCAACTGTTGGACTAGAACTGCTTGGCCCTGCATATCCAGAGCTCTGGCCTTATGAGAACACATGTGTGACCTTGATGGACCAATGCAGATCACTTGGCAAATGATTCCTGTCAAGCTGGAGGTCCTAGTAGAGGAGGGTGGTCTAGAGACTGTGTGATATTACTGCCTTATCCCAGTTTTTGTTGTTGTTGGTTGTGATTGTTAAGATTGTGTGTCAGCTTGGCTGGGCCATGATTCTCAGTGTTTATATGTGATCACTCCCATGACTGAATATGCTATGAGTAGACAATCAGTTGAAAGGGAGTTTCCTTGGGGTTGTGGCCTGTATCCAAATATAAGCAGACGTTCTGGTCTTTTGCTCACTCTGGATCCTGCAGCTGCCTCCTGTTCATCTGAACTCCAGTTCTTGGGACTTGAGCTATCAGCTTATCTGCTGATCTTGGATTCATTGACCTTCACAGCCTGTGAGCAGGAGCCCTGCTCTCCACCCAGCCAATCTTGGGTTTGCCAGCCCCTGCAGCTACATCAATCAGGAGAAACCTTGAGGTCTTGCCTGCCAGTCTTGGGATTTGTCGATCTTCACAGCCCAAGAGCAAGAGCCTTGCTCTCTGACCTGCCAATCTTGGGTTTGCCAGCCCTTGTGGCTATGTGAATTGAGAAAAACCTCTATCCTGATCCATGGACTTGGGATGTTCCAGCCTCTACAATCGTATGAGCCATTTCCTTGATATAAATCTCTTTATATATATATATATATGCTTTGCTGGTTTTGCTCCTCTAGAGAACCTAGGCTAAGACATTAGTGTTTGTTTTGTTTTGTCTTGTTTTTAGTGAGCAACTTGAGAGGTTTTATAAGCAGTGAAGAGATATCAGAAGAGAGGTCATTACCTGATCCCTCTCATGATTGCGATAAAACATTTTTAAACAGAAGCTTAATGTTTGGATTGTAAGAGAGTGAAATCTGAGTTCATCACTTCGATAAAGCACCTAAAATGAACTGCTGGACCAGCCAGAGGTCCGTACCATCTCATCTCATTTTATCCATCCATCCACCTATTCATCCACTCATACATCCACCCATCCACCCACCCACCAGTCCATCCATCCATCCACACACTCATCTGCCCATCCACTCACCCACCCACCTATCCATGCATCCATCCACCTGTCCCCTATTCACCCATGCATCCACCCATCCACCCACCCGTCTATCCACCCATTTACCTGTCCATTCACCCAACTACCCATCCATCCAGCCATTATTCAATCACCCATCCATCCAATAATTTGTATTTCATACCTATCAGATGCCAGGCACTCTGATGTTTGGAATAAAGACATGAACAAAGTGGACATGGCCCAGCCCCTGCTCTCATGGAGCAAATCTTATTTTCAGATGGAAAAACTGAGAGGGAGAATAAAATCTACTCAACAGATCAAGTGATGCCTCAAGTCCAGACAAAGGAGTACAACTGGTCTGACAAACCCCTCAGCTCATGCTTATGAGAGTCTGAATATATCTTAATGCCCTTGGAAATGGGTCAAAGCATTCCCTCCCCCACAGGCCTTTCCTCCAGAACGAAGTCATGTGACCATTTCCTATAATGAATTCACCAGTGTCAACCAACCAGCCAACAGACGTTTTTTTCATGTGATAATTAACCTAAAGGGAAGAATTCAAAATATCTTTTTTTCATTACAATTTATGCGGTTTGAGATGTTCTTAAATAAGACAATGACAGGCCCAGACACAAACACTGCAGAGTATTGGTGGTCCTGGAAAACATGTGCAGTGAGGCCAAAGGAAAAAAGGCAAATATTTCTATGTCAGAAGAAGTTTTATCTCCAGGCTGCAGTAAGTGACCCATGAAGTATAGCTCTATTTCAAGGTGTTTTCTTTCCAGGATTCTGAGTGAGGTACCTGACTTTCCAGTGCAAATCTGAGGTTTATCATTGTAGAAGGGTCAACACTCTTCATTCTAAAATGATCCCTATGGGACAGATGAACTGGGTCAACAGCGTATTTCTGGATTCCCACTAAAGGAGTCAAGTTTTTCACGAATCAGTTGCCCTACAGTTCTCCTTTATCCCAGAGCATAAGGGATAACCCTGTGGAGTTGGCATTCAGTGAGGAGGCAGTAGGAGTGATAGAAGTTAAGCTGCCATTCAAAATAAGTGGTTAAACAAAGAGATTTAGCTATTTAATGAAATGGTGGCACTCAACAACAACAACAAATACTTGTACTTGGAATCCATGAAATTCCCCTCTAGCCTCCTAAAAAAACAAACAAACAAAAAAAACCCCACCATGATCAGCTTGCACTTTACCATGGAGTTTCTTCCCCACTCACCCACATGCTGCCACCTCTCTCCATCTAGTTTCTCTGTCTCATTTGGTCCTATTTCTAGGTTCCTCCTCTTTAATGAGCCCATGTGGGCCTCTCATAGGCTACACAGGACAAGAAGCTTCCATTTAAGAATCTTCCAGAATGGAGCTACTCCTACAAGGAAATACCTCCATAAGCCTAAATTACTTTTAAAACTATGTTTTAAATTGGTTTTATCATTGATTGTCATATGACATAGTTTTGTGCTTTTTTGTGTGTGTTTTTAGGTGCTCTGATACAAGGTAGGAGTCCCAGGGTGGTGTAAACAGTTAACGTGCTCAGCTGATAATGCAGAGATTGGCGGCTCAAGTCCACTCAGAGGTACCTTGAAAGAAATGCCTGGTGATCTACTTTAGAAAAATCAGCCATTGAAAGCCCTGTGGAGCACTGCTGTACTCCGGCACACATGGGAATGGCAACTAACAACAGAGGTCAGAGCTGGAGGAAGTCAGAGATTCTTCTGCTGGCCTTGAAGACATAAGCTGCCAGGTAATGAGAAGGTCTGTGAGGGGACCCTGTGGTAAGGAACTAAGCAGCCTCTAGCAGCTGAGAACTGCCTCAGCTGACGGGCTGAAAGAGAACGGGGTCTTCGGTCCTAGAACCACAGTACTGAATTCTGCCAACAGCCTAGGGGAGCTTGGAAGAGACCCCTGGGCTCTAGAAAGGAATGCTGCTCAGCTGACACTGATTGCAGCCTTGAGAGACCCTGAGCAGAAGACCCATTAAGCTGTGCCCAGACCCCTGACCCACGGAGACTGTGAGATAATAAATGTGTGTTGTTTAAAAAAAAGTTAAGTGACAAAAAGCAGATTACACAGTATATACAGTTGTATACAATTTTATACGAATAGAATACTACAAAGACATATGCTAAAATGTTAACAGCTGTTATGTTTTCTCATAGAAATTTTATAGTTTACAATTTACATTTAGGTCTATGATCTATTTTGAGTTATCTTTTGTATAAGGTGTTGGGTATGGAATAAGGTTCATTTTTCTGCATATAGATGTACCATTTGTAGAAAAAAGTATCCTTCCTCAGTTGAATTGTTTTTGCACCTTTGTCAAAAATTGATGGCCCATAGAAAGAAAACTACAAGACACTACTGCAAGAAACCAAAAGATACCTACATAAGTGGAAAAACATTCCTTGCTCATGGATAGGAAGACTCAACATTGTGAAAATGTCAATTCTACCCAAAGCCATCTACAGATACAATGCAATCCTGATCCACATTCCAACGGTATTTTTTAAGGAGGTGGAGAAACAAATCACCAACTTCATATGGAAAGGGAAGAGGCCCCGGATAAGTAAAGCACTACTGAAGAAGAAGAACAAAGTGGGGGGCCTCACACTACCTGATTTTAGAACCTATTATACTGCCATGGTAGTCAAAACAGCCTGGTACTGGTACAACAAAATATACATAGTCCAATGGGACAGAATTGAGAATCCAGATGTAAACTCATCCACCTGTGAGCAGCTGATATTTGACAAAGGCCCAAAGTCCTTTAAATGGGGAAAAGACAGTCTAACAAATGGTGCTGGCATAACTGGATAGCCATCTGCAAAAAATTGAAACAAGACCCATACCTCACACCATGCACAAAAACTAACTCAAAATGCATCAAAGACCTAAATATAAAATCTAAAACAATAAAGATCATGGAAGGAAAAATAGGGACAATGCTAGGAGCCCTAATACGTGGCATAAACAGAATACAAACCGTAAGTAACAATGCACAAATACCAGAAGAGAAACTAGATAACT